>NC_137091.1:48937735-49462992 GCF_951640355.1 Cnephaeus nilssonii
ATGCTCTGGGCTCCTCCTCTGCAGGGGCCTGTCCATGTCACATATGGAGCTGAGGGTCCTTCCTCGTTACCTGCCCCAGCACAGCAGGGACAGGAGGGGCAGGGTGAGGGATGGACTCAGAGTCTCTCCCGAGTCCATCGCCACCCTGCAGGGCCTTAACACTCCCTGGGGAAGGTCGAGCTGGGCTGGGGGCTCTGCCCTCCTGAGCTCTGTGAGCCCTTATGTCACCTCATCTCCCAGCAGCCTGTGAGCAGGATGGGACCAGGGATGAGCAGACAGGAACCCGACACTCAGAGGAGAGAGGGGTCCGCCCAGCCCCACAGCAGGAGCAGCAGAGCCTGGAGCTGAGCCAGGGCTGATCCAGCCTGTTCCCTCCTCTGAGCTGAGCCTGAGCTGAGGGGGAGGACTGGGTGCCCGGACCCTGTCCTGCCTGTCCCTCCCTGTACAGTGTCACCGTCACTGAGACAGAGGGGACAGGCCCCATAACATCCCGTCCTGGGGGCTTCCCTGTGAGGCCCTCTCCCAGGAGGTCAGGGCCAGAACCGACAGGAAGTCTAAGCTCTGGACAAGGATTCTCTCCTTTTACACCTGGAGACACTGAGGCCCAGGCAGGGGAAGGGTGGGTCCAAGTCAGCGAATCCAGAGGGGCCTGAACCCCCGCATGGCTGAGCCCCTGTCCCCATGGAGGCACCCACCACCTCCCTACAGAGATCTTCACTTACCCCTCCGGGGGCCTGACTCCTTGGTGGGAAGCCGCTGATCCTCAGAGCCTCCTGGGCATCAGGATGACAGGTGAGGGCGGGGCTGTCTTCTCCGCGGTAGAAAACAACTCCCCCCCATCCCCCCTACACAGCTGGGCCCCACATCTCCTGCCGTGACCTCCCTACCTGTCCCCTGCCTCACTTGTAGGCAAGCCTGACTGTGTGGTGGGGGAGGGGTGAAACCTCTAGTCCCTGGAGCCCAGGGTTCCCTGAAATCTCTCCCAACTCCCAGCCCGCCCTGGGACACAAGCCTGTTCTTTTTTTAAAAAATATATTTTATTGATTTTTTACAGAGAGGAAGGGAGATGGATAGGGAGTTAGAAACATCGATGAGAGAGAAACATTGATCAGCTGCCTCCTGCACACCCCCTACTGGGGATGTGCCTGCAACCAAGGTACATGCCCTTGACCGGAACCGAACCTGGGACCCTCCAGTCCGCAGGCTGATGCTCTATCCCCTGAGCCAAACCGGCTAGGGTCACAAGCCTGTTCTTAAGTGTCTGGGGTGGGGGAGGGTGGGCATTAGATCCTCTGGGAAACTCAGAACTGCCCTGGGGTGCTCTGTGCCTTCTCTGTGCAAAAGGGACCCAGTGGTTCATCAGCTGTGGACATGGGCCCTGTGGGTTTGGGGGGTTTGAGTCCTAGAGATTCCTGGGAAGGAGGACAGAAGGGGGTGAGGGTCTGGAGCTGACCCTAGAGTCTCTTTCTCTCTCAACTCCTCCTGCATCTGCCCTGTGGACCCTCAGACCCTCCCACTGTCCACAGGCACCTTCAGGACCAGGTGAGGGGCAGGGGTGGAGAGGGATTGGGGGGTCTCTGAGGGGCAGAACTCATATGGTGACCATCCCTAGAGCCCCTCCCTCCCTTTCAGCCCATGATCCTTCTGGGGACAGAATCCTGAGCTGACAGCTCAGCAGACAGGGTCAGGGGACCTCACCTGAGACCAGAAGCTCCAGGGGCTTACTGGGGTATGACAGCAGGTAGGGCGAGGTGCTGCTTGAGCTGTAGCACCTGTAGGTGCCCCAGTGGGCTGAGGTCACAGGACTCATGGAGAACTCTGCCTGGAACTGCTGAGCTCGGTGCTCTGATCTCAGACGAGAGGGGGGATCGGCTGCCCCCTCCTTGGACAGAAGGAACATGTCCCTCGGACTGTGTGACTGATACAGCAGGGTCACGTTCTCTCCTGAGGCCACCCTGGGGCCTGCTCATTTCACTCACATCTCACTCGCCCTTCCTACCCTTCATCTCTGCTGAGGTTCAGAATTGGGTTCAAGAGTGGGAGTGCCTGTCTGTCTCTACTCTCTCATGGGCTGGACCCTGCTCTGTGGATCCTCCTCCCCCTCCTTGTGTATTACTATCACCCACACTCCTAGGGACAGGGCCCTGAGCTGACTGAGCACAGAAAGCACGGGGCAGGGCTCCTCACCTGAGACCAGCAGCTCCAGGGGGTCACTGGGGTGTGACCACACCTGGGACCTGTTCCTGTAGCAGCCATAGCATCTGAACGTCCCCCTGTGACTGGGAGTCACGGGGCCCACAGGGAACAGGGCCTGGGACTGCCCACTGGGCTGTGGCTGTGAGTCCAGGGTCCAGGAGAGCCTGTGATCTCCTTCCTTAGTCAGAATGTACCTGTGAAATCCCTGCCATGAACCACACTGGAGGGTCACGTTCCCTCCTGAGGTCACGACAGGGCCGGGCAGGGCTGAGAGTCTGGGTTTGCTGTAGGCTCCTAGGAGAGGAGGAGGCAGCGTGTTAAATGGGCTCACACCTCCCTCATGTCCCCCAGGGCTGGGCTGTGAGAGGGAGACTCCCTGAGAGCAGACCCCCTTCCTGAGGGCAGAGCCTGAGGCTGGGACTCCTGAGTGTCCTCTCACCTGTCACCACCAGCTCCAGGGGGTCACTGCGCTCTGACCAGTTAGTGCGGCTGAGATAGTAACAGCGATATGTCCCTGCATCATTGTCTGTCATGTGTGTGATGGAGAACTTGGCCTTGTCCCCGGGCTGCTGTGGCTTCTGACTATTCCATGATGGTGGGCTTCCCTCTTTCTCAAAACGGTACTCCTTAGTCCCTTGGGTCCCCTGACAGGAGATGGTCACGGGGATCCCCCGGGGGATCACAGGGCCTGGCTCAGCCCAGAGCGTGGGCTTGGGGAGGGGCTCAGCCGAGAGGGTCCCTGGAAGGAATCAGAGGCTGGATCATAAGACATTCCCACACCTGGTCCCCAGCTCTCAGTCCTGGATGCCCCCCATTTGTCACACAGATCCTGCCCCTGCTGCCTGGGGGTGGCCCTTGTCCCCAGTAAGGAGGTGGATCTGGGACACCTGGGGAGACTCACCTGCCTGCACTGGGGTCCTGAGGCCCACACTCAGCCCTGGAAGAGAGTCCCTGTGAGAGGTTTGCCCTGAACCCTGAGCAGCACCCTCCTCCCCAGGAGCCTCCTGAGTCCTGGGGTCCTGAGAGAGCAGGTCTTCCCTCCTCCTCCTCCCTTCTCACCGAGGCAGAGCAGGGCCCTGAGGGTGGGGGTCATGGCTTCTTCTCCCTGTGGCCTCAGCTGAGCAGATGAAGGAGATGGCGGGGCCAGCAGGATGGACAGACAGACGCACGGGTTGTGGTCACTTAGAGGCCGATCCTCTCTGTGTCACATCAGCAGCCTACAGGCGAGGGCACAGCCTCTCTCTAGGAGCCTGGCTCTCATTTTCATGGTGAAGCAGGAAACAGACCCAGAGCCTCCTGAGACGCCCCTTGCAGGTGAGGTGACCCAGGGCACGTCCTTCCCTGTCAGAGCCTCCCCCACGGGGTCTCCTTCCTCCTGAGCCCGTCCATCAGCCCTTCCCTGGGGTCCTCACCACGGACAGTGCCACCCGGGCCCTGGAGACGCTTCAGGAAGACGTGGGTCCCTGTGGCTGCCGAGCTCAGATCAGCAGGGACAGGCTCACCCTCTCCCTGTGCAGCTCAGGGCGCTGTCCCTGTGACAGCGAGCTCAGAGGGGAATGCAGGGAAATAAGGGAAGGAAGCAGGTCCCTTCTGTGGCCCCAGAATCTGGGTTTTCTTTCTCTCACATGTTTCTTCATGAACTTCCCTTTTTCTCAGCCACGGCCTCCAGCCCCTCCTTCCTGGGAACATGCTTCAGGGTCACCTTCCCCTCAGGGCCCCTCATTCCTCGGGCAGCGCTGTCCCCCTGGGGCCATGGCTTGTCCTAGACATTGAGAAGCTGTCATTTGGGCTAGAACTTTGATTTGTTGATTAAACCCCCTTTATTTAAATACTTGTGTCCCACCTGCTTCCTGTGTGAACCGAGCAGTAATGTCTCAATCAGGTGTTTTCTTCCATTAAAAATTTTTTTTTCTTTTTTTTACAAAAGATCACATACTGTAATTTACTTACTCTTCAATGACTTTAACTCCTGGAGGGTCACAGCGCCACACGGATTCAGGGCCCAATGGTCTCAGCAGGACAGTTGCTCTGGAATTTGGCAGGAAACATCCACTGTCTCCATGAGCATGAGTTCCCTCTCCCCAGGTGACTGGGTTTGTGCGGTTTGCCACCAGGAGTCACTCTGCTGCTCTTTGCTTCGTGCACAGAGCCCATCTCTTGACCAGACAGAGTTCAGCTCTATCTTGGCGCGCACACACCTTCAGTTTTAGGGACAGCTGTTACTCCCTCTGTTCCCTAGACCCCGCCTGCAACTGGCAGAGCTGGTCGGAACCACAGCTTCCACACTTATTTGTGCTCATAGCAGTTCTACTTCCAGCGGGCCCTATGTCCAGTGGCGGGAGTGCCACTCATACTTTTCTTCTTCTTTTTTCCCCCCAATAAGTTTGAAAAAAAATGCATTTATGGATTTCAAAGAAGGAGAGAGAGAGAGAGAGAGAGAGAGAGAGAGAGAGAGAGAGAGAAGAGAGAGAGAGAGAGAGAGAGAGAGAGAAACTACAATGATGAGAGAGAATGACTGATGGCTGCCTCCTGCACCCTGGGGATCAAGTCCCCAACCTGGGCATGTGCCCTGACCGAGAATCGAACCTTGATCTCCTGGTTCATAGAACAATGTACAACCACTGAGCCATGCTGGCTGGGCTCATTCTTATGTAAATCGTCCTCCATTGTCCATTAGGTGTGTGACCTTCACCATCAACGAACAATCTCTTGAGTCTCAGTTTCCTCTCATGCAGCATGTCATCAAGAACCCAACAACTCCTTAGAGTGGTTGTGGGGTCGGTGCCACGGGGACCTGGAGGGAGCCATCTGGTTTATTTCCTCACCTGACAAAGCCCTGTGAGGTGAGCCATGAGCGGTGTTGTTCAGAGCTCTGCAGGAATTGAATGGTTGCTGTACCCACGTACAAATCCCATCTGCTCCTGATGCTGAGAAGGCCATGCACACTGTTTCTGAAACATGTGGCCATCCTCAGTGCCCAAAAGGGAAGTGGAAGTTCCCCAGATGGAGAGGGAAGCAGAAGAGACAACCACTGTGAAAGTTGAGTGGCTACTGGTCCTGGGTGCAGCCAGAGGTCATCAGCGTGGAGTTTCCCGCCTCTGTGTGGACCAGAGAGGGACCCAGGGTGGCCACACACAGGGAGGGGAATGGACTCAGGGTGAAAGTTGGAGCAGGGTTGCCCCCTCCACATGCTTTGGATATGGGCACTGGGGTCTCTCTGTCCACAGACCCAGGCCATGGTCAGCACTGAGCCACATCCCTGTGTGTGTGTGAAATGGATTCAATCCATTCCATTTGGGCATGGGCGTCTGTCCTGGTGCGAGTGTGAGGCTCACCTTTGGCGTGGGCCCTGCTGGGCTCATCACAGTCAGATGCTAACTTAGGGAGAGAGGACACCGTGGGGGAGGGCTGATCCCACTCTTCACCTCTTTGGGTCCTGAACATCAGGACAGCCCTGGGAGGGACTCTCTGTGGAGAAGCAGGCGTGTGGGAGGGGAGTGTTCAATAGGAATGGATGTGAAAGGGAAATCCCAGGGGGTGAGGGGAGGGAAGGCCTTGCCTCCCATGGACCCTCCCTTTCCTGCTCGCCCATCCCCTTCCTGCCCCACTTCCTTCCCCTCCCCTGCAGGATGGGGGTACCATGGCTGTGCCGGCCCAGCTCTCCCTGACACAGTCATCAAGTGGGACCCCTTCATGTGGAAAATGCTACAGACAGGGTGGTACGGAGATCCCTGAGGGTATTGGCTTCTGATGCTGTTGCTTTCCTGAACAGGTCAGGCTCCCAGATCTGACACTGGGACAGGTTTGGGATTTAGCTGACCCAGAAGGCAAAGGTGTCCTGAGCAAAGGGCAATTGTTCATTGCTCTGTGCCTTGTGCATGTCCCAGAATGCATTGCAAGTGTCTCTGAGAAACTTGAACCTGTCTGTTCCTTCACCAACATTTCATCACACCCATAGACTCTTGCTGGACAGCAGGACCTCTGCAACGGGGTCCCGTGGGCTGTAAAATCTGAAGACAAGGCCAAACATGGTGCCATTTTTGATCACTTAAAGCCCCGTATGTGGATTTCTGTCTGTGATAAAGGGAAACCAGTGTTGTTCACCTCGAAGCTGCCTGTGGCTGCCCTTGGAAGCGTTTGGGAGCTGAGTGGTGTGGGCCCTGGTTCGATGCTCACAGAGATGAGTCTGCAGGTGCCATGTGCTCGGTGAAGAGCACATTGGAGAAAGCACCTGTGCCCATGTTCTGGCCTCCAGCCTTGTGCCACCTGCTAAGAGGAAAGCGGGGGTTGGATCCCCTGTAGAAAAGCTAACGAGGATGGCATCTTCCTGGAAACTGAAGAGGACATGGATGAGTTTGTGTCTGGATTGGAAGTTTGTGAGATCTTCTTAGAGACAGGTTTAGCTTCTACCTGATATGCCTACCTTTGGGTGTTATGTGACCCTGTGGGAAGCTTTCAAAGGGTATGTTTGCCTTGGCTTTTCACTCAGTCAATCAGAAGTTAATAAAGGGCATTGGTCCTCCTCACATTTTTACTCTTGAGATGCTCCCACCATCAGACAGGGCCCGTTTAGGAAAGAGTATCATAGGATCCAGTCCTGCTACAGATTTGTCTGCTCTTAAGGAGCTAGCTGTCCTTAAAAATGACACTATTGACCTAAAGAGGGAAAAGATAATGTACAAGAGGACTTTAAAGAGGAAGAAGCTACTCTATTTAAAAAAATTCTCTCCTGAGGACATTCTTAGAGAGAGGGGGAAAGAGGGAGACAGAGAAACATGGATATGAAAGGGAAGCAGTGATAAGTTGCATTCTGCATGTACCCTGACCAGGGATTGAACCCTCAACCCAGGTTTGAGTTCTGATCTGGAATTTAACCAGCACCCTTTCGGTGCACAGGATAATGCTCAAACAACTGTGTACCTCCAATTGGGTGAAAGATGTACTCTTCAACAGAGAACGGCCTGGGTCTTCAGGATGAACATCAAAGGGCAAATGCTAATCTGCAAAGACTACAGGCCCAGAAACAGCAAGGACAGGGTCTCCTGAATGGGCTGGATGAGCAGGAATCTCAGCTGCAGGAGCAACTCAGGGAAGTCAGAAGGAAAGGCGCTGAGGAGGTCCAGCTGGTCACATCCTGGGAAGCTGAAGAGACTTGTTAAGAGTCGCAGATCTGCACTTCTGAGGAAGAGCTGGCCACGCTAGGGAAGAGTGGAGTGGCCTACAGTAAGGAACAGCAGGATTGGGGGAGAGTGTGGAGTCACCGAAGGGCCAGCTGGGACCTCCTCAGGGGCACCTTCATGGCTCATAGCAGGAAATCAGTTCAATGCAAATGGATGAAAAGGAAAGGGATAGAAAGGAAAGAGCTGGAAACCCATAGTAATCAATGAAATTGGTGCAGTCACTGCTCATCAGAGAGACACAAAATACAACACAATGAGGTATCTATCACCTCACCTGTCAGAATGGCTATCACCAACAAATCACAAATGACACTTGTTGGTGAGGATGTGGAGAAAAGGGGAACCCTGGTCCAGTGCTGGTGGGAATGCAGACTGGTGAAGCCATTATGGAAAACGGTGTGGAGTTTCCTCAAATAATTAAAAATGGAACTGCCTTTAGCCTAGTGATTCCACACCCAGAATATATCCTAAGAACCCTGAAACAGCAATCAGAATAAACATATACACTCCCATGTTCATAGAAGCCCAATTCTCAATAGCTAAGATCTGGAAACAGCCTAAGGGCCCATCAGTAGATGAGTGGGTAAAAAAAGCTGGTATATTTACATGGTGGAATGTTATGCAGCTGTAGAAAAGAAGGATTTCTTAGCCTTTGAGACAGCATGGAGGGACCTGGAGAGCATTATGCTAAGTGAAATAAGCTAGTTAGAGAAAGGTAAGTATCGCATGATCTCACTTGTGTGTGGATTCTAAGGAACAATATAAACTGAAGAATAAAACAGATCCAGAGACATAGAAGCATGGAAGAGACTATGGAAGCTCCGAGGGAAGGAGGAGGTGGCTGGGTAGGTGAGGAGAAATTAACTGGGGGTCTTATATGCATATATGCACAGCTCAGGGACACAGACAATCCTGTGGAGAAGGCCTGGTAGGGGCAGGTGTGGGGAGCGGTGGCTCATGAGAATGGATTGGCAATGCAGCTGCAAAATAAAAGGTTTCTCCTGAATTCAACAGTGACAGCCTCTCCAATGAGGAAAACCCATCGACTGTAGCATCAAGGTCACGGCAGATCCAGGTGCAGGTACAGACTTGGATATTTTTCCAGTTTGATATTTTTATTGGCGGTGATCCTTTCAAGGCTGATCCTTTTGGGGAAATTGGTCTATTTGGAGGTGGTTCTTTCAAGGGTTCGGATCCATGTACATCGAACAGCTTTCTCCAGCAATCTTCTCCGGACCCTGTGGCCACGTCTGGTGCAGAGCCTGTCATGCAGCCGGCATCAGCAGTGACCCTTGGGTAGAAACACTGAGGCACAGGGATCCTATCGCTCCAGGTGGAAGGTTGTTGTTGCAGCCAGTGATTGGCACACAGACCCATTAACTAATATTAACAATGGTGGGAACTATTCCAATGGTGGGAAATGCATGTGTGACCTCCAAATTGATTGATGTAAATGTACAAACCAAACAAATCTGAATCAGTTTAAAACGGGTCTGGAAAACTGATAAAAAGTGACATAAAACAAACCTTATGAATTACTTAAATAAAATGATGCCAACAATTCAAAATTACTTATTTATTATCAAAATATTACGACTTCTGCTCAAGAAAGCAGAGGAAGTAAAGGAAGTACTGAAATCCTCCCATAACCACAGTGAAACCAGAATTAAACTACAGAAGAATCATCATTCAGAACTATATAAAATCCAGTTGAACAGAAGTTCACAAGTAAGGATACAAAGAAGAAGCCGCATGGAGATGGTAGGAGGGGTGGATTTGTGCAATGGGTGGACCACATGGAGCAGCTATCCGGACTTTTTTAAATTTTTTTTTTACTTAGCTCTTCTTGGTTTAAGAATAATCCTACAGCCTGGACAGTGTGTCTCAGTGGTTGAGGGTTGACCTATGAACCAGGAGGTTACCAGTTCGATAGGGCACATGCCTGGATTGTGGGCTCCATCTCCAATAGAGGGCTCAGGAGGCAGCTGATGTTTTTCTCTCTTCAATGTTTCTATCTTAGCATCCCTTTATCTTCCTCTTTTAGTAATATCAATAAAAACACAGTTAAAAAAATAAAAAGCAATCCCAGGGTTATGAAGATACTATTTTGTTGGGATGGATGTGGCCCAACCTGAAGGGATGTATAGATGTGAATTCAAACCAGCAATGTGGGATGCACCCTCACATCACAGGGTGAGAACAGAAGGGCAGTGGAGGACAGTCAGCGAGGTCAGGGAGGGAGGGAGAGCACCCATGTGGATGGCGGAGGCATCCCCTACAGGGACATGGCCCATGTTCTCCTGCACCCAAACCTCGCCTACCATGTCTTCTCCCCTGGACATTCTCAGCAGACAGTTTCCCCAACTGTGGTCCATATTCTCTTCCAGCACCTCCTGGGGTCATCAGATGGTCTCCAAGGCTCCCCCACTCTGAATGGTGTGTTGTTGCCTCTGAGTTCCCATCCTGGCTGCATCATGGGTCTTTCTGGTGTCGTTTCGAGCCTGAAATAGCAGCACCCCGAGCACCACCAGGACCAAGCCAGCCACGCCCATCCGGATGAGATTCTCCACGGTGTAGTCTTTGGGTCTGGAGGCTGGAAAATGTGGATTCAAAGGTCATAAAGTCAGGGCAGACCCAAATCTCCAGGGTTCTGGTGTCTACCCTGGTTCTCACCTTTCCTTGACATCAGCTTCCCTGATTCTGAACTGAGCACCTGCTCTGAGTCACCTTGATCAGAGTTAGCTGTGTCCAAGTACTGAGGGTGAGGGCAAAATGGTCCCAATTCAGAAATAACGAAGAGCTGTGTGTTCTGTGTTCAGCCTGAGACCCAAGACCCCTTGAGCTTATTTCCCTACAGCTGAGATATCCCACATGGAGCAGCTATCTGGACTCCACGTCCCATAGGATGGAAAGACGGACCAAAATAGGCCACAGCTTACTCTCCGAAAAATAGCTTAATTCACACCCAAAGTTGTGCCAAGGAAAATCCACTACAATTTTGTATTTTATATTGAAAGCACCCAGGCACCTCTTCTCTAGGGTTCGCATAGTCATTGTCAACTGGAATTGTTCATATATTTATTCTTTCATTAACTCCTTTATTTATTTAATAAATATATTTTTATTGATTTCAGAGAGTGAGGGAGAGGGAGAGATAGAACCATCAAAGATGAGAGAGAATCATTGATTGGCTGCCTCTTGCACACCCCCTACTGGGGACTGAGCCTGCAACCCGGGCATGTACCTCTGGCCAAAATCGAACCTGGGACCCTTCATTCCATATCAGATGCTCCATCCACTGAGCCAAACCGGCTAGGGTTTAATTCATTAATTCTACAATTATACAAATGAATACCTACTATGGTAGATATATTCACCAAATGAGAAATGTGGACATATAAATGCTTATGGTGTGAGCTTTTGCTTTATCTCAAAGTACAACAAAGGTCATAACTAAAGACGTCCACACTTCTGGCTAAAACTTTCAGTCACAGAGAAACCCCCCCTAATTTCATTACTGAGTGAGCACCCAAAGAAGAAATGTTGTCAATCTGTTACCCTATTTTGCTATAAAACCCGAGACATAAACAAAATTATTGAGCTCTTCTCCTTACGGCGATCCACGCAATAACTCTAAATGTCAGCTCCACAATTCAGATAATGCACTTGGATAGTCAGTGTCACTCAGTTGGGTTAATATCCAAATGGGTGACACCAAGAAGCCTTTGTAATGTGTGTCATGTGGTGAAAGGTCAGAGAAAAGGTAATTATGGGGGGATGTGCATCTCTCAGGAAAAGACAGCATTCCTAGCAAACCCTAATGAAACAGAAGAATGGATTGGAACAAAGCGGCCATAGTGCTTTCAACATAAAATGCAAAATTTTAAATGGATTTGCCTTGGAATCACTTTGGGTGTGAATTAAGCTGTTTTCCGGAGGGGAAGCTGTGGCCCATTTGGTCCGTCATTCCATCCTGTGGGACGTGGAGTGAAAAAAGTAGGTACACCATCGGGAATAAAGAAGTGACATTTCCTTTGACTGCTGGGGATTATAATTTTATATCAGAGGATCAACTGAAAAGCAGTCCATAGGGAGAGAGTCTTTGGGAGGCTAACAGGCCATGATATAAGTGTGTCCAAACAATAGCTTTCCTATGTGCACTTACTACCATTTAGAAAATTTTCAGGCATCAAACTGCTTACTCACAAATTACTATATTAGAGGTGGAGTTCTCTAAGTGGGCTGTGCATTTTAGTCAACTTTACAAATAGCTGTCTCACATGTCCCTCCCTAAGCCTCCCGCCTGTGGGTCTGTCCAGTGTCACTGATCCCCTTGAGCCCAGGGTCCCAATGGACACAAATCACAGTCATTTTAGGCCCAGGAAACAATTGGGGATGCACCCGGGCCTGTCCCTCACCTGTGACCTCGATGTGCAGAGGGGCACTGGGCTGTGACCACATGTTGGGGTAGGAGCTGGAAGAACCATAGCATCTGTAGGTGCCCCCATGGGAGGGGCTCACTGGGCCCAGAGGGAAGATGGCCTGCCACCTCCCAGCATGCATCCTCCATTCTGATCCCATGTGTCGGGGCGGGTCAGCCCCTCCCTCCTTCAGCAGATGGAAGGGGCCCGATGTGAAGTTAGAGCTACAGGAGAGGGACACATTCTCTCCTGAGTCCACCACAGGGCCTGTCTGTGCTGAGAGGGACGGTGCACCATAGAATCCTGAGGGAGGAGAAAGGGTCTGTGCTAAAGGGACCGTCACCCTCATGCCCCAGGTGTGGACTGGGAGGGGTGGGGTTGCCCTGAGGCCACACCTTATACCCTTTGCCTGTGACCTGGAACCCACAGTGGGGAGGGGACCCGGTGTCTCCCTTACCTGTCACCACCAGGAGCAGGGAGTCACTCTGCTCTGACAGTATGTTCTCAGTGTTGTAATATGCACACTGGTACAGCCCTGCGTGGAATGGGGTCATGGCTCCAATGAGGAAACCGGCCTTGTTGCTGGAGTTCTGTGGGATCCTCGTTTCCCAGGGCTCAGAGCCCCTCTCTTTATACAGACTGTAGGCAGTAGCCTGCAGAGACCCCTGACACCAGATGGTCACGGGGCTCCCCTCTGTGATGATGGGGCCTGGGTCAGCCCAGATGGAGGGTTTGGGGACGACTCCTGTAAAGGAATCAGACATGAAATGTCTGGGACGTCCTTCTCCCCACTTTTCCCAGCTGTCACGTCCAGGCCCCTCCCAGATTGCTCACCGTTATTCCATACCTCCTGTCTCCCCAGCTGCCCTGGGGGGATTGTCCTGAAGCAGGATTTCAGGGGAAAGGGGGATGGACTCACCTGCCTGTACCTGGTCCAATGGGCCCTGACACAGCCCTGGAAGAGAGGTCCTGTGAGAAGCGTCCCCAACCACACACAGAAGCTCCAGGCCTGGTCTGGGCCCCTGAGCACTGCGGGGGGCTGAGCACGCCGCCTCCCTGAGAAGTCTAGTACCCACTGAGCCTCCTGAGTCCTGGGGTCTCACAAGGCCAGGACCTGGGAGGTGAGGGTCCCCCATCCCTCCTCCTTTCCCCACAAACTCACCAAAGCCCAGGAGGACAATGAAGGTCAAGGTTGTGGTGCTGTCTGCCATGGTCCCCAGTGGCACTGATGATGGATAAAGGCCGCAGAGCCCAGCAGGACAAGCGGATGCACGGATGTGACAGGGCCCCGGCTCTGGGTGACAGGTCCCTGTTTCCTCATCAGCCTCACTCTGCTCTCCCTGAAGGATGACTGAGGACACAACAGGTCCAAGGACCTTCAGGACCAGATGTGAGACTCAGCAGACCCCCCACGCTCTGCCTCCACCTCCTGTCCCAACCCAATCTAGAGGGTGACCCTGTTCCCAGTACATGAGGTTGCAGGGTGTAGGGTGAAGGGCAGAGCAGAAGGAATCACCAGCTCCTGCCTCTCACAGAGTCTGTGTGAACTTGGGAATGCCCTTGTCTTTCCTGAGACTCCACACATGCACGTTTTCTCCCTTCCCTTCACCATTCCGTCAGCCCAGTGATGGCCACCGAGCTGTTACTCACCCCGCTCCCCCCGCCCCCCCCGCCGCTTTCCCCGGAGCTCACCGAGGCTGAGAAAGGCAGGCAGGCTCTGGGTCAGGGTGCTTCCTCACATGGTCCCCAGTGTGCAGACGACATAAACTCCACAGAGCCTGGATACAAAGGCAAGAATGGGCTGTGACAACATCCAGTCCCCAAGTGATACGTCACTGGTTCTCATCAGTGTCCTCACAGGAAGGGAAGTAGCCCCTCCCTGAAGGGTGGGCCTTAGGGGACAGCAAGCTGTGGGACTTCTGAGACCAACCTGAGTCTCACCAGACCCCACACGCTCTGCCTCCACCTCATGCCGAGCCCAAATCCAGAGGGTGACAGCCGTCCCAGGTGAGGAGGGTGGAGGAACAGGGCAGGAGAGGACCCCACCCAGTTTCTGGCCCAATTCTGACTCTGACTTTTCTAGAACCTCTGCGAGCTTGTGTAGGTCACTTCCCTTTCCTGAGCCTCTGTAAGTGCAATTCTCTTCCCTTTTCCCACTGGCCAGGCAGTTAGGCAGTACTTACTGAGCAGTAACCCTGGGCTGTCACTGGCCAGGCTCTGGAGTAGCTGAAGATCGGGGATCCCTTCCCTGGACTCATGGGCTGAGATGAATGAAGCAGATGCTACAGATATTTAGGAGACAAAGAGTTCAGTTACAGTCTCATTTACCCATTGGGAGAATGAAGGAAATGAGATAATGAGGTTCAATGACAGGCAGATGCCACGCAACCCGAATCCTGGCTGAGGGGTCCTTCTCAGGCATGGACTGACCCATGGCATGAGCAGGGAGCGGCCCAGAGGTGGTGGGCTGGGTGGGGGGTCGTCTTTGACCAGAAAATCTGGAGTTGTTGTCAGAAGTGAGAGCAGTCAGACGAAGGCTCAGGCTAGTCACACAGGGTTTAGTGCACCACGCACATATTTGGGATTTTAGCTCCAAGTCAATGGGATAAATTTGAAGCAACAGATTGTACAAAAAGATTTCTGATTTAAAAAGGCGACCACTATATGAAAATGTCATGCTAACCGGCTTTATTGATTGTTAATGCCATTGATAATAAAATGCCAAGGTTCACCTGGCCCCTGGATGGTCTGTTGGTCAGTATCTTAAGTCATTTATGTGGTCTTCACATATAACTCTTACACAAACCTTTAGCACAAAGTACATTTTCAGTTGAGTCAGATGTGACAGGATGGGTCTTGGTCCCGCAGGTTGGAAAGGAGGTGACTATGTTCAGAGGAAGAGAGAGAGAGAGAGAGAGAGAGAGAGAGAGAGAGAGAGAGAGAGAGAGAGATTTGTTGTTCCTCTTATTTATGCATTCAGTGCTTGATTCTTGTATGTGGCCTTACCAGGGATTGAACTAGCCACCTTGGGATATCGGGATGACGCTCTAACCAACTGAGTCACCTGACTGCATGGAATTTTCCAACAGCTCGGTTTCTGAGTGTGGTTTGGTGTGGAGGGCAGTGTGGGTAACTGGGTGAGTTTGGTGTGGAGGGGCTGGTGAGTTTAGCTCAACCTGACCATTCCCAGCCTTGAATATCAGATGTGCAACTTGGATCTTTTTTGAAGGTGGAAACTGGTGGAGGGGGTGCAGCAGGCAGGCTCAGACCAGATGGGGCTACAGGAAGGGTCCTCAGGAGGTGGGCAGAGGAGAGGAGTGGAGAAGGGGTGGGGCCTGGGTTGGAGGACCAGGAAGGAGGCTGATTGGATGACACAGATGAGACATCTTGAGTCTGTGGTGGGTGGGGGACACTGCTCAGAAGGGCTCAGTGGGGCACATGGAGTGAGGTGATGGTCTCTGTGAAGTGCTCCCATGAGGAAGTGAAGGCTGCTCCACTCTCCTTGGTGCCTGGAGGAGCCAGTGGGGCCGTCCCAGGGAGGACCACCCCAAGGGAGAGGGAGACCTGGGAGGTGCTGAGAAGACTGGTCTCCATTTCTCAGAGAAAAGCAGGGCCCCACGGGGACTGTGGACTTTCTTTCCCCACACACTTCCCTTCCCTGACTTCCTGTTTCTGTAGGTCAGCACCATCTTTTTCTTCATGGCTCTGCTTTGAAACCTCTGAGTCATTGCTGCCTCCTCTGGGCCCCTCCTCCCCTGAGCAGAGCTCCTCCCTCACACTGGGAATTCCATCTCCTGCACTGGGCAAGTGTTCAAGTGGGAGACAGTCCAGATTTCAACATGGACACAGACAGACTCGGGGACCTGCCACAATTTATGTTATTGATCTCCCAGCAAAGGAGAATGATGTCAATGAAGAAAAAACAGATTTGAGGAAATAATCAGCTATTTCACAAATTTGCTGAAAGTCATACATTTACATGTTTAAGGAACCCAGTTATATATCTTCATGTCCATGGCAACACTGGTCATCATCAAACTACCAAACTAGTAAAAATAAATGGAAAAGGTTCAGAGAAAAATGGCACATTTCATACAGAAGAAACATGATTTGAGTGATTCCAGATTTCCTATCAGAAACCATTGTGTTTGATAGATTTTTAAAGTCCTGGGAGACAAGAGGAGTCAACCTGGAATTCCTCTGGATGTATTCTTCAGGAATGAATGCAAAATATTCTCAGAGGAAGCCACACTGAGCAAATTTATTGACAGCAGACATGCTTAAAAGGTGTGATAAGTTATTCGGGCAGAAAGGAAATGATTGTAGAGGGACACTTGGAAAATCAAGAATAAACAGAGAACTAAACTATCTAAATAAATAGCTAAGTAAATGTCATAGAATATTTTTCTCCTCTAATGTTTAAAAAAATATGCATGGTTGCCGAAAGCAAATAATAAGTCACATGATCTGGTGGGGTGTGTAATGTATGTAGAAGTAATACATGTCACAACTCTAGCATAAAGTGGTGAGGGTAGAAGGACCTACACGGCTGTAAAGCTTCTGCATTTTTCTTGAAGAAGTAAAATGTGAACTCTGTGTAGAATTTGTGACATTATGTGTCTATATTGTAATACTTACCACAGCCCCTTCAAAAAACATCATGCACAGAGTTATAATTAAAATACCAGTAAGTACATTAGAATGGAATACTAAAAAAAAAAAAAAATCCAAAAAAACTAAAAAGAGGAACAGTAAGGGGAAAACAGAAGAGCAAATAACAGGGGTGACATGCAGAAACAACAGATAATATGGGGCACCTAACAGCAGCATGGCTGATAATCACATTAAATTTAAATGCTGAAAGCACAGTTAAATGGCAGAGATTTTAAAAATATATATTTTTATTCATTTCAGAGGGGAAGGGAGATGGAAAGAGAGATAAAAACATCAATGATGAGAGAGAATCATTGATTGGCTGCCTCCTGCACGCCCCCAACCCAAGTATGTGCCCTTGACTGGAATCCAACCCAGGATCCTTCAGTCTGCAGGCTAATGCTCTATCCACTGAGCAAAACCAGCCAGGGCAATGGCAGAGATTTTAGGGCTGAATTAACAAGTTAGAGCCAACTATTTCTAGTTGACAAGAGGTTCAATTTATGTTTTTATTTCTTATTTTTTTATTATTAATCCTCACCCAAGGAGATACATTTTCATTGATTTTGAGAGAGAGAGAGAGAGAGAGAGAGAGAGAGAGAGAGAGAGAGAGAATCTGTTAGTTCCCACTCCCACCCTGACTGGGGATTGAACCCACAATGTAGGTATGTGACCTGACTCGGAACTCAACCCACAACCTTTTGGTGCACCAGATGGCATTCCAACAAACTCAGCCACTGGGCCAGGGCCAGGTTCACTTTAGTACATGGTGCCAATCAGTTAAAAGCAAAAAGATGAAAGGGTATCTGATGCACACATTAGCCAAGAGGAAGCAGAAGTGTCTGTGTTGGTTTCCTATTGCTGCTGTAAGAAATGTCCAGAAACGTCGTGGCTTTAAACAAGATAATTTCTTATCTTCGGGTTCTGGAGGTCACAAGGACACAGTCAGTCTCACTGGGGTGAGAAAGTGTCCCTGCCTCTTCCCACTTCCAGAGCTGCCTGGGGTTCTGGGTGCCTGACCCCTCCCTCCATCCCAGCAACCTCCTGATTCCATCATCCCGTTTCCTACCACTGACTCTGACCCCTTGGCCTCTCCCCTGTGAAGACACTGGACTCACCCAGATCATCCAGGATCATGTCCCCATCTCAAGAATCTTCATTTCGTCATTTTCTCCTGGGAAAGTTGTATTATCCTATTCATTACCTACTTATCTGCCAATAGAAGGCATTTTCTCTCAGAGACCCCGAGTGAGGCTGTGGAACACCCCTATTCCAAAACATCCCACCACCCAGACAGGACCCAGGAGAGGACAGTAGAGGGAGAGGTGTCTCTGTGGCGGGCAGCTGTGTATCTAACATTTTGTGTGACTCCCCTTCACCCTCCGGAACCGCTGTTTATGGCACCTGGTTTACCTCTCTCATCTGTCACCGGATGGCTACCTCCTGATATGGTAGGAATGACAATACCCTACTCAGAGGTAGTTCCAGTTGCAAAGACTCTGGATGTCTTCCTGTCAGTCATCGAGTTGCTCCTGGGAACCAGTGGAACGTCAGGAGCAGCTTTCTAAATGGCATCTAGCTCTCCCCCAGCTGGCATGGCTCAATGATGGAGCGTTGGCCTATGAACCAGGGGTTATAGTTAGGTTCCAGGTCAAGGTATGTGCCTGGGTTGCAGGCTCAATCCCCAGTGTGGGACATTCTGGAGGCAGCCAATCAATGATTCTCTCTCATCATTGATATTTCTATCTCCCTCTCCCTTCCTCTCTGAAATAAATAAAAGTATATTTAAAGTAATGATAACAAATGGCATCTAGCTCTTTATTGCAGGTGATGTGATGACATAAACTCACAGGGGCTCAGCAGAGAATTCACACGGACCCCTGATACACCAGGCAGTGCTAGCAGCATGGGGGCTGGCTGGTTCCTTGGCCATTCAAACCCACAGCCATTCAAACCCACAGCCTTCTCAGTCACCTGGTAACTGACTAGTCTGTCTTCTCAAGTATACCTGACATCTGCTGCTTCCACAATCCAAAGATCCACACCCAGAGTTGTGCTCGGTTCTTTTTTGTTGTTTTTTTCCTGTTAGTTTCCCCCACTTAGTTGGGTTATGATATGTCTTGGTGTGGATGTCTTTGGATTTATCCTATTCTCAATTCGTTAGGTTTTATGAATATGTAGGCTTATGACTGTTGACAATGATGGGGAGATTTCCGCCATTATTTCCTGAGTAGTTGAAGTCTCATCCTCTGCTTCTAGGACTTTGGTCACATGGATTTTAGAGCATCCTGTGATGTTCCCAGTTTGTAGCTTCCTTGTTTGAATTTCTTATCAATTTATTTCTAGCCTGGTAAACTGTGTTGTGGGATGTGCCTTCCTTCTCTACTTCAGGAGAAGCTTGTGTAAGTTTGTTGAGTGTGTGTATGTCCGTGTGTGTGTGTGTGTGTGTGTGTGTGTGTGTGTATTTCATAGATGTATATGTGTTCAGAAGCATTTACCAGTGACACTTTCTTGACTCCAAGTTCACTTTGCAGGAAAAGTTTTAATTACATATTCAATATCTAATATACATGACGGGTCGGAATATCCGATTTCACAACCACAAGAGTGAAATTATATGATTCTTGTCCTTTTCTGTCTGACTTATTTCACTTAGCGGGGTACTTTCCAGATCCATCCATATTTCATGTTGTATGGCTGAATAATTTTGGTTGCATATATTACCACATCTTTATCCTGTCATCGGTTCAAAGACACTTAGGTTGTTTCTATGTGTTTGCCTTTTTCTTGTGTAATATATTTGCATATTCATGGTTCATAATTGTACATTTTGCCCAAGGGTCCAGCTCCATGCTCTCCCCAGGCTGTGGGTCCTTCACAGAAGCATCTGTTGGGGAAGAACAGGGTGTGTCTCCTGGAAGGTCCCCAAATTCTCAGGGCTGCAGACCCCACCTGCTCCCAGATGGACCACTAACCCAGGGGTGAGGTGAGGCACCAGGCCACACAGTGTGGGTCTCAGTCCTTCTCATCCTGACCCCATACCCTCCCATCTGATCCCGCCCCCATCATCTCCCGAAAAACCGGTGCCCCCTCCCCCAGGGCAGCTTCTCTTCCTCTTACAGAGGTGCTCTTCCTGGGTGTCCACAACTGGGCTGGAGCTGGGGAGGACACAGGACTGTTAGGGACAGAGAGGGGCCATGGGCTGTGGGAGTTTCGAGTCTTTGGGGCAGGAATTACCTGATCTGCAGGCCTCTGTCCTTGGGCTCTGGGTGTGTGGTCCCTGCAGGAGGTTGGACACGAGCCTCTCTCTGGGCTGGTCAAGAGGGACAGTGTCAGCCCTGGGAGGTTAGGAGCCCTCTTTCCGTGTGATTCCTCAGGGAAGAAGGAACCTTCACACACACACTTGTGTGTATGCTTTATATTCCATGGGATTGAAAACGATGAAAGATTTCCTTTATAGACATGCGCCCACATTAAAATGTAACCTTTCTAGATCTTCTGATTTTAAATTGTGGAGAATTCCTTTTAAAAACTTCCTTGTTGCACCAATTTGGTTTCCTGTGGTGGGTGCTCTGAGCCCCTCTCCCTCCTGTGACCCAGGTCACCCCATTCTCTACTCACCCAACTTTCTACCTTTGCTCTGACGCCTGTGTCGGATGAGGAGGAATAGAAGGAGGGAGAGCAGCAGGATGAGGGCCACCGACCCCCCAATCAGGATGATCAGGTTCCAATTGAGTCCTTGGACATGAGTGATGTCATGGATGAGCCAATGACGCCATTGAATGAGCACCTACTATGTGTGAGGCTCATGCTGGGGTCTGTCACTCATCTCCTCTAACCTCCCAACAGTCATGCACCAGGGATTGATGACCCCACCACCCATTTCACTGAGGCTCAGAGAGGTTAATCACATGTCTTGGGTCACCCAGCCTGGGCAGGGCAGGGCTGGGACTGGAACCCAGGACTGTGAGTTCCCTTACGTGTTATTGTTATTATTACTTATGCTGTCTCTGTCCTTCCAAGTAGAACACCAGTGCAGAGACCTGTTACCAAACCCAATCACCACCCCTCTCTACCCCAGATCCCTGTCCCACTCTGCAGCCTGACCCCCCCCCCTCCAGTGGGGCCTGTGCACGTGGGGCGCCTCCAGAAAGGGCAGGAGGGAGGCCTGAATCTTTCCTGAGCTCTGACCCAGGATGTGCTGCGTGCTGAGGGCCTTTCCTTTGAGGGGGTGGGGGCCTGACCCACAGCCCATGGACCAGGACTCGGAGGAACAGATGTGTCCCAGGTCCCACAGGTGAGCGGGAGCAGAGCGGGGACTTGAACCCGGGCTGAGGCTTCTCCTGACTCCACGGCTGCTCCTTGGAAGGCTGTGGAGGAGGCTCAGACACCACCTGAGTCCCCAACACACATGCACATGCACTCACACATAAACACATATGTACAAACATGTGTGTGCACCCAATGTACATGCGCGCGCACACACACACACACACACACACACACACATGTACACACAATGTCCTAGAGCCTTTGGAGAACTCAGTCCCAATGAGAAGGAGGAACTTTCCTCAGGCCATTACCCAGGAAGTGGCTGAGCCAAGACCAACACTGAGCTCCTCCCACCCATCACCTCCCCCCAGACCCTCACTTAGTACTCTGAGGGCCTGACCTCCCGTTGGGGACCCATCCTCAGAGGCTCCTCAAGCAGGAAGGGAGGTGAGGGGTGGGGGCTGCTCTTCCCACAGGCTGGACGCCAACATCTTCCTCTGCCATGACCACCTCACCTGTCACCTGTCATCCTCAGAGCCCTTAGGCACCATGATCGCCCATAATCTCCGCCACTCTCCCATCCCCTCTGGGAGACAGGCCGAGCCCAAGCAGGGGGTCCTGCTCTCTCTGGGGATCACACTCCTGTCTTGGTTTCTCAGGCTGAGGCCACAGGACTGGGGACTGGAGGGTCGGATGGGCGCCTCTGGCCTTTCTCCTTCTGCTCAGCCCCATCCTCGCCAGCCTCCCTCTGCCCACGGGAGCATGTCTGAGCCTCAGGGAGGAGGAGGAGGATGAGGAGGGATGGGAGCAGCTCTGGCTCTTTCAATCCCTCAGGGAGGTGAGAGTCCCCGCTTGGTGACCCTCTTTCTGTGACTGTCACGCCATTGCAGCCAAGGTCCCCTGGGGACAGGGCCCTAAAGTGACCTGAGGACAAAGGGGCAGGGCTGGGGCGCCTCACCTGAGACCACCAGCTCCAGGGGGTCACTGGGCTGTGACAGCAGGTAGGGGGAGGAGCTGTTGGAGCCATAGCACCTGTAGGTCCCCTGGTGGCCTGAGCTCACAGGACTGAGGGTGAAGTTGGCCTGAGAGGGTTCAGACGTGTTCTGCAGAAGAAGGTGCTGGGGAGGGTCCAGTGACCCCTCCCTGTGCAGGTGGAAGGTGTCAAACCAGATCTCAGACCCACACTGCAGGGTCACGGTCACTCCCCTGGACACTGAGGGTCCCGGCTGTGCTGAGAGGGAGGGTTTCCTGTACATTCCTGGGGAGGGGAAGGTTGTGATGTGTAGAGAGCCACCCCTCCCCTCATGCCCTTGACCCTGAGCTGAGGGACCTTGTCCTTCTCCAGAGACTCTGTTTGTGACCCCTCCCAACTCCTCTCAGTCCCTCTCATTGGTGTCTTTTATCTCTATGCCTTCACCCCCTTTCTTTCTCCCTCCCCTAGGCCTCTGCCCAGCTCAGCCTCTGCTCCAGGACCCTGGGCCCAGAACCAGAGCAGACCCTCAGCACGGGGGCAGGGCTGGCTCCTCACCTGCCACCAGGATGTCCAGGGGGGCGCTGGGGGCCGACCACGCAGAGGAGAGGTGGTGTCCACTGTAGCATCTGTACCGGCCCCCGTGGGTGCGGTTCACGGGGCCCAGGGGGAAGGCGGGGCTGCGCTGCCCATCGAGGCGCTGGGGGTGTGTGAGCCCCTCAACCTTGGTCAGTGCGAATCTGTCAAAGCCGGCCTCCGCGTGGCAGTGGAGGGTCAGGCTGTGTCCAGGCAGCACCAGCGAGCCTGGCTGGGCCAAGAGGGCGGGCTCCCTGTGCACACCTGGGAAGAGGGGACAGTGGCACCAGGGGACACCCCACATCGCCCACTGGGCTGCAGGGAGAGGTCTCCCATGTCCCTCCCTGAGCCTCCCGCCTGTGGGTCTGTCCCCAAGAGGCCAGTGTCACTGACCCCATGAGCCCAGCGCTCCACTGGGCTCACAGCTTAGATCAGGTCCTTGGGCCCAAGAAACAGATGGGGATGCACCCGGGCCTGTCCCTCACCTGTGACCTCGATGTGCAGAGGGGCACTGGCCTGTGACCACACGTTGGGGTAGGGGCTGGAAGAGCCATAGCATCTGTAGGTCCCCCCATGGGAGGAGCTCACGGGGCCCAGTGGGAAGATGGCCCGCCACCTCCCAGCATGCATCCTGGGTTCTGCTTCCATGTGTAGGGGCCGGTCAGCCCCTCCCTCCTTCAGCAGATGGAAGGGGCCCGAGGTGAGGTTAGAGCTACAGGAGAGGGACACGTTCCCTCCTGAGGCCACCACAGGGCCTGGCTGGGCTGAGAGGGAGGGTGAACCGCCCACTCCTGTGGGAGAAGAAAGGCTCTGTGTTAAAGGGACCCTCACCCTCATGCCCCAGGTGTGCTCTGTGAGGGGTGAGGTACCCCTAAGTCCACACTTAATTCCCTCTGCCTGTGACCCGGAGCCCACAGTGGGGAGGGACCTGGTGTCTCCCTTACCTGTCACCACCAGGAGCAGAGGGTCACTCCGCTCTGACAGTATGTCCTCAGTGTTGTAATATGCACACTGGTACCGCCCTGCATGGGTTTGGGTTATGGCTCCAATGAGGAAATCGGCCTTGTCGCTGGAGTCCTGTGGGATCCTCGTATCCCAGGGCTCAGAGCCCCTCTCTTTATACAGAACGTAGGCACTAGCCTGCAGAGACCCCTGACACCAGATGGTCACGGGGCTCCCCTTGGTGACGATGGGGCCTGGGTCAGCCCAGATGGAGGGTTTGGGGACGTCTCCTGGAAAGGAATCAGACATGAAAGTTCCTGGGAGCCCTTATCCCTCTCATGCCCTCATGAATGAGCCAGTGATGCCATGGAATGAGCACCTACTGTGTGCGAGGCCCGTGCTGGAGACTGTCACTCATCTCCTCTCACCTCCCAGCCGTCATGCACCAGGGATTGCTGACCCCACCACCCACTTCACTGAGGCTCAGAGAGGTGAACCACATGCCCCAGGTCACCCAGCCTGGACGGGGCAGGGCTGGGACTGTGATGTCCTCACGCTGCCCCCCAGGCGGACACCAGCTTCTTGCTGTGGGCTCCTCCTCTGCAGGGGTCGGTCCATGTCTCCTCTGGAGCTGAGGGTCCTTCCTCATTACCCGCCCCCAGCATAGCAGGGACAGGGAGGGGCCGGGTGAGGGGTGCACTCTGAGTCTCTCCCTCATCCATCCCACCCTGCAGGCCCTGACGCCCCTTGGGGAGGTCGGGCTGGGCTGGGGGCTCTGTCTTCCTGAGCTCTGTGAGGCCCTTATGTCACCTCATCTCCCAGCAGCCTGTGAGCAGGATGGGACCAGGGATGAGCAGACAGGAACCCGACACTCAGAGGAGAGAGGGGACCGCCCAGCCCCACAGCAGGAGCAGCAGAGCCTGGAGCTGAGCCAGGGCTGATCCAGCCTGTTCCCTCCTCTGAGCTGAGCCTGAGCTGAGGGGGAGGACTGGGTGCCCGGACCCTTGTCCTGCCTGTCCCTCCCTGTACAGTGTCACCGTCACTGAGACAGAGGGGACAGGCCCCATAACATCCCGTCCTGGGGGCTTCCCTGTGAGGCCCTCTCCCAGGAGGTCAGGGCCAGAACCGACAGGAAGTCTAAGCTTTGGACAAGGATTCTCTCCTTTTACACCTAGAGACACTGAGGCCCAGGCAGGGAAGGGCGGTTCCAAGTGAATTCGGAGACACCTGAACCCCTGCATGGCTCAACCCCTGTCCCCATGGAGGCCTCCACCACCTCCCAACAGAGCCCTTCACTTACCTCTCTGTGAGTCCAACTCCGTGGGTGGGAGGGACTGGTCCTCAGAGCCTCCTGGGCATCAGGATGAGGGTGAGGGCTTGGGGCAGCCTTCTTCCCACTTGAGCCCAGCTGTTCCTCCCCATCCTGGACCCCACACCTCCCTCTGCCATGATCACCCCTCTTATCACCTTCCCCACTTACTCTGAGGAAGGCCTGAATCCATGGTGGGGGAGGGGTCATTTCTCATAGACCCTGGAGCCACATGGTTACCCTGAAATGTCTTCCCAATCCTCAGCCCCCAGGGCATCACAGAACCCAGAGGGTGGGCTTGGGGAGCGTCCCTGAGAGGAATCATAGGCTGGGTCCCAAGACATTCCCACCCTATCCTCAGCTGTCAGTGCATGAAACCTCCCAGTAATCCAGAATGGCTGTTCTCCTTCCCCTGCTGTCTTGTCCTCAGGGAAGAATGGGACCTGGGACACCTGGGGAGACTCACCTGACTGCGCTTGGGTCCTCAGGCCCACACTCAGCCCTGGAAGAGAGTCCCTGTGAGTGGTTTTCTCCTGAATCCCTAGCAGAACCCTCCTCCCATGAGCCTCCTGAGTCCTGGGGTTTCCTGAGAGACTAGGGCCAGGCTGTGGGGCAGCGTCCCTCCCAGACTAGAGCTTCCCCTCTCCCTCCTCCCATCTCACCGAGGCAGAGCAACGCTGTGAAAGTGGGGGTCATGGTGTCTCCTCTTTCTGCACCCAGCTGTGCTGATGGAAGAGGCCACAGTGTCCTCTGAACAGACAGACACACAGGGTGGGGCCCGGGGAGGCTGGCGCTCTCTGTGATGGGGTTGTCGTGTCAGCAGCCCCACAGAAAGAGGAACAGCCCCTTCCCAGATGCCTGGCTCTCATTTCCATGAGGGATCAGAAAATAGACCAGGAGCCTCCTGAGATGCCCCTTGCAGGTGAGGTGGCCCAGAGCACATCCTTCCCTGTCAGAGCCTCCCCCACGGGGTCTCCTTCCTCTCAGCCCGTCCATCAGCCCCTCCCTGGGGTCCTCACCATGGACAGTGCCACCCGGGCCCTGGAGACGCTTCAGGAAGACGTGGGTGCCTGTGGCCTGCAGAGCTCAGATCAGCAGGGACACTCTCATCCTCTCCCTGTGCAGCTCAGGGCAATGTCACCATGACAATGAGCACAGAGGGGAAATGCAGGGAAATAAGGGAAGAGAACATGTCCCTTTTTCTGACCCCGGAGTGTGGCTTTCTTTCTACCATAGCCACCTTCCATGAAATGCTCTTTTTTTTTTCTTGGTGACAACATCCACCCCACCTTCCTGAGGACAAGCCTCCTCAGTGCCCCTTGTTTCTGGGTTAAAGTCTCCTCCTCATCCTGTGGTCCTTCCTCCAAGGTTCAGGGGGTCATTGACTTGGGTTAGAGTGCTGATTTTGACTTACACCAGATCTTTCAATACCCATCACCCAGTGCCCTTGAGTGATAATGTCCTGTTTTTGAGCCTCCATTTCCTCATTTGGATCATGTTGACATGAACCCCATCCCTCAGAGTGGCTGTGGGTCAATGGGGCTGGGCTCATGGGAGGGAGACATCCATTTCAGACCAGATGGAGACCTGAGTGGGTGGGCGATGAGAGGATCAAGTTGCCCAGAGTCAAGTGCAAGATTATTGCACCCACTCGAGACCTTGTTTGCTCTGAATTCCAAGTGAAGCTACTTACAATGGTCCTAAAAGTTTGGACATAGACAAGTGCAGAAAAAGAGACATGAAAGTTCCCCAAATGGAGAGGAAACCACAGTGGAGAACAGAGACCAAAACTGAGTGGCCACTGATGCCCGGAACCATCGGAGAGCCATAGGGAGGAGATTCCCATCTGTGTGGACACAGAGAGGGACCCCAGGTCCTCACAGGAAGGGAGGGGTCAGGGGCCAGGTGAAGGTTGGAAGCCGTGGTCCCCTGCCCCATGTTTGTGTTCAGGGACTGGACCGAGCCCATGGTCCACAGTGAGAAACCTCCCCTGGGTGGCCTGAAACAGCCCTAATCCTGCATTGTCAGCCACGAGTGTCTGTCCCATGAGTGCCTGTGAGGTTCCCATTGGACCAGCGCTGATGGGAAGAACCCTGGGCAGACGCTGAGTCTGAGTGAGTGGTCTCCATGGGGCAGGGGCGGCTGCCAAAGCCCCTCCATCAACAGCCTGATTCCCAGGACAGTCCCAGGAGCAACCTGTGGAAGGTCAGGTGTGTGAGGGGAGAGACTTCCAACAAGAATGGACAGTAGAGTCATCCTGATAATGACAAACAGCACTATGGACAGCAATCTACTGATGATGGGGGGGGGGGGCTGTCATATGCAATAGAATAGAGTCAGTAGGAAAATTTGAGAGTAATTGGAGATTAATCATGCTTCAATATCCAAAAAGTAAAATTTTTGACATAAGAAGAATATGGATTGCTTTATAGAAGAACATAGTGAGTTAGAAATTTAGACACGAGAAACCCAATAGAATGAGCACATGAAAACAATTCACCCCATCAAGGAAGAGACACAGCTGAAGAGACAATCATGAAAGTGGAGTAAATGCTGAGGAAATTCACAGGATGCAGCCTATTGAGACCAGAGTGGGGATGTAAGGTACTGGGGGAATAGAATGAGGAGGGCCAATATCATATCGGTGGTGTCAGAAGGAAAGAAGTGTGATGTCTAGTAACAGCTCAAGAGATAAATAATTGAACAATTTACAGACACGAGGAAAGACCAAACAAGTGATAGGGTTCATGTATTTAATAATGAAGTCTGTATCTTGACTTTGTGTGAAAAATAAAATGTAGGGTCAAAGAGGAAAAAAACAACACATATCCTACACTGTACTGTACACATGAACCTCGTTAATGTTATTTTATGTGAATTTCAACTCAAAAAACGAACCAAGGAAGATTGGCCTGGGGTCGTAAAAAAAAAAAAAAGTTCTGAATTTACTTCCTAGAGAAAATGCAAATAACCATCATGGTAAGTTCCCTGGGACCAGACTTCCTCACAGCAAAAAGCAGAAGCCTGGTGGAAACAGGGATGGTTTGTGTATGTGTGCGCACGTGTGTTTGTGTGTGTGTGCATGTGCTTGATGGGGTGGTGGTTGCGGGTGAAGCCCACAGAGCAGGGCCGGCGGGGGGACGCTTCCCCGCGTGTGCGTCCAGTGTTGGTGGGCCAGCTGGTCAGAGCGCGGAAACTTCTTGCCATGGCCCTGCCAGTACCAGGCTAAGGGGCGCTCACCTGTGTGCATGCGCAGGTGCGATTGAGGGGCGAGGACTTGTAGTAGCTTTGGCACAGCAGCCGGGGAAGGGAGATCAGTGGCTCTGTGGGGACACGGCCAAGGCGGCCAAGGAGGAAGAGGAGGTCGGCGAGGCACCTCCCGGGGCCACCGCCGCGGGCCAGCCAAGCAGGTGGGCCAGGATGCTGGCAGCCAGCAGGTGGGGCGCCATGGCTGTGGCTCCAGGGCTGGGGCGGGGCGGCCTCATGGCGCCACACGCGCAGGGCAGGGACTGTGGCAGGGCCGGCGCCTTTGGGAACTGACGGACCGCGGTGCACCTGTGCGCGGGAGGAGATGACCATGAATGAGCAAGTATGCTGCTTCGTAATCCATGCACGTGACCGGGGCCATCTAGCCGAAAAGGTGTGAGCAGGGCGCTAGCAGTCGCGGGAGGACCTCGCTTCTGTTTTCTGAAAGTTGGCACAATGGTTGGTTGGTCGGTGGCTGCATCCTTGCCTGCAGACCCTGCTTCGTTCTCTTCGCTCGCCCCCATCTACTCAAGCTTGCTCTCTGCCTGAACTTCTGCAAAGTTGCTCTAGGCCGTGGGGTGTGCCCACACCAGCCAGCGTTCTTCAGGCCCTCCTGGGCCTTGGCCATGAGGGGTTGGAGTCGGTTCACAGCCCATACCAGGGTCTGCCAGTCCATTTCCCAGTGCACAGGTGGGCAAACACCTCCCAGGCCTGGGTGTATGGGACTGGACCCCACCAATCCCACAGAGGCACTTTTGTTTTTTTAAAGACAGAGATTTTCTTATCTTTAAATATATTTTTATTGATGTCAGAGAGGAAGGGAGAGGGAAAGAGAGATGGAAACATCAATGATGAGAGAGAATCATGGACCGGCTGCCTTCTGCACGCCCCCTACTGGCGGTCCAGCGGGAAACCCTGGGCATGTGCCCTTGACCGGAATTGAACCTGGGACTCTACTGTCCACAGGCCCGCGCTCTATCCACTGAACCAAACCGGCTAGGCCTCACAGAGGCAATTTGATTGTAGCTAGATGCTGAATACAAGGCTTTAAAGGAGGGAGAAAAGGAAAAACATCTTTGGCCACCACGGTGCTGAAGTCGGTCTCTCAGCGTTTCTGCCCCTCCTCCCCACGGAAGCCAATCTCTACCGTGTGCGTTTGCCTGGTTTGGGGCTGGACTCCTGCCTCCTGGTGACGAGTCAGCCCAGGTGTATTAGCTGATGAAGAAAGAAGTCCTTGATGGGATCAGGGAGGGTTTTTCACAATGATTTTGGATTTATCTGTTTCAAACTAGTCTTTCCCCCCACCCCCTTCAATTTATTGGAGTTACATTGGCTAATAAAATTATATACCTTTCAAGTGTATAATTCTATAATACATCATCTGTATATTGTATTGTGTGCTCACCATCCGAAGTCAAATGTCCTCTCATCACCATATAGTTGACCACCTTTACCTTCACTACTCCCCAGACCCTTTTCTAATGGTAACCACAACACTGTTTTCTGTGTCTATATTCTTTTAAAAATATGTATTTTTTTTATTGATTTTAGAGAGAGAGGCAGAGAGAGGGAGAGAGAGAAAAACATCAATGTGAGAAAAACACCAATCATTGATCAGCCACCTGCTGCACGACCTCTCCTGAAGATCATGCCCACAACCTGGGCACTTCTCAACTAACTGAGCCATGCTGGCCACGGCCAAACTATTCTTGATATGCATCCGTTTATTCACTTGCTTAAAACAGATTTGGTCTTCTGAAGAGATGCACAATCGGCAAATGTCGTAAATAAACGTGTGTGTGTGTGTGGGATCTTACATGAAAGTGGACCTGGGATTGAAGGTGAGCACAGGGGAAGGGCGTGTCTAAGCCAGCGCCTCCACAGATGCCTAAAACCCCCCACCCCCTGTCCCCATGGAGGCACCCACCACCTCCCCACAGAGACCCTCACTTATCCCCTCAACTGCCCTGACTCCGTGTGGATAGAGGCCAATCCTCAGAGCCTCCTGGGGATCAGGATGGGGGGTGAGGGGTGGAGCCTGCCTTCTCCCCACTTGAACCTGGCTTTTCCTCCCTCAGCCTGGGCCCCAATATCTCCTTCTGCTATCACCACCCACCTGTCACCTGCCTCACTTACCGCTCTGCAGGCCTGACACCATGGTGGGGGAGGGGTGAATCCTTACGGCCCATGGAGCCCCGTGGTTAACCCTGGGACACAAGCCTGCCCTTAAGAATCTGGGGGACATTATATCCTCTAAGAGACTCAGAACCACCCTGGAGTAGTCTGTCTCCCTCTGAGCAGAGAAAACCCAGAGGTTCATCAGCTCTGGACATGGCTCTGTGTGTGGAGGGGAGGGGGCTGGGAAGGAGGACAGAAGGGGGTGAGGATATGGGGCTCACCCAGAGTCCCCACCTCACTCAGACTCCTCCTATATCTGCACTGTGGCCCCTAAGACCCTCTCACCTCTCACCTTTTGACCCAGGTGAAGGGCAGGTGTGTATAAAGGTAGGAGGGTGTCTGTGGGGCATATGTCCTCCGAGTGACCAACACTAGAGCCCCTCACTCCCCTTTCAGCCCATTATTCTTCTGGGGACAGGACCATGAACTGACAGCTCAGCAGACAGGACAGAGGACCCCCTCATCTGAGACCAGGAGCTCCGGGGAATATTACTTGGCCATAAAAAGAATGAAATCTTACCATTTGTGACAACATGGATGGACCTAGAGGGTATGATGCTACGTGAGATAGGTCAGAGAAAGACAAATACCTTATGTGAAATACAAAGAACAAAGTAAATGAACAAACTAAATTGAAACAGACCGATAGTTACGAAGAGCAGACTGATGGCTGCCAGAGGGCAGGGTGCTTGAGGGCCTGGGTAAGAAGGATGAAGGGATTGAGAAGTGAGAATGCAGACTGGTGCAGCGCTTGTGGAAAACACTATGCAGTTTCCTCAAAAAAATCAAAAATGGAACTGCCCTTTGACCCAGCGATCCCACTTCTGGGAATATATCCTATGGATCCCAAAACACTAATCACAAAGCATGTATGCACCCTTATGTTCATTGCAGCGTGATTTACAAAAGCCAAGGTCTGGATACGACCCAAGTGTCCAAGTGTCCATCGGTAGACGAGTGGATGAAAAAGCGGTGGCACATTTAAACAATAGAATACTACATGGAATACTACACATCTCTAAAAAAAAAATAAAGAAATAAAGAAAAGAAAAGAAAGAAAAAGAAGAAGGCACTCTTACTCTTTACAACAGCATGGATGGACCTGGAGAGTGTTATGTGAAGCCAAAGCAGCCCAGTCAGAGAAAGACAAATACCATATGCTCTCACTGGTATGTGGAATCTACTGAACAAAAGAAACTGACGAACAAAATGGAATCAGGAGCATGGACACATGGAACAGACTGGCGGGCGTCAGCAGGAAGGGGATGGAGATGCCTGGATAAAGAAGGTGAAGGGATTAATAAAGGACATTTATACACAACCCATGGACACAGGAAATAGTGTGGTGAAGGCAACTGGAGGGATGGGGTGGGCCCCACTGGGACTGTAGACTGAATAGCCAGTGCTGAATAGAAATAGTGATGGTGAATATTCTTGTCACAGTATCCATTGCAGGCAAAACGATTTCTAGTTTTATCTTTAAACATTATATATATATATATATATATATATATATATATATATATGTAAAAGGCTAATATGCAAAGTGTCCCCTTGGGAATTTGATTGCTCAGTATGACGTGCACTGACCATCAGGGGGCGGCTCGGAATAAAGGAAGGCCCCAGCAGGCAGCTGGAAGGCCCCAATTGGCCATGATTGCCAGCCAGGCCTAGGGACCTGTGCACGATTTTTGTGCACTGGGTCTCTAATTTATTTTATAGAGTTTTAAAGATGCTTTGATGAATGATATAGAAAATTCTCTTTTATTTTATTTTCTGAGGAGTTTTTCATTATAAGTTGGTGCTGTATTTTTTATCAAAACTTTGCCTCTGTTGATATGATCCTCCCATTTCTTCTTTTAATATTTGACTTGTATTGATTAACTTTTTGAAATATGAAACCCACCATGCCTTCCTGAAAACACACACCTGCATGGTCATGCTAGAGTATCCACTTTATGTCTTGACAGATCTTGTTTAAATATATAGGTTTTAATTTTTAGATCATTTTATTTAGTTAGTTATTCAAATTTATCTTTATTGTTGAAAGTATTACAAATGTCTCCATTTTTTCCCCATTGACCCCCTCCTCCCTGCCTCGGTCCCCTCTCCAGGCCTTCACCCCACTACTGTCTTGTGTCCATGGGTTATGCATATATGCATGTAAGTGCTTTGATTGATCTCTTCCCTCCCCCACCCCTTCCCTTTGAGGATCATCAGTCGGTTGCATGCTTCTGTCTGAGTATTTTGTTGAGGACTCTTTATCTAAGTTCATGTGAGAGGGCTTCAGTGACCGTCCCAGTTTGCAGCTTCCTTGTTTGAATTTCTTATCAATTTATTTCTAGCCTGATAAACTGTGTTGGGCTGATATGCCTTCCTTCTCTATTTCAGGAGAAGCTGGTGTAAGTTTGTTGTGTGTGTGCATGTCCATGTGTATGTCTGTGTGCGTGTGTGTGCATGTGTATGTCTGTGCATGTCTATGTGTATGTGTGTGTGTGTATGTGTGTGTGTGTATTTCATACATGCATAAGTGTTCAGAAGCATTTACCAGTGAGGCTTTCCCGACTCCAAGTTCACGTCGCAGGGAAATTTTAAATTACAGAGTCCATGTATTTAATATACGTAACAGGTCAGAGTTTCAGGTTTCACACACATATGAATGAAATCATAGGATTATTGTCCTTTTCTGTCTGAGTTATTTCACTTAGCAGTGCAACTCCCCGGATCCATCCCATGTTGTGGCAAATGGCAGTACTGCATCTTCTTTTTATGGCCGAGTAGTATTCTACTATATATTTGACCACATCTTCATTCAGTCAGCCGCTGAAACACACGTTGGCTGCTTCTTTGTGTTTGCATTATGCGTTTCTAATATATTCTTCCATGCTTCTTAATTGTCCATTTCAAAGGTTTGATGTGTAATATTTACATTATCATTCAGTTAAAGCATTCTCTCGCTTCCGTTTTGGTTCTAAATTCACACATGGATTATCAAGAAGTCTGCGTGTTTTCTTAATTACAAAACATAGAGATATTATTTATCTTCAATTGTAGAATCTGGTGACTCCCAGCGGGTCCCAGAAGCTGCTGGGGTCCACACGTGGTCTCCAGGCTGGCTGTGGTCATGAGCTAAGTGTCTATGAGAGCAGTTCCCATGCCTTCTGGGGTCCCTGCAGGCCCCCTCCCTGGAGTGTGGGGTCTCCCTCTTAGGCTAGTGGAAGGCTAGAGCAGCGTACACACTGGGCTCATCTGGGGGCTCCTCTGATGGGGAGGATGGGGGTGCACATGTCTTCCTTCTGAGGGTCGAGGGGTTCAGATGGGCGTAGGTCACATCCTGGGGGGTGTCAGATGCAGCAGCCTGGAGCAGGGAGGGGGGAGAGAGAGGGATGACACTTGGTTGGGGGAGCCTTGGAGGTGTGCAGAGAATGGGACTCACCGGACTGTCCACTTGTCTGTCCTCTTCTGCTTGTCTGCCCTTTGTGTCCAGCAGTTCCCCTGACAGGGAGGAAGGAGAGGCGGCCTTTCCCTGCCCGGGTCCTGGTCTTGAGTGGCTTACATGGGGGCCGTCAACCTGCCTGTTCTGCTGGAGACAGTGAGACAGAACAGCGTCTCCTCGATTCCACAGTAGAAATCCTCCTGTCAATCATCCTCAGGTTGCCAGAGAGATGGCTTACACTTTACATAGACCAGGTCCCTCTCCTGATGGAACCTGCAGGGCCTTCCTGAGCCTTGGGGCCTCTGGATGCTTCTGTGGTTCTGACTCTCATCCTAACGCGCTCTCTCTCGCTCACTGGGCTCCAGCCTCATGGCCCTCCTCCTGAAGAAGCAGGCCCTGCCCCAGGACCTCTGCTCCCGCTCTTCCCCTGTCCCCCCACCATGCACTTTATCCCCTCCTCTTGCTTTATGTTCCTTCACAGCACTTTGCTCTCTGGGACACTGTCTGCTTGTTTGCACATTGTCTCCCTCGCCCACAGGGGAGCTCAAGGCGTGTGGAGACAGTGTGGCTCAGGGCTGCACTGCGGCCCCTAAATGGAGCCGGTCAGTGATCCCCCTCACACCTGCTGGGTGAATGAATGAAGGGGTCCTGGGGACCTGTGGGTGAGTCACTCATTCCTGCCTCCTCCTGAGACCTGGGGCTGCACAAGCTCAGACAGAGGACGAGGGGCCAGCAAAGGGGGCCCTGTAGGAGGGGCCATGAGGTTACAAGGAAACCAGGAGGAGTGAGTCACAGCAGGATGACCTGGGGGCCCAGAGGGGAGGTCAGTGTGGACACTGCTGAGAAGCAGGTGAGGTGGGACAGGGAAGGGTCCATTGGATTAAACTGGGCAACAGAATGTCCTTGGTGGCCCGGACAGGAGCAGGGGTCTCACCTGAGGGTCCAGCTCCACGCTCTTCCCAGGCAGGTCCTTCATGGCAGCATCTGCTGGGGCAGAACAGGGGGGTGTCTCCTGGCAGGTCCCCAAAATCTCAGGGCTGCAGACCCCACCTGCTCCCCAATGGGCCACTAACCCAGGGTGAGGTGCGGAGCCAGGTCAGGCAGTGTGGGTCTCAGTCCTTCTCACCCCTGATCCCACACCCTCCCATCTGATCCCTCCCCCATCATCTCCCAAAAACCCTGTGACACCCCCGCCTAGGGCAGCTTCCTCTCACAGAGGTGCTCTTCCTGGGCGTCCACAGCTGGGCTGGAGCTGGGGGTGGAGACAGGAGAGTTAGGGGCAGAGCTGGGCCACAGGATGTGGATGTTTGGGGACTTTGGGGCAGGAATTACCTGATCCGCTTGCCTCTGTCCTTGGGCTCTGGGTGTGTGGTCCCTGCAGGAGGTTGGACATGAGCCCCTCTCTGGCCTGGTCAAGAGGGACCGTCTCAGCCCTGGGAGGTTAGAAACAACACCCCCCTGCCCCGCCCTGTGATTCCACTGAAAACGAGGAAACCTTAACATACCTTGTGTGTAAGTTTCCTATTTCATGGCATTGACAATAATGAAAGATTACCTTAGATACATACACGTGTGCTGACATTGAGTGTTTTCTTTCTAGTTTTCCTGATTTGAGCTTCTGGAGAAATCCTTTTCCCAGCTCACCTTCTCCATCTATTTGGTTTCCTGTGGCAGGTGCTCTGAGCTCCTCTCCCTCCTGTGACCCAGGTCATGCCTTTCCCTACTCACCCGACGTCCTGCCTTTGCTCTGACATTGGTGTCGGAAAAGGAGGAAGAGGAGGAGGGAGAGCAGCAGGACTAGGGCCACCGAGACCCCGATCAGGATGTTCATGTTCCATTTGGGACCTTGGACATGAGTGACATCATGAATGAGCCAGTGATGCCATTGAATGAGCACCTACTGTGTGCCAGGCACGTGCTGGGATCTGTCACTCATCCCCTCTCACCGCACACAGTTATGCACCAGGGATTGTTGACCCCACCACCCATTTCACTGAGGCTCAGAGAGGTTAACCACATGCCTCAGGCCACCCAGCCTGTACAGGGTGGGGCTGGTACTAGAAGCCGGGACTGTGGGTTCCCTGTGCTGTCCTCACGCTGCCCCCAGGGGGACACCAGCTTCATGCTCTGGGCTCCTCCTCTGCAGGGGCCTGTTCACCTCTCATCTGGAGCTGAGGGTCCTTCCTCATTACCTGCCCCCCGCACAGCAGGGACAGGAGGGGCAGGGTGAAGGATGCACTGAGTCTCTCCTGGATCTGTCCCCACCCTGCAGGTCCTGACGCCCCCTTGGGGAGGTCGGGCTGGGCTGGGGGCTCTGCCCTCCTGAGCTCTGTGAGGCCCTTATGTCACCTCATCTCCCAGCAGCCTGTGAGCAGGATGGGACCAGGGCTGAGCAGACAGGAACCCGACACTCAGAGGAGAGAAGGGACCGCCCAGCCCCACAGCAGGAGCAGCAGAGCCTGGAGCTGACCCAGGGCTGATCCAGCCTGTTCCCTCCTCTGAGCTGAGCCTGAGCTGAGGGGGAGGACTGGGGCCCGGAGCCTTGTCCCGCCTGTCCCTCCCTGTACAGTGTCACCGTCACTGAGACAGAGGGGACAGGCCCCATAACATCACGTCCTGGGGGCTTCCCTGTGAGGCCCTCTCCCAGGAGGTCAGGGCCAGAACCGACAGGAAGTCTAAGCTCTGGACAAGGATTCTCTCCTTTTACACCTGGAGACACTGAGGCCCAAGACAGGGAATGTGTGTCCAAGTCACTGTCCCTAGAGGGATATAAATCCCTTCATGGCTCAGCCCCTGTTCCCCATGGAGGCATCCACCACCTACCTCCCCACAGAGACCCTCATTTAAGCCTCTGTGGGCCCGACTCTGTGGAGCAGGGGGGACCTATCCTCAGAGCCTCCTAAGGATCAGGATGGGTGAGGGTTTGGTGCTGCCTTCTCCCCAGTTGAGTCCAGCTCTCCCTCCTGAGACTGGGCCCCCACATCTCCCTCTGCCATGACCACCCCACCTGTTACCTGCCTTACTTCCTCCTCTTAGGCCTGATTCTGTGGTGGAGGAGTGGTGAATTCTGAGTCCCTGGAGGCCTGTTGTCCCCCTGCTATATCTCCTGGAATCCCTGCCACCCCCCCTTCCCAGGACACAAGCCTATCTTAGGTGTCAGGAGGACATTAGGTCCTCTGAGAGACTCAGAGCTGCCCTGGGGTGCTCTAGCTCCCTCTGAGCAGAGGGGACCCAGGGGTTTATCAGCTGTGGACATGGGCCCTGTGGGTGGGGTGCTGGGGTCCCAGAGGTTCCTGGGCAGGAGGACAGAAGAGGGTAAGAATCTGGGACGGACCCTGGAGTCCCTGCCTCACTCAAACTCCTCCTGCATCTGCCCTGTGGCCACTCAAAGCCTCCCACTGCCCACCTGGAACCTTCAGGATTTAGGTGAGGGGGAGAGGTGCACATGAGGTTGGGGAGGGACTCTGAAGTGCAAATGTCTTCTGGGTGACCATCCCTAGTGTGCCCCCACTCCATTCCAGCCCATGATTGTTCTGGGAACAGGACCCTGAGCTGACAGCATAGAAAACAGGGTCAGGGTCCTCACCTGAGACCAGGAGCTCCAGGGGCTCACTGGGGTGTGACAGCAGGTAGGGGGAGGAGCTGTCAGAGCTGTAGCACCTGTAGGTGCCCCCGTGGGCTGAGGTCACAGGACTCATGAAGAACTCTGCCTGGAACTGCTGAGCTCGATGCTCTGATCTCAGACGCAGGGGAGGATCAGCTGCCCCCTCCTTGGACAGAAGGAACGTGTCCCTCGGGCTCTGTGACTGACACAGCAGGGTCACATTCTCTCCTGAGGCCACCCTGGGGCCTGGCTGCACCGAGAGGGAGGGTATGTCAGACAGGTGTCCTAAAGAGAGGAAGGGAGGGTGAGGGCTGCCTGCCCACCTTGTTCTGCCCTGAGAGTCACCAGGCTTCTCTCTGAGGACCCTCCTCTCTGTCTGTCTCTGTTTCCTGAGGCTCCCCCTCTCCATTCCCACCCCCTGCCTCTCTCTGTCTCTCTCCCTCCCTGGGGCCTGCACTGTCATCCTGGCCTCACCACCTGAGACCCCCAGCAGGACCTGTGCAGAGTCTGGGTCCCTGACTGAACCCACTGGCTCCTCACCTGCCACCAGGATGTCCAGGGGGTCACTGGGGGCCGACCACTCAGAGGAGAGGTTGTATCCACCGTAGCATCGGTACCGGCCCCCGTGGGAGCTGCTCACAGTGCCCAGGGGGAAGTGGGCCTGAGAGAGCCCAGCCTGGGGCTGCAGGACAAGGCTCTGGGGGAGGTCCCGTCCCCCCTCCTTGTGCAGAGCGAATCTGTCATAGCCGACATCAGAGCAGCACTGGAGGATCAGGCTCTGTTCAGAGGCCACGATGGGGCCCTGCTGGCTCAAGAGGGAAGGCTTCCCAGACTCACCTGGGGAGACCAGATGTGAATTACAGGGGCTGTTCCTCCCATAACCTCCTTCTCCTGTCCTGGCCCCCAGGTCTCACTGTCTCTGTCTGTGTCTCTGGCCCAGAAGCCCCTGTGCTCCCCTCACCCCACCCTCTCACATGAGGCTCCCATCCCAGCAAAGATGCTGGTACCTCTATCCATGGATGATGTAATATGGGACTCACCTGAGACCAGGAGCCATAGGGTGTCACTGGGGTGTGACCACACCTGGGGGCTGTCCCTGTAACAGCCATAGCATCTGAACGTCCACCTGCGGCCGGGGGTCACGGGGCCCACAGGGAACAGGGCCTGGGACTGCCCACTGGGCTGTGGCTGTGAGTCCAGGGTCCAGGAGAGCCTGTGATCTCCTTCCTTAATCAGAATGAACCTGTGATATCCCTGCCCTGAGCCACACTGGAGGGTAACGTTCCCTCCTGAGGTCACGACACGGCTGGGCAGGGCTGAGAGGCTGGGTTTTCTGTAGGAACCTAGTAGAGGAGGGGGCAGCATGTTAAATGGGCTCACACCTCCCTCATGTCCCCCAGGGCTGGGCTGTGAGAGGGAGACACCCTGAGAGCAGACCCCCTTCCTGAGGGCAGAGCCTGAGGCTGGGACCCCTGGTTGTCCTCTCACCTGTCACCACCAGCTCCAGGGGGTCACTGTCCACTGACCAGCCGGCAGGAATGTAATAGTAACAGCGATATCTCCCTGCTTCATGCTCTGTCATGCGGGTGATGGAGAACTTGGCCTTGTCTCTGGGCTCCAGTAGCTCTTGTCTTGTCTGTGGTGCTGGGCTTCCCTCTTTCTCTAGATAGTACTGCTTTGCCTGTGGGGTCCCCTCACACCAGATGGTCACGGGGCTCCCCCAGGGGATCACAGGGCCTGGCTCAGCCCAGAGGGTAGGTTTGGGAAGGGGCCCTGGAAGGAAGCCAGTAGCTGGGTTCTAAGACATTCCCAACCTTAGTGTCCCGCTGTCAGGCCAGGACTTTCCCAGATGTTACCCATCTGTCAGCCCAGAACTGCTCTTCTCCATCCCCTGCTGTCTGTAGGGTGACACCTTGTCCCCAGGGAGGAGTGGGACCTGGGACACCTGGGGAGACTCACCTGACTGCACTGGGGTCCTGAGGCCCACACTCAGCCCTGGAAGAGAGTCCCTGTGAGAGGTTTGCCCTGAACCCTGAGCAGCACCCTCCTCCCCATGAGCCTCCTGAGTCCTGGGGTCCATAAAGACCAGTGCCCCCTCCCCCCTCCCATCTCACCGAGGCAGAGCAGGGCCATGAGGATGGGGGTCATGGTGTCTCCTCTCTCTGCACCCCGCCGTGCTGATGGAGGAGGCCACAGTGTCCTCTGAACAGACAGACACACAGGCTGTGGCCCTGGGAGGTTGGCCCTCCTGGTCACAGGCTCTCACGTCAGCAGCCCCACAGGAAGGGGAACATTCACTTCCCAGAGGCCCGCATCTGGTTTCCATGGTGAAGCAGGAAATAGACCCGCAGCCTCCTGAGAAGCCCCTTGCAGGTGAGGTGACCCAGGGCACGTCCTTCCATGTCAGAGCCTCCCCCACGGGGTCTCCTTCCTCTCAGCCCATCCATCAGCACCTCCCTGGGGTCCTCACCATGGACAGTGCCACCGGGCCTGGAGACGCTTCAGGAAGACCTGGGTCCCTGTGTCTGCAGAGCTCAGATCAGCAGGGACACGCTCACCCTCTCCCTGTGCAGCTCTGGGCGATGTCCCTGTGACAATGAGCACAAAGGGAAATGCAGGGAAATAAGGGAAGGAAACACGTCACTTCCAGCCTTGAGTGTGGCTTTCTTTCTATCACTTCTGTCTTTTTTTCGTAGCCACAGCATCTACCCAAGTTTCTTGGGGACAAGCTTCTGAGTCATATTTCTTCCTCAGTGCCCCTCATTTACTGTGTTAAAGTCTCCTCTTCAACCTGTGGTGCAGCCTTCAAGCATTAGGGCACATTGATTTGGGTTATAGTTCTGATTTTGACTTAAATAAAAAAATATTTATTAATTATATAATATATTTATTTATTTAGTTAGTTATGTATTAGTATTATTTTTTGCTGCTTACAAGAGACCCTAGAATCTCTCATTAAGATCCTTGAGCAACCTTATAACCATTATTTTGAACTCTGTATCTAGTAGTTTGTTTGCTTCCATATCATTAAGTGTTTTTTTCTGGAGATTTCTTCCTTTTTTAAAAAATTGAGGACATGTTTCTTTGTCTCTGAATTTTGGCTGCTTCCCTGTGCTTGTTTCTATGTATTATGTAGAGCTGCTATGTCCCGTGGAATTGGTAAGGTGGCCTTGCATAGTAGGTGTCCTGTAGGGCCCAGTGGCTCAGCCTCCCCAGTTACCTGAGCTGGCACTCTGGGTGTGCCCATGTGTGGGCTGTGTGCACTGTTGTTTGATTGCTATTGGCATCATTAGGAGGAATTGACCTCCAGTCCAATTGTCTGTGAGAACCAGATGTGACTATAATGGAGGAGCTGCTGTGCAGGAGGCACCCTATGGAGCAGGACTTGCTTCAGTGGAGTTTTGGTGCTCACTGAGTCTGCCCCTTTAGTGTGTCTCTGGTGGATGTGTATAGCTGTAATCTGGTATTGTCTGAAGCTGTTCACTGGGTGCAGTGGTTCTGGGGCCTCCAGAGAGGTATAAAGTCAGGCACTGCCTGGGCCACCTGACAGGAGCTACAGAGTGACTTTAGATGACTGCTACTTGTGTTGGGCTTGGAAGTGCCCAGGAGAGGCCAAGCCATGAAGTGAGGCAGGCTGTTGCTATTGACAAGCCTTGGGTCTCTTATTGAGTGTTATGGGGTGCAGGGATCCCAGCTGCTGCTTGTTTGAGAGATTTTAGGAAACTCTGAATCCTGAGCCAGGACAGGCCATTCTTATGGAAAAGCCTTTTCAAACAGCTTGGGTGAAACTGCAAAAGCGATGGGGTGGGGTTACCACCAAACAGTACTGTAGAAAATCTTAAAGGGTATTCTTGAACAAGAAGAAGAAGAAGAAGAAGAAGAAGAAGAAGAAGAAGAAGAAGAAGAAGAAGAACAACAACAACAACAACAACAACAACAACAACAACAACAACGGGAAAAAAGGTAATAAATATTAGTGAAAAATGGCAATAAATACATATCCATCAATAATTGAATCTAAACATCAAAATAAATTAAAAAGCTGAGTGTATGCAAACTCATAGATTCAGAAAACAAATTGATTCTCACCAGTTAAGAGGGGAGTGCATGATTGGTGAAAAAAGTGAGGGGATTAAAAAATACTAATTGGTTGTTACAGAATAGTCATGGGGATGTATGTACATCATAGGATAATTATAGTTAATAATATTCCAATATCTATGTATGGTGTCAAGATGGGTATAAGATTTATCAGGAAGATCACTTAGGAAATGATATAATGTCTAATACCTGAAACTAATATTGAATTGTATGTCAACTGTACTTGAATAATAAAAAATGATTAGAAAACTTTAATTAAAAGTTAAAAGCTACTTGACAGAAAACTCCTACTCAAATAAGAGGTGGTAACTATTAAAATGTTTTAACTTATTATGAAACATTAAAAGATTAATGGACTGGCTCAAGGGTTAGATTAGAGAACACCTGCCAGCAAAATCAGATGTATGCAGCCATACAATCTGATCTCAAACAATCATTAAAGGGTACATTGTGGGTGAGGGCATGTATGGGTGTAGGGTGGGGGGGACAATGGTAAGATATGTACACATATAATACCTAAATAAAAAAAAGTGAAAAAAAATTGTATTTTTTTAAAAAGGGTACATTGAATAAATAACGAATGTGTTTTCATTATTCAATAAAACTAGCTGATTGCTATATAAGTATTCAACAATATGACACAAAAATGTGTCATAAAATTTATTTTCACTTTTAAAATACTATGTGAAACAGACACTGATCTTATGACATGTCCTTGAAATACAAAAAGTCTGCACATAATTGGAGACTGAACTGAACTGTGATGAGGCAGGTGAGGTCATGTGTGTGGAAAACACAATGATCACATGTGGAGGGTTTGCTGCACGTGATCAGCAACCACTTAGTGGTGGATGTGGTCACTCGTGTAGGGTGTGGCTCTCCCCCCTAGATCATCTCCACCTCACTAACTTGTGTGGGAAATAATGAGGGTCATCGAACAGAAATGCTCTGTCTGTGAGTCGTGACAAGTAGACTTATGAGTCATCAAATGGACGTTGAGAAGAAGGCGGCCATGATTCCAGAAGACTCTGTGGTTTCCATCCTGAACAAAGCCTTCCAACATTTTCTAACTTGTAACCGTCACCATGGATTTCCTGGAATTCCTTTATTTCATTTGTGGGGTTTATCTTAGGTATCTGTTACTAAATAATGCACAATGTCTCCTATTCTTTAATGTCTCCTTTTTAATGTTGGGTAAATGGAATAGTCCCAAACACATAGTTTTATTTTCTTCTACCTGTATTAACTATTATGTGTGAACATGTATATACATGACCTTGGCGATTTCAATTTGTACATGTTGGTTGACATATATTATTTGATTTTTTTTTTTACATAGAACACCAAAGTTTCTCTTTTCCTTTCTGATGCATGTATGTAATTTTACACTGTTGTGTTTTCTTGGGAGAGGGGTCGGGTAAAAAGAATAACTCTTTTCAATGCTCCTGTGAGTGATGCATAGGTACACATTTTCTCTAAGGCATGTACTTAAAGACGTAGCTGTGTGTCTTAACTAGATGAGTCTTATGTAGTTTCTGAATTGATTAATATAATTGGCACCCCTGCAAGTAATGCAGTAGGATTCTATGGACTCACGATTCTCTCCCACAAGTGATATTAAAACATTCCTTTGTGCATCTCATCTGGATAGGTGGGGATTGTGCTCTTGTGTTTTCACAGAAACTGTGCCCCAACCTTCAAGTAGAAACCATCGTTACACATCAACTAGAAGGAACATAGATGCACTGTGGAGCTATCATTTTGGTATTAACAGTGTCTCACATCGGCTTGTACTGTTTTGTGAAAGTCAGTGTATGCATCACCTCCCTAGTCTGCGTGAGGACCTCACATGGGCACTTGAACTTGGCCATGAAGGGGGCATATAAACCAGAGAAAGTGGCAAATGACAGGAATCCGTAACTTTTTATATTAAATGTATTGGGGTGCCATCAGTGAATGACATGACATAGGTTTCAAGGGTGAATATCTGTAACATGTCATCTGTGTGTTTCACTGTGTTTTGGACTTTGGGGTTTTCAGAAGCAGCGCAGACAAGGCAACCCGTTCACACACCCAGATCTCAAACCCAAGGGGTGAGGTTTCTGCAGAAAGCACACAGGTGGCCTCGGAGGCCAGGTAAGGGGCGTGTGGAGTCCAGAGAGGGCATTAGGATCTCCTATGGGTTTACCTCTTGCAGGATGGATTGAACACCTTGTAGATTTATGACAATAGACGGCATGCTCTGGATTTAGGAGATGGGGACTCCATACAGACACCAAGGTCCATGTGGTTAGAAATAAAGGAAAATGTATTCCATGAAAGTGTAGGGAGGTGTGGACCTGAACCTGCCAGGTGGGAGAAATGCTAATTTCACCAAAATGGGAAAGTCAGCAAGCAGTCACAGGACTCACAGTGGTTGGAGGGAAAGTGCCCAGTTCAATGGCAGGAGGTCCAGACCTTGTCCCTGCACATGAGCGATGACGCCTCCACCTGCAAGGAGCCGCAGACAGGTCCCTCAGCATATGTCCCACGTTATCTTCCAGAACCTTCCCGAGATCCCCCTCTCTGAACCATGCATTGTTCCCTCCGTGTTCACGTTCTGGCTGCATCCTGAGTCTGTTTCTGGCTGCTTCGAGCTTCATAGAGTAGCACCCCAAGCGCCACCAGGACCAATCCAGCCACGCCCATCCGGATGGAATTCTCCACAGTGTAGTCTTGGGGCTGGGCAGCTGGGAATTCTGGGAAATGAGGTCACAGAGGTCAGGGCAGGACAAACTCTCCCCTGGACCCTGGATGTCCACCCAGGCACCCTCCTCCTATGATAGGACATGACCCTCTGTGCTGAGCCCCATAACTGAGAGTGTCTCCTAATCACCACTCTTGGGATCTGAGTTGTTCTGTGAGGGGCTGGTGGTGTCGGCTGCTCCTGAGAAACAGAAAGGAGTGGGGCTGTGTGAGGCGTTGATGCCACTCAAGCCCAGTGTCCCCATCACTCTCCCCTTCTCATGACCTAGCTGCTACCAGTCCCTCCACAAACCCTTTCTCTGCTGGAGAAGGGTCCTGCGTGCTCTCATGTATTTTTTCAGGCTCCCTTCTCTCCCACACTTCTCACTACAGCAGGGTGTCCAGTGGGGACGGCACCATCACCCACAGCAGGTCCCACCTTGGACAGAGCAGCCACCTGTCCTGCTCTGAGAAGGCTCGGGGCCCCACCTGTGTGGTGAGGGCTTCCATCCAAGGGGCTCTGGAAGTGAGCAGCTGAGGGAGTGTCCCCCTGTCCTCTCTCCACCTCTCCCGGCCTCTACTCCCCCATCAGCCTGCCATGACCACCCCCTCTCCCTCTGCCATGACCACCCCACCTGTCACCTGCCTCACTTCTCCCACTTAGGCCTGACTCCATGGGGCGGGGGGAGAATCCTCAGAGACCTTGGAGCCCTGTAGTTCCCTGAAATTTCTCCCAGACTCCTAGTCCCCCTGGGACACAAGTCTGTCTTAGGTGTTGGGGGCTGGGGGACGTTAGATCCTCTAAGAGACTCAGAACTGCACTGGAGTGAGCAGTGCACCCTCTGAGCATGGGGACCCAGGATTCATCAGGTGTGGACATGGTCCCTGTGGGTGGAGATGTGGGGTCCCAGAGGGTCCTGGGAAGGAGGACACAAAGTGTGAGAGTCTGAGGTCAACCCTGGACTCCCCACCTCACTCAGATCCTCCTGCATCTGCCCTGTGGCCCTCAGACCTTCCCCCTGCCCACCTGGCACCTTCTGGACCCAGGTGAGGAGGAGGGCTGAGCAGGGGGAAGACGGTCTCTGAGTGTCAGATCTCCTCTGGGTGACCATCTCTACAGCCCCTCCCTCCCTTTCAGCCCATGATTGTTCTGAGACAGGACCCTGAGCTGACATCTCAGCAGACAGGGTCAGGGCCCTCACCTGAGACCAGGAGCTCCAGGGGCTCACTGGGGTGTGACAGCAGGAAGGGGGAGGTGCTGTTTGAGCTGTAGCACCTGTAGGTCCCCCCTTGGGTTGAGGTCACAGGACTCATGGAGAACTCTGCCTGGTACTGCTGAGCTCGGTGCTCTGATCTCAGACGCAGGGGAGGACCAGCTGCCCCCTCCTTGGCCAGAAGGAATGTGTCCCACGGGCTCTGTGACTGACACCGCAGGGTCACGTTCTCTCCTGAGGCCACGCTGGGGCCTGGCTGCACCGAGAGGGAGGGTGTGTCAGGCAGCTGTCCTAGAGAGAAGGAGGGAGGGTGAGGGCTGCCTGCCCACCTTGTTCTACCCTGAGAGTCACCAGGCCTCTCTCTGAGGACCCTCCTCAGTGTCTGTCTCTGTTTCTCTGAGTCTCCCTTCTCCCCTCCCACCCCCTATCTCTTTCCCTCCCTGAGACCTGCACTTTCTTTCTGGCTTCACCCCCCTGAAACCTCCCAGTAGGGCCTGTGCAGAGTCTGGGTCCCTGACTGAACCCACTGGCTCCTCACCTGCCACCAGGATGTCCAGGGGGTCACTGGGGGCCGACCACTCAGCGGAGAGGTTGTATCCACCGTAGCATCGGTACCGGCCCCCGTGGGAGCTGCTCACAGTGCCCAGGGGGAAGTGGGCCTGAGAGAGCCCAGCCTGGGGCTGCAGGACAAGGCTCTGGGGGAGGTCCCGTCCCCCCTCCTTGTGCAGAGCGAATCTGTCATAGCCGACATCAGAGCGGCACTGGAGGGTCAGGCTCTGTCCAGCGGCCACGATGGGGCCCTGCTGGCTCAGGAGGGAGGGCTTCCCAGAATCACCTGGGGAGACCAGACGTGAATTACAGGGGCTGCTCCTCCCATAACCCCCTTCTCCTATGCTGGCCCCCAGGTCTCACTCTCTCTGTGTGTCTAGCCCAGGAGCCCCGTAATCACTTCACCCCTATCCTCTCACATGAGGCTCTCCTTCCAGCAAATGTAGCAACGATGTATCTGGTGGCTCAATCCATGCATGGGACCAGGAAGGTACTCACCTGAGATCAGCAGCTCCAGGGGATCACTGGGGAGGGACCACACCTGGGGGCTGTCCCTGGAACAGCCATAGCATCTGAACCTCCACATGTGACTGGAGGTCACGGGGCCCACAGAGAACAGGGCCTGGGACTGACTACTGGGCTGTGGCTGGGAGTCCACCCAGGGCACCACCTCCCTTTGACAGGACATGACCCTCTGTGCTGAGCCCATAACTGAGAGTGTCTCCTACTCACCACTCTTGGGATCTGAGTTGTTCTGTGAGGGGCTGGTGGTGTCGGCTGCTCCTGAGAACCAGAAAGGAGTGGGGCTGTGTGAGGCGTTGATGCCACTCAAGCCCAGTGTCCCCATCACTCTCCCCTTCTCATGACCTAGCTGCTTCCAGTCCCTCCATGAACCCTTTCTCTGCTGGAGAAGGGTCCTGCCTGCTTTCATGGATTCTTTCAGGCTCCCTGGAAATTGTGAGTTTAGACTTTGCTTCTGAGTCACTGTGGAGCACTTTGGCTTTGCCCAGAGCATTCAGGATGGGAGAGAAATATGCTTTCTCATTAGAGACAATAACGACTGTTTTTTTGTTTGAAATACTCAATGGATGATATTTTTTACATTGATGTTCAGAGAGATTGGAGTGGAGGAAGGTAGGGGCGAGAGGAGAGAGAGAGAGAGACAGAGAGACAGAGAAAGAGAGATGTGAGAGAGACACATCGATTGGTTGCCTCCTGCACAAGACTTGACAGGGGCTGAGGATCAAGCCTGTGACCCTTGACTGGGATTCAAACCCACGGCCCTATGATGCCTGGGCCAATGCTCTAACCACTAGACAACCACAGCCAGGGCCATAATTAGTTATTCTGACCTCTCTGCTCATTGTGAAATTCTGTACCATGGAAGCTAACTCATCTGGGTATAAGAGCTTATATTATGCAGCAGTTGAGGACCCAGGATTCAGGGGTTGGTTTCAAATATACATGCATGTATGTATGTAGACCTTGAGCAATTCGTGAGCTATGAGTGAGGACAATTTTATAAATAAAACTGAAAAGTGCATCTGAAGTCAAAAATTAACATTTTGAGCCCACATGGTATAGCTCAGTGTTTGAGTGTCCACCTTGGAGGTCATGGTTAGATTCCTGGTCAGGGCACATGCCTAGGTTGTGGGCTCCATCCCTTGTGTGGGGCATGCAGGAGGCAGCCGATCAATGATTCTCTCTCATCACTGATGTTTTTATATATCTCTCCCATTCCCTTCCTCTCTGAAATCAATAAAAACATATTTTAAAAAATTAACTTTTTGAACCATCTATTATAAGAAACTTCCTGTTGACAAAAGTTATTCTTCATCATAAATACATATATTTTTTAATATATAGAAATATAATGCCAATTAAGATAAGAATAAATCCATGTTTTTGAAGTCATAAATGTTTTCAGGTTAAACTGACATATGCAACTGTTGCCTACAAGTTCCCAGGAAATGAGCAATAACAGAGAGGTGTGCACAGAAAATGCAGAGAGCAAACTTGAATTTCTCACAGAGTCTGGGCAGGATCCCCCTATTTCCTCATGAGCCCTCCATGGTCCCCCTGAGTCTCAGGTGAGAAGTGAGGGCCTGGAGGCCTCCAGGTGAGCACAGGGCCTTGCAGAGTGGTGCCCACAGGTGGGGACACTTCTCACTGCAGCAGGGTGTCCAGTGGGGACGCACTGTCACCCACAGGAGGTCCCACCTTGGCCAGAGCAGCCACCTGTCCTGCTCTGAGAAGATTCAGTGACCCCACCTGTGTGGGTGAGGGATTCCACCCAAGGGGCTCTGAAAATGAGCAGCTGAGGGAGTGTCCCCCGTCCTCTCTCCACTTCTCCCGGCCTCTCCTCCCCCATCAGCCCAGCCATCGTCCCTGTGCTACAAGCCAGGCCTGGGCACCAAAAGCTGCCCCCTCTCCATCTTCTACTCCACACACTCTCCACCCTGCTCAGTAACCGGGCGCCAGGCGAACTATGGCTTTTAGTGGAAAACCCCACAGATTCTGTGTGGAACTAGGAGGAGCTGAGATGCTAAGAGGGAGTTTGCACATCTTTGGTGTCTCCATAACATTGTGGCTCCTCTTGCTGAGCTGAGCCCCAGGCCTGGTGGATACTCAGTGTACCTGCCGCCTGTCTCCCGCAGCTTTTCAATCCCTACAAGGTCACAGTGACTGGGAGCAGCAGGACAGGCCCAGAGAGGCTGCACCCAGAGCAGGTCTGGGACAAGCCAGGTGTCAGGTGCCCCAGGAAGTCAGGCATGAAAGCGCCCCTGCAGGTCATGGCGGGCAGCCCCTGGTTCAGAGGGAAAAGGTTCTCAGAGTTCACCTCCCAGGAGAGCTGAGCCCACACACACTCAGCCCCATTTCCCGGGGTCCCGCCTGTGGGATGTCCCCCTGGGAGCAGCGATGCTCTGGTCTGAGGTGGAGCCACCAGAAGTCCTCACCACACCGGTGGGGCCCTGAGCTTCTCAGAGCAGGACAGGTGGCTGCTCTGGCCAAGGTGAGGGACAGTGCCATCTCCACTGAACACCCTGCTATAGTGAGAAGTGTCCCCACCTGTGGGCACCACTCTGAGGGCAGGGCCTCTGTCTGGTCACTTCAGTCAAATCTCACTTCCTCTTAGCTTAACTGGAGTAGTGCCACCTCCTCCCTTCCTCAGGCCTGGCTGAGACTGAAGGGCCCAGCTACCCCAGGGGAGGGAGGTCCCGCCTGTGTCCACCCTTTCATAGATGACCCTCCTCTGTGGGACCACGCAGTCCTCCCACTACTTCCATCGCATCTCAGACATTGCTGGGAACAGAGACAGAGATGACCTTGGAGCCCAGAGAGGACAGGACAGGGTTGCTCACCTGGGACCAGGAGCTCCAGGGGGTCACTGGGGTGTGACCACACCTGGGGGCTGTACCTGGAACAGCCATAGCATCTGAAGGTCCACCTGTGGCTGGGGGTCACGGGGCCCACAGGGAAGAGGGCCTGGTACTGCCCACTGGGCTGTCGCTGTGAGTCCTGGGTCCAGGAGAGCCTGTGATCTCCTTCCTTAGTCAGAATGAACCTGTGAAATCCATGTCCTGAGCCACACTGGAGGGTGACGTTCCCTCCTGAGGTCACAACAGGGCTGGGCAGGGCTGAGAGGCTGGGTTTCCTGTAGAATCCTAGGAGAGGAGGAGGCAGCGTGTTAAATGGGCTCACACCTCCCTCATGTCCCCCAGGGCTGGGCTGTGAGAGGGAGACACCCTGAGTGCAGACAACCTTCCTGAGGGCAGAGCCTGAGGCTGGGACTCCTGAGTGTCCTCTCACCTGTCACCACCAGCTCCAGGGGGTCACTGCGCTCTGACCAGCCAGCAGGGCTGCGATAGTAACAGCGATGTCTCCCTGCATTATACTCTGTCATGTGTGTGATGGAGAAGTTGACCTTGTCCCCGGTCTCCTGTGGCTTCTGTATTTTCCATGGTGCTGGGCTTCCCTCTTTATCCAGACGGTACTCCTCAGCCCCTGGGGTCCCCTCACACCAGATGGTTACGGGGCTCCTCCTGGGGATCATAGGGCCTGGCTCAGCCCAGAGGGTGGGCTTGGGGAGGGGTCCTGGAAGGAATCAGAAGCTGGATCACAGGACATTCCCATGCCTGATCCCAGGTCTCAGTCCTGGATGCCCCCCATCTGTCAGACAGATCCTGCTTCTGCTGCCTCGGGAGAGGTCCCTTGTCCCAGTGAGGAATGGGACCTGGGAAACCTGGGGAGACTCACCTGCCTCCACTGGGGTCCTGAGGCCCACACTCAGCCCTGGAAGAGAGTCCCTGTGAGAGGTTTGCCCTGAACCCTGAGCAGCTCCCTCCTCCCCATGAGCCTTCTGAGTCCTGGGGTCCTGACAGACCAGGGTCCCCTCCCCCTCCCATCTCACCGAGGCAGAGCAGGGCCCTGAGGGTGGGGGTCATAGCGTCTTCTCCCTGTGGCCTCAGCTGAGCAGATGGAGATCTCAGGGCCAGCAGGATGGATAGATGCACGGGTGGTGGTCACTTGTTGGCTGGTCCTGTCTGTCACGGGGCTCTCACATCAGCAGCCTGCAGGCGAGGGCACAGCCTCTCTCTAGCAGCCTGACTCTCATTTTCAAGGTGAAGCAGGGAACAGACCCAGAGCCTCCTGAGCTGCCCCTTGCAGGTGAGGTGGCCCAGGGCACGTCCTTCCCTGTCAGAGCCTCCCCCACGGGGTCTCCTTCCTCCTCAGCCCGTCCATCAGCACCTCCTTGGGGTCCTCACCATGGACAGTGCCACCCGGGCCCTGGAGATGCTTCAGGAAGACGTGGTCCCTGTGGCTGCAGAGCTCAGATCAGCAGGGACAGGCTCACCCTCCAACTGTGCAGCTCAGGGCTCTGTCCCTGTGACAGTGAGCACAGAGGGAAATGCAGGGAAATAAGGGAAGGAAACAAGACCTTTTTATGGCCCCAGATTGTAGGTCCTTTTTCTATCACATGTTTCTTCATGAACTTCCCTTTTTTCTCAGAGACATCCTCCAGGCCCTCCTTCCTGGAAATAAGCCTCAGGGTCATTTTGCCCCTCAGGGCTCCTTGTTCCTCGGGCAGAGCTGTCCTCCTGGGACCATGGCTTGTCCTAGACATTAAAGGACCGTAATTTGGGCTAGAGATTGGATTTGTCAAAGAAAATTAATCTTTTGTGTTGTTGTTAATCCTCACCTGAAGATATTTTTTCCATTGCTTTTAGATAGAGTGGAAAGGGAAGAGGGATGGTAAGTGAGATAGAGATAGATAGAGATAGAGACAGAGACAGAGACAGAGATAGAGATAGAGATAGAGATAGAGATAGAGATAGAGATAGAGATAGAGATAGAGAGCGTCTGCCCCCTGGTGGTCAGTGCGCATCATAGAAACTGGTCATTCGCAGTTCAGTTGATTTGCATATTAGCCTTTTTTTATATAGGATTTTTATTGATTTCAGAGATGGAGAGGGAGAGAGAGATAGAAATATTAGTGATGAGAGAGAATCATTGATGGGCTGCCTCCTGCACACCCCCCCACTGGGGATGGAGCCTGCAACCCAGGCATGTGGCTTGACTGGGAATGGAACTGTGACTTCCTGGTTCATAGGTCGACACTCAACCACTGAGCCATGCCAGCCAGGCAAACTTCGGTTCTTAAATTGCTGTGAAAGGCAGTTTGAAAAGCCATTTGTTCGAAAATGGGATCTCTCCCCCCACCCCACCCCCCGCCACCACCACCATTATAAATAACTAGCGTTCCCGTTACAGGAAAAATCCTGCAATAGGGTTTCCTGCTGCACTCTACCCCACCCTGCCTGCTCTCCTCCCTTGTCCCCCGCCCCGCGATCTCTGCCAGCCCCCCTGCTTTTCTAACTTCTCCGCCAGCCCGCTCTCCTTCCTTCTCCCCCGGCCCCGCCTCCTCTCCTCCCTTCTCCCCCGGCCCGCCTTCTCTGCCAGCCCGCCTGCTTTTCCCTTCTCCCCCAGCCCCGCCTCCGCTCCTTCCTTCTCCCCTGGCCCCGCCTCTGCTCCTCCCTTCTCCCCTGGCCCCGCCTCCGCTCCTCCCTTCTCTCCCGGCCCCGCCCCTTCTCCCCCGGCCCCGCCTGCTCAACTTCCTTCTCCCCCGGCCCCGCCTCAGCTCCTCCCTTCTCCTCCCCCCGGCTTGCTTGCTTCTCTGCAGCTGTGCTCCCTTCTGCAGCTCTTGGCTTCTTTCTACACTGTCGCGATATGCAAATTAGCCACCATCTTTGTTGGGGTAATTTGCATATTCGTCCTGATTGGCTGGTGGGCGTGGCTTGGGTGTTGCGAAGGTGCGGTCAATTTGCATATTTGTCTATTATTAGATTAGATGTGAATTGAATTAATCTGTTCCAGACCCCCTCCCAAATGATTCCATTCTAACCTTTCTTAAGAACAGAACATATCTAATGTACTGTTTAATCTATAAACAAACACTTGTCTTTTTAAAGGCATCAAACCACCCCTTACCAGCCTTAAATGAAATGCATCACTTTCAGCATGCATTCTAGGGTTGTCTTTTAGGTGTTCAAATATTACTGCCTCCAAATGCTGTCAGTGGCTAATTGCTTTTCTTTTATCCAAATCAACACCAGTTTGTTTGTTTTTTTAATCTCTTCCATTGCCTGTGGTCATTGTCTCTTTCACCCTGTATCAACATTAGCACTCTTGATGGCCTCTTCAAGTTTTAAAATTGTGCTAATGGCCAATCCCGCCCTCCCCCCCCCCCCAAAAAAAAAGCATTCTTTCCTCTGTTTGTTGCCTGAGAGATGCCTTTTGTCATGCTGAGGTATCAGCATGAAAGGGTTGTCAGGTCAAAAACAGAAACTTGGTTCCACAACTAAGACATTTTCCCCCTGAACAACTTGGTGGAGAATTGAATTGTTTGAGATGGCAGATCTTGAAGAACTGAGGTTTGACTGTATTGTGAAAAGATTTCATTCTAAAATAGAACTGGAGGGTATGAAATGGAGAGTCTCACATATAGGTTCTGTGGTGAACTAACTTTAAGGACTGAAAGAGTGATTCCCCATAAATGCCTGATCTACAGAAAAAGTAAACACTTTCAACCTATGGGCATCCACCACGAGTTTCTCCGAATCCTCAACAATGAAATTGCCCCTTGGACTATAGTTTCCCACCACCTCCTTGAATTTCTTGTCCATAATTACAGCCTGCCTCAAATCCTCAGAGAACTCCCCTATAGTGTGTACAGTTTTCATGTCCCAAATTGCATTTTATCTGCTGTTCCCAAATCACCTCAATGTTTTGATCATTGGAGCTTGTATTTAAGTTAACACTAGAGAAGTCTGTGGGATCTGTAGTGATGTCTCATTTTATTACTTATATAGGTTCTTGGTGCCATATCTCTGTTTCTTATTCAGTGCTACTGGATTTTATACATTTTAAGAATTTTCAATAATAAATGTTTTGGACATTATCAATGCTATGGACTGAATGCTTGTATCCCCACAAATTCATATGCTGAAGCCTTAACCCCACAGCATGACTGTATTTGGGAAAGTGGGACCTCTAAGAAAGTAGGTTAAATAAGGTAAGAAGGTCCTGATTTGATAAGATCATTCGCCTTGAAAGCAGATAAACTGGATATCATTCTGTTTCTCTCCATGTTCCCACACCAAGGAAAAGCCATTAAAACACACAGGAAGAAGGGGTTGTCTGGAAGCCCAGGCACAGTCCCTATGGAGCACCGACCATTCTGGCTCCTTGATCTGGGATTTCCATGCTCCAGAACAATAAACAAATAAATTTCTGTTGCTTAAACCTCTCAGTCTATGATATTTTGTTAGAGGTGCCTGATCAGAATAATATAAAATTTGCTACCAAGACCTGGAAGCAGCTTTGGAGCTGGTAATGAGAAGAGGCTGAAGGGGTCTTGAGGTGCATGTGAGAAAAAGTCTAGGTACTGTGAATGGACTGCTGGTGGGTACTGTTAGAGTTGCCAAAGGAGAAACACACGACGCCAAAAGGGATAATGAATTGTGAATTTAGGAAAACCAAATGGGCTGAGCCCCAAAATAGCGCCAGCACCCAGGGACAGGGAGTCAGAGATTTTAAAGGACTCTAGGTGGGCTTTTCCTGGGCAGAGGATTCTCTGGGCAGATCCAGAGGGGGAAAGAGAATGGTTTTAGCACACGGAATGTGGTCTTAGCAAGTGATATGTGGTTTAAGCAAAAGGGAATGTTGGTTGTGAAGTGGTCTAAAGGTCAGTTTCTGGGGGAAGGGGTATGGATTCAATTATTTGATCAGACCTTACAGATACATGGACCTCATGGTCATTCTGGTGAGGGCTCAGAGACATGGAGAGAAAGCCCTCACCTTCTCGGAGAATGCATGATGAATGGTGAATGGAATGTTGGTACGACTATGGATTGTAACATCCATTTTGGTGAGTCCTCAGACGGAAATGGTAAATATAGTCTTAGACAATGGAGAAGAATTTATCATTATTATAAAGGGGCAAATAACTTGGATGAACTGTTTTCTAATGCTTCTAGAAGGTAGAATGTGGGAGCCATAAAACTGTATATTTAGCTGAAGAGATTCCTAAGGAAAATGGTGGCATGTGGCCTGGGTCCTTCCAAATGCTCATGGTTGCATTTGAGAGGAGAGAGACAAGTTGAAGAATGAACTGCGAAGCCAAAGGACCCACAACATAATGACTTGGAAAATTCTTGGCTGTTCCTATTGCTACAGATGAGAGTGGGTTTGGGGGAGAACCGAACAGGCGGGGATGGACTGTCGGTCGGTAAAGAGATGATGTGATTGTAGGAGCAGAAACACTGTTCAGACACTATAGGGTGAGATAATACAGTTATCTGTCTGCAAACGTGAGCTATGGTGGCAGGATAGTAAGAAGCAAGGGAGATTCCTTGACAAGTGGAATGAGGGAAACTGACACAAAATATTAAACAAGGCCAAAGGATTTGAGCAATTTACAGTCTGCTAATGAATCACAAGGTTTTATCTTCTCTAACCAAGGACACTTAGGAGTAAATGCTTTACACATTCCAGACCATCCTGGGGCAGAGTGGCCTCAGTCCCTGTCCCCCTTCAGTGTTGTTCTTGATGACTGTTAGGTCTGATCAAATAATAGAATCGATACCCCCACCCCTGGGAAATGACCTTTAGACCACTTCACAACTGACATTCCCTTTTGCTTACACCACATTCTATTTGCTAAGACCAGTATCCTTTCCCTAAGGACCGGAATCCAGTCCCGCCCAGAGAATGCCCCACTGAAAAAGCCCACCTAGAGTCCTTTAAAATCTATGACTCTCTGTCCCTGGGTGCTGGTGCCATTTTGAGGCTCAGCCCATCTGGTTTACAGATGACCTAATAAATTCATAGTTCTTTACCTGTTTTGGCCTCCTGTGTTCCTCCTTCAGCGACCCTAACATTTGGTGCTGAAACCCAGAAGGGTTCCACAGGTCATCCCAAGTTTGCTACTTAGAGGCCAGTCTCCAGCAGCAGCTTGCCTTGGGCTTACCTCCGAATCCTATGCTGCTGGAGGGACTCCACTCACTCCACAGATGCCTTTCAAGCAGCAGCGCACCCCGCCCCCAGGTGAAGCCGGCCGGCCGGGGAGGGACAGAGGGAGATTGGCTCCATGGCATGTCCAGCCTGTCTCAGCCAGCCCCGCCCCGCTGGCCACCTTCTAATTAATTTCCTTTCAATGTGCATGAATCTGTGCACCAGGCCACTAGTTTTAAAAATAATGTTCTAGAAATTTCAATCTGTTCTAGGAAGGAACTTGCAAAGATTCAGAGCCGAGTTCAAACAGGAAATTCTCAGGAGTAACAGGTATCCTGTCAGTGACGCTGGGCAAGCCTAGAGTAATTTTCCCTATGGAAGGCAGCTGGCAGTAATACTCCAAATGTTTGTGATCCACATCTCGGGGTGTTTATGAATTGCGTCCAGCACTCAATACAAACTTCAGTGAGCCATGTGCAATGTTATAAATCTTGCATATTGTTTGCTCTTTATTTTTAAAAATTCTAAATGGAATCTAAGACCAAACTAAACCCTACACTTATCTAGTTTTCTTGAATAGTTGGCTACAGCCCCCCAAACTAATGTCTCTTTCCTTCCACCAGACCATTTGTCATAATTATTTTTTTTCTAGCTTTTGCCCCAACAATACTAACATTTATAAAACAGATGGTCTCCACCAGATTACAAGCCCTACTTGTCCTCAGGAAATACCACCCCTACACACCATCACAACCTCCTTTTGAGCCCGGGCCTCATCGTCCCTCTGACAGAGAGCAAGGATTTTTGGCTCTGAAGGAAAACATCGCCCCCTTTCAGCAGGAAGCAGCTATAGAAGAGACCCTGTGCACCGCCCCCCTCCCTTTCCCCTGAAAGAATTCAGTGCCAAAAATCCTTGAGGAGGAAAATGTTAGACAGACCCCCAGAATGTTAAACCCCCAGAGCAAGGATGATGGGCTAGGTACAGAAACTCATCAGGGAAGAAAGCTCCAGATGCCTAGCAAGGGGCAAAACTAGGAAAACAAGAAACTTACCCCCAGGGTAACATACCTTCCCCTTTCATATTACTAGTCAGGCAGCTTAGACTCCCTGACTAACATCCCTAGATGTTATCTTTTCTTCCCTGAAGATAACATCTAGGCCTCAGTTGTATTTCAGCTCCAGGCCCAGAAAAGCAGCAAAACCAGACAAGTGACACTGTGGCTGCCTCAGGACCAGCTTTTACCTCCCAAGTAACTCATCAGGACTGCTTTCTGGTCTTCACCAACCAGTCTCTCAGGAAAATCATGCTGCTTCAACCCCCCACTCCAACCATGAGGAATGTATACAGTGTTCTAGCCGACTATAATCACAGTCCATCCCCCTACGATCTTGATGTCCCCTCAGCAGGAAGTAACTATGAAAGAGATGACCTCCGTCCTTATTCCATAAAACAGAAAGGCTGGAATGTTAGGTCTGGTTAAATAATGGAATCTATACCTCCTCCCCTGGGAACTGACCTTTAAAATCACACTCCATTTGCTAAGACCAGTACCTTTCCCCTTCAGACTTTCCCAGAATCCGGACCTGTCCGGAGAATTCCCCGCTGAAAAAGCCCGCCTAGAGTCATTTAAAATATCCGACTCCCCATCCCTGGGTGTTGGCGCCATTTGGAGGTTCAGCCCATCTGGTTTACAGATGACCTAATCTATAATAATAAAAGGGTAATATGCTAATTAGACCAGACAGCTGAACAACCTTCTAGATGTCCTTCCAGATGACCTTCCGGATGAAGCTGGGGCTGCAAGGGCTGAGGCAAGCCACCGCGGCTGCAAGGGCCAAGCCCCTTGCACAAATTCCGTGCACTGGGCCTCTAATCCTACATAATAAAAAGGCAATATGCAAATTGCATCACTCCGCTACGCCCACGATTGGGCCGGCTGGAGGCGCGGGGGGCGGGACTCAGAGTGGCCGATTGGCTGGCGGTAGGAGCGGGGGGCGGGGACTCGCGAGTCCCCGACTCCCGCTCCTCCCACCGGCCGTTAGGCCAATGCTGCGGAAGGACCCATGGGGCCGGGGGAAGACGCTGGTGGTGGCCGATTGCGTGGCTGCTGGCAGCAGTTTTCCGCCAGCACCAGTTTTCCTCTGGCCACCCACCGATCGGAGCGCCTCCCGGATCGGAGTTCCTCTCGGGGGGTAGCCGATCGCGCTGGCGGGAGGCGCTCTGATCGGCTGGTGGCCAGAGGAAAACTGGTGCTGGCGGAAAACTGCTGCCGGCAGCCAGGTGAAAGTCTATTGCACGAAACTTCGTGCAACGGGTTTCTAGTAAATGTATAATTCTTTACCTCTTTGACCTTGTACATTCCTCCTTCAGTGACCCTAACAATGATGTTCTTTAAAAACGAAATGAACCAGAAAGTAACCCCTGACCCCTCTCTATGCACATTTTGCTGTATCGACATATTGAAGGACACACCTGAAAAAGCTAATGAATATTCTGTTGAGACCTTCCCCTGAGACCTCCCCTCGGAGTCCAGCCTGCCAAAGAGAGATAAAAAGCCTCAAGACAAAGGACCGAGCTCACGCTCTCTTGTTAGAGCACACCCACACCCTGTTATCTCTGCTGTCTTTCTCTTAAATTCTAAGGGACCCCAGGAAACGTGCAACCAGGGGAGCAGTGGGCAGTGGCAGCTCATCCTGAGCTTACCCCCTGAACCTGTCTCCAAGACCCCCTTGGTCTCTAACGTCCTCTCTCCTGTTGTTTCTTCTACCTTAAGTCCTGTCTGTATTTCACTGTGCCCAGCTTTAATGAACTTACTCTCAAAAGCACCTAGACTTGTGTTGTGAAATTTTTCCTACATGGAGTCAAGAACCCACACACTACCGGTTGGCCCAAGGTAGCCTGGCTCTGGGCCCAGATCCCATCCTGTAACACTGTTGTTCTTCAAGAAAAGGAAAGAATGACCCCAAAGGCAATTCAGAGGTGATCAGGGCTGCTCATTGACTTCAAAGTTAGAACCACTTCCTTGGTTTCAACAGGGCAGAGGGTCCCCACAGGGAGGTGAAGGTAGCATGTCACCCAGCTGAATCATGGAGGTGACGCTGCCACCCCATGTTTTAGAGGGCAGAACATCTCATCTGACCACTATGCTGAAACTAATACGAACTAATACTGAATGTAAACTGTAACTGAAAAATGAAATTTGTAAAAATTGAATCCAATAGAGACAAAAATGATCTAACGAAGGGTTGCCTTGCTGGATGTTGAACGGGCTTGGAACCCGTCAAGCTTGTCTTTCCGATGTTTCCCTTTTGGAATAGGAATATCTCTCCTACATCTGCCGCAGCGGTGCATTTTGGAACTTGTCTCGGTCACAGGTTCCTGACTGCAGAGGGATTCTTCCTTAAAAGGAGTCCTATCCTGAGTCTCACCCACGCTTGACGTAGATAATAGGTAGATGAGACTTTGAATTTTCAACTTGATAGTTGATGCTGGAATGAGTGGAGCTTTGGACTACTATAGACCTGGAATGAATGTACTAGTATTTTGCGTGGATGAAGGACATGAAATTGGGGCGGCGGGAGGGGGGCGGGGGGGGGGCTCCGAATGTTGTGGACTGAATGTTGATGTCCTCCCCTTTCAAAATTCATGGGAAAGCCCTTAAACCCCCCTGTGGCTGTATGTGGAGATAAGACTTATGAGGAAGTAATTAGGGTTCAATGAGATCATAAAGGTGGGACCCTGATCAGATATGCTAGTGTCAAAAGAAGAGACACACCAGGGCTCACTCTCTCTCCCTCTCTCCTTCACACACACACCAAAGAAAGACCATGTAAGCAGAAGCAAGAAGGCAGCCATTCACACCCAAGGAGAGAGGCCATAGAGGATACCAACTCTCCTGGCACCTTGATCTGACTTGCAACCTCCAGAACAATGGGAGAATGGATTTCCGTTGCTTTCTGCTCTGCCCAGACTGTGGTCCTTTGTAATGGCAGCCCCGGGGAAGACGAACACAATTGATTTCTCTCTTTTTTTATTCTTTTCCATATAAATATATGTTCTTATAATTTTTATATCCTTTCATCCACTGCGGTGGGATGCATTTGTTATTGACTTCTTTAAATGCTCACCCAGGTGGCTGAATGTCAGGCCTTCTTCTCTTTCTAGTAGCTCCATTTAGGCACTTAATTTTCCCAGTTGATGTGTAACATGTGCATGACCATTCAAGAAAGAATATGAGCCACAGTATCTTTTAAATAATAAAAAAAGGTTTATCTGCATTTGTGATTTTCTTCTCTCAATCACTGGTTACGTAGAAGTGTATTGCTCTGTTTCTAAATATACAGAGCTGCTCTTTATCTTCTTCTGCAGAATCAGGTGCCATCTCAGGTCTCGTGACATCCTGCTTGCTTACCTAACGTCCCCAGGCTCAGGTCAGTAGCTGAGTGTCCATGGGGGCAGCGCCCATGCCTTCTGGGGCCCCTGCATTTCCCCTCTCTGGAGTGTGGGGTCTGAGTCCCTCCTGGGCTAGTGGATGGCCAGAGAAGCATACACGCTGGGCTCCACCTGGGGCTGGTCTGACGGGGAGGAAGGGGGTGCTGTTGTCTCTCCTTTGAGGGTCAAGTGATTCAGCTGGGCATAGGTCACATCCTGGGCATCCTCAGATGGAGTATCCTGGAGGGGGCAGAGCGAGAGGCAGGTGGGTGATGGGGGTGGGGAGGAGCCGGGGCACTGGGAGCAGAAAGGGTGACTGCCCATCTGCCTGGCCTCTCCCACGTGACTGCCCATCTGCCTGGCCTCTCCCACATGTCTGTCTTCTATGTCCAGAAATTTCTCTGACAGGACGGAAGGCAGGGTGGCCACCCCCTGCCTGAGCCTGGAGTGCCTCCCCTGGGGGTATTAACAAGTCTTTGCTGGGTGTCCTGGACAGGCCAGGGATCTTACCTGACTGTTCATCTTTTTGTCCTCCTCAGGTTGGGATTCTCTTAGGGAAGCATCTAAAGAATGAGAAGATCCTATCTCATGCAAGATTCCTGAAATCCCCCAATCGCACACACTCCTTGAAATTTAGGTGGGCAGACTGAGGTTCATTGAGGGGCAGGGATGTGCCTGGGGCCACACCTATTTGGGACTTTCATCCTTTCTCACCCCTAAGCCCAGAAGCCTTCCCAAGCACTCCTCCTTCCCCTAAGCCCCACCAAGACCTCACCTTCTCCACAATTCTGCTCCTGGACATCAGCCATGGAGCTGGAGCTGAGGAAGGAGGACAGGTGTGTTAGACAGTGTTGAAGGAGCTACAGGTAGAGGTGGGAGGGGTTGGGGAAGAAATTACCTTTTCTGCAGTGCTCTGGTCTTCGCTTCAAGGTTTAAAGCACCTGTACAAAGTTGGAAATTAGCTTCCAAACTAGCCCAGAATCCAACCCCCGGGGTTCCATTAAGATCTCAGAGGCTGTGACCCCCACCCTGGTCCATTGGAATTCAACGTAAACAAAGTTAAAAGGTAGCGCCCCAAACTTGCATGGTTGATTTAAATAAATTTTCATGAACCTGAAAGAACATTTTTACAGTCCAAGTCTGTTCTTATTAAATATCTTTACTCTCCTAGAGTATGGTATTTAGAAGTCAAGATCTGGATGATAGATGTGCTTATTTCTAGTAGGATGCCACTGTGTCTAGGTCTGACCTGGTACACACAGTGCAAACACTTATACCTCTAACTATTTCTATGTCAACTGATTTTATATATATATATATATATATATATATATATATATATATATATATATACTGAGTGGCCAGATTATTATGATCTCTGAAAGCATAATAATCTGGCCAATCAGTGTATATACTGTATATATATATATACAGTATATATATATATATATATATATATATATATATATATATATATACATATATATATATATATGAGGCCTGGTGCATGAATTCATGCATGGGTGGGGTCCGGCCAGCCTGGCCAGGGGGAGAGGACATGGACAGTTGGCTGGCCTGCCTGCTGGTCAAACTCCTGGTTGAGGGGACAATGTGCATATTAGCCTTTTATTATATAGGATATACACTGAGTGGCCAGATTATTATGCGTTCAGAGATCATAATAATCTGGCCACTCAGTGTGTGTGTGTGTGTGTGTGTGTGTGTGTGTGTGTGTGTGTATGTATAATTTGTAATTAGGTCATACTGTAACAGAATGAAAAGCATATAATCTTTATGCAATATTGTACTAGCCAGAATTAACTGTACTAACCAATAAACAAACAAGCCCGTTGGAACAGAAACAGGAACAACACTTTTTCCCCCTAACAACCTCTATGTTAGCTTCTATTTTAGGACATTGCATCAGTCCCAGTTCCTGTTCAGAAAGGAGCAGACCGACTGATACTGAAGGAGTCAGCATGCTGCTGCCAAGATCTTCGTCAGAACCAGCAAGAACATGGCCTACATGTCCCCACTTCCCTTCCCTCTTCTTTAAAAAGTCACCGACTTGACCAGAGACGTTAAGATGGTTGTTTTTAGGTCATGAGTCCGCCACCTTCTCAGATTGTCTGCACGTGAATAAAACATTTATCCTTTTCACCGGCACCGGTCTCACCTACCTCAGCCTCCGTCACGGCAGGCAACCAAACTCGCATTCGGTAACGATATTGACATCTTCCGTTCCAATGGAACACCTCGTGTTTTTTTCTAGCCAACTGTCTTCGCACATTTTTACATTCTTCACAGGCATTTCACCCCATATATTTACGTGTTTTCTCACAGCAATGAAACTCCCAACCACTTCCACTCCACCCCCGTTCCTCACCACCACGCCCACGCCCCACTGCTCTCCACTGCAGGCTGACAATGACACCTTCGCATGGCTCCCCATCGCCAGCACGGTCCCTCGGGTTCTGGGTGCACCCCTGCTACCTCCACGCGGGATCCCTCCTGTCACAACTGTACTTACATGGGAGTCCTCTCAGCTAGGCACGGTCTCCCCATCTTCTACTCACCTGACTTGCTGCATTTGTTCCGATGCTTGAGGAGGAAGAGGAGGAGGAGGAGGGAGGAGAGAAGCAGGATGAAGGTCACAGAGACCCCGATCAGAACCTTCTGGTACATTGGAAGACCTTGGACACAATGAAGGCATGAATGAGCCAATGATGCCATGTAATTGAGCACCTACTGTGCGTGAGGCACATTTAGGGGGTCTTTGAATTAATCGACACTAACCCTTATAATAATCAAGCAACATGTGAATGCTAACCCCCCCCTCCATACATTTCACAAATGAGGAAACCGAGGCTCAGAGAGAGAAATCGGATGCACCAGTACACCCAGCCTGGAAGTGGCAGGGCTGGGATTTGAACCCGGGACTGTGGGTTGCCTTTTGTTCTGCTCATGTTGCCCCCTCTCCCCCCAGACAGACCCCAGTTTGGGCTCTGGGGACTGCTTCTCTGATTGGAATGGCCTGCCCTCTGGTCCCCATATGCCCCAGGTCTCTCATTTAGCTAGAGTTGAATGCATCTTCCTAGTCATTCCCACTTACTAGCCCATCCGAGGCTGTGGGGGACCTACATGGGACTGTGTGGGATGGACTCTGTGATCTTCCCAGTCCCCACGTCCAGCTAGGATATGTCCTGTGTCCTGCAGACCCCGCACTCCCACGCAGGACCTGCCTGAACTTTTCCAAGTGTGGATCTGGGAGGGGACATGAGGATGGATCTGCCATGTCCTGGGCACTGGGTGGGTTGAGAGCTTCCACTCCTGGGGTCTCACCTAAATCTCTTAGCAAACCTGCATGGGAGATGCTGGGAGACACAGCTCACAGACAGTGAAGCTGGGTCTTGTCCGAGCTCCCCCAGCCGGGGAGGAGCAGAGCTGGGATCTACGTTTCATAGATCCTGGTCTCCAAGCCCTGGCTGACGTGTTAATGATTTTGATGTCTTTCCTTCGATATCACAGGCTGCGCACCACAGGCTGGTAGGAGAGCGCTCGGGATGGCACCCCAGTCATTGCCTGTTGGTCCCTAACACCCCAAACACCCAACATTGCCCATCCTGCCCTTCTGCAGACAAGGGCCACCCCTGCAGGGTCAGAGCTGAGAGGTCCTTTGAGGTCTGAGCCAGGGTTCTCCTCTGTCTCCTGGGGAGACACTGAGGCTCAGAGGGAAAGGGACCCGTCGAAAATTACCATCCCGATCATTTAGTCCACAGGCCGACGCTCATTCTACTGAGCTAAACCGGCCAGGGCCATGCCCACCTTCTTGTCGGTGTCTCAGCCCACCCACCCGAGATACTTTCTGTGGAGTGTGTGCAACATGTGCCTGCATATTCGTCAGGAGCTGCTGGGCAATCTGAGCACAGCAGGTCTATTTTTATTTCTTTTTTAAATCCTCACCCGAGGATATTTCCCCATTGATTTGTAGAGAGAGTGGAAGGGACAGGGAAAGACAAAAACATCGATGTGTTGTGAGGGGTACAGCGCCCCCATCCCCGGCCAGAGATGCTGTCTTTGTTCACACTTGTCTCCTAATCTTCTCTGTGTTGATTGATTGCCTACTGCGTGTGCCCCCACCAGGGCCCGGGCCAGGTAGGAGCCTGAAACTGAGGTAGCATTGAACTCAAGACCCTAGGTACGCAGGCCGAGACTCTTATCCACTGAGTCAAACCAGCTAGGGGTGAGCATGTCTTTTTAAAAATAAAGAAAAAGAAAAGGTTCTAAAATTAAATAGTGGTGATTATAGATTGTACAACTATGAATGCAATAAAAACCACTGAATTGCACATTTAAAAATCATAATAATAATAAAATCACCATCCCAGGGAGCACTGAGACCCCCGCCTCCAAAAGTGGATCCCACCTGTTTGTGCATCATAAGCCAAAGATGGGGAGGTGAGAGCTGGCCCCTGCCTTCTCCCCATTGAAACCCAGCCGCTGCTCCCCTAAGCTGGGCCCCACATTGCCCTCCGCTGTGACTGCCCCACCAGCCTCAGTCCCAGAGACAAGCCCATCCCTGAGTATGGGGGGGGGCTGCTACATCCTCTGAGAGGCTCTCAGAGCTGCCTGGGTTGGTCTGAGCTCCCCCAGAGCAAAGAGGCCCCAGGGACTCACCAGCCGTGGAGGTGAGCTCTGGGCGTAGGGTGCTGGGGTCCACAGAGGGGCCTGGGAAAAAGACAAGAGAAGGGTGAAGGGTAGAGCACCCCCACAACCGGCCAGAGATGCTGTCTTTGTTCACACTTGTCTTCTGATCTTCCCTGTGGCCCCCCCATGGTGCTCCCTCCCAGCCCCTGGGTCCCCTGGAGAATCTGGTGATGGACATGAGGAAGGGGCAGGGGCAGAAGGCCCGCTGTGCTCCATCCATCCCTTTGAGGGGTGGATTCCCCTGTGGATGACCCTCTCCTGAAGCCCTCACTCCGGTCCTACATTGGGGACCACCTGGGAAGGATCCTTAACCAAACATAGGGACAAGGAGGGGACAGGACTAGGCTCCTCACCTGAGACCTGGAGCTCCAGGGCGTCACTGGAGTATGACCACACCTGGGGGCTGTTCCTATAACAGCCATAGCATCTGAACGTCCACCTGTGAATGGGGGTCACGGGGCCCACAGGGAACAGGGCCTGGAACTGCCCACTGGGTTGTCGCTGTGAGTCGAGGGTCCAGGAGAGCCTGTGATCTCCATCCTTAGTCAGAATGAACCTGCCAAATCCCTCCCATGAGCCACACTGGAGGGTCACGTTCCCTCCTGAGGTCACGACAGGGCTGGGCAGGGCGGAGAGGCTGGGTCTGCTGTAGGCTCCTAGGAGAGGAGGAGGCAGTGTGTTAAATGGGCTCGCACCTCCCTCATGTCCCCCAGGGCTGGGCTGTGAGAGGGGGACACCCTGAGAGCAGACCCCCTTCCTGAGGGCAGAGCCTGAGGCTGGGACCTCTGAGTGTCCTCTCACCTGTTGTCACCACCAGCTCCAGGGGGTCACTGCGCTCTGACCAGCCATCAGGGCTGAGATAGTAACAGCGATATATCCCTGCATCACGCTCTGTCATGTATGTGATAGAGTACTTGGCCTTGTCCCCGGGCTCCAGTGGCTTCTGTATTTTCCATGGTTCTGGGCTTCCCTCTTTATCCAGACGGTACTCCTCTCCCCCTGGGGTCCCCTGACACCAGATGGTCACGGAGCTCCCCCAGGGGGTCACAGGGCCTGGCTCAGCCCAGAGGGTGGGCTTGGGGAGGGGCCCTGGAAGGAATCAGGGGCTGGGTCACAAGACATTCCCACCCCAGTTGCCAGCTCTCAGGCCCGAGCATTTCAGATGTCCATCCATCAGCCCGGAACTGCTGTTCATCACCACCAACTTCCTGGGGGTTGACCCCTTGTCCCCAGTGAGGAGCGGGACCTGGGACACCTGGGAGACTCACCTGTCTGCTCTGGGGTCCTGAGGCCCACACTCAGCCCTGGAAGAGAGTCCCTGTGAGAGGTTTGCCTTGAACCCTGAGCAGCTCCCTCCTCCCCATGAGCCTTCTGAGTCCTGGGGTCCTGACAGACCAGGACTCCCCTCCCCCTCCCCCTCCCATCTCACCGAGGCAGAGCAGGACCCTGAGGGTTGGGGTCATGGCGTCTTCCCGATCTGGTCCCAAGTGTGCAGATGGAGCCCATGGTGCTGTCAGTACAGACGCACAGGGTGTGGCCCCGGGGAGGCGGGCCCTGCCGGTCTCGTGGTTGTTATGGTGGCCACGTCAGCAGCCCCAAGGAAGGGGAACAAGGTCTTCCCAGCAGCCTGGCTGTGGTTTCCATGGCGAAGCAGGAAACAGACTCTCAGCCTCCTGAGCCGCCCCTTGCAGGCGAGGTGGCCCAGGGCACTTCCTTCCCTGTCAGAGCCTCCCCCACGGGGTCTCCTTCCTCTCAGCCCGTCCATCAGCCCCTCCCTGGGGTCCTCACCATGGACAGTGCCACCCGGGCCCTGGAGACGCTTCAGGAAGACGTGGGTCCTGTGGCTGCAGAGCTCAGATCAGCAGGGACACGCTCACCCTCTCCCTGTGCAGCTCAGGGCTCTGTCCCTGTGACAGTGAGCACAGAGGGAAGTAAGAAAGGAAATCTGATTCTTCTCCTGGGTCCATTTATCTTTCTGTGGGTGGGCATTGGACTAGCCTTTCTTTTTTTTTTTTTTTTTTTGCAACAGCAACGACCCGTCTTCATAGGGAAGAAGCCTGACTCATTGCTGCTCCTCATTCCTCAGACAGCATTCTCTTCCTCGTTCTGGGGTCTTGCATGTAAGTTTTAGGGGACTTTTTTTGAGAGGCTAGAGGTGTATTTTTTTTTAAGAAAAAGATGACCTTTATGTAAATACTAGAGGCCTGATGCATGAAGATTTGTGCAAGAATGGACCTTCCTTCCTCTGGCTGCCGGCACCGCCTTTGCTCTGGCCGGAGCTGCCTTTCCACCTTCCCACACTGCCCAGAGGCCCAGAGTGGCTGGGGTGGTGGGGAACGCCTGCATCGTCACCATGGCAAGGACACAAGCATCCCGCCATGACCCCCACCTCACCATTTGGTGCCTGCATATGCAAATTAACCCTTTGCATTCGCTTGCTTTTTTCTCGGTAGTGCTACCGATGCTAACCGTGTGGAGTCACACTTGACATCCGAGTGCAAAAGGTTAACCCACCATCTTTGTTGGGTTAATTTGCATACTCACTCCTGATTGGCTGGTGGGTGTTGTGAAGGTATGGTCAATTAGCATATTACTCTTCTATTAGTGTAGATAGTGAGTGCTTTTGGGGGGAGACCTGTGTTTGTGTCCTTGTTGGGGTCAGAGGGGTTGCTGGTGGCCTGGTTCCTGGTTCGTGGAGGAAACCAGTCCCTGTTCACGTTCAGGCCAGGTGTGGATGTGACAGGGCCATCGCATCAGGCCCTGCTGTGAAGACAAATACTCATCACAGCCATACCAGCGCCCTTGTCTGCTTCGCAGACCAATCAATGCCACTGATAATGTTTCTTTTTTTTAAACATATTTTATTGATTTAAGACAGGGGGAGGGGGAGAGAGATAGAAACATCCATGATGAGAGAGAATCATGGATTGGCTGTCTCCTGCAGGCCACATACTGGGGCCGAGCCCGCAACCCAGGCATGTGCCCTGACTGGGAATTGAACCATGACCTCCTGGTTCATAGGTCAGTGCTCAACCATGGAGCCAAGCTGGCCGGGTCACTGATAATATTTCTGAAATACAGGGTGTTTCCCCAAAATGCATGCACACTGTACCAGCTGATAGGTCCCTTTTGAAAATGAATGTTTTTTAGCCCTAGCCAGTTTGGCTCAATGGATAGAGCGTCGGCCTGCAGACGGAAGGGCCCCGGGTTCAATTCTGGTCAAGGGCTCATGCCTGGGTAGGGGGTGTGCAGAAGGCAGTTGATCAATGATTTTCTCTCATCCTTGATGTTTCTCTTTATCTCTCTCCCTCTCCCTTCCTCTCTGAAATCAATGAAAAAGTTTTTTTTTTTTAAAAAAAAAACGTATTTTAATAAACACTGGCTTGATCGTGACTCAGTGTGTGGATACATGTCTGGGGCCACCCTCCACGTAGAGATAGTCCTTTGCAGGAAAAGAGAAATGAAAGTTCCCCAAGCAGACGGGAAACCACAAGAAAGAACAAACAGGACAGTAATGCTGAGCAGTACCAGTGCCCGGCACCAGCAGGGGGGTGTCGCCAGAGGTTCCCACTCACGTGGCCACAGAGAGGGGTCCCCGGTTCTCACAGGGAGGGAGGGTCGGGGCTTTGGGGCAGGTTGGAAGCTGTGGGGCCCCCCACCTTGTGTTTGGGGGGGGCGCTGGGCTAGCTCTGCTCACTGACACCCCCTCCCTGGTCAGCCCTGAGTCACGTGAGTGTGTGTGAGTCTGTGTGTGTGTGTGTGTGTGTGTGTGTGTGTGTGAAAAACAGACTGATTGCGATTTTCGTGTGACACGAGTGCGTGTCCCACAGGGGAGCATGAGGCCAGTGCGCCCCATCCCTGCCTCGCCCAGCCCCAGGCAGATGCTAGGTCTGAAAGGGTGGGTACCAAGGAGCCAGGGAGTCCCCAGTGATCCCCAACCGCACGCTGTCGGCCTGACTCCCAGGTGAGCCCCGGAAGGTCTGCGAGGGGAGAGCCTTCCAACAAGAATGGATGCCCTGCCCTAGCCAGTTTGGCTCAGTGGATAGAGCGTCGGCCTGTGGACTGAAGGGTCCCAGGTTCGAATCTGGTCAAGGGCATGTACCTTGGTTGCGGGCACATCCCCAGGAGGAGGTGTGCAGGAGGCAGCTGATCAATGTTTCTCTCTCATCGATGTTTCTAACTCTCTATCCCTCTTCCTTCCTCTCTGTAAAAAATCAATAAAATATATTTAAAAAAAGAAAAAGAAAAAGAAAGTAAGCCAGTCAGAGGAAGACAAGTGTCACGTGATCTCACTTACACGTGGGATCTCATGAACAAAATGAACAGACAGATAAATAGATCCAGAGACATGGAAGCACAGGACCGATGGACAGATCTCGGGGGGGAAGGGGTGGGCTAGGGAAAGAGATTAACCCAAGAACTTACATGCACGTATGCATGACCCATGGACACAGACAACAGTGCAGTGGAGGCCTGGGGGGGAGGAGAGGTTGTGGGGTGGAGGGCGTCAGTGGGGAGAAAAGAGGGACATCTGTAAATACTTTCAACAATAAAGGGGAATTTAAAAAAATTTTAATCCTCACCTGAGGATATTTTTCCCATTGATTTCTAGAGTGGAAGGGAGGGAGTCGGGGGCGGGGGGGGGGGGGGAGAGCATGCGTGAGAGAAAAACGTCAATGTGAGAAAGACCCATTGATTGGTTGTCTCCACACTTGGTTGCCTCCTGCACGAGCCCTGACGGACCGGGGCTGGGATCAAACTAACAACCCAGGTTCATGCCTTTGATCAGGAATCCAACCCGAGGGCCTTCAGTCCACAGGCCGATGCTCTACCCACTGAGCCAGACCAGCTCGGGCATCATTGATGTGTCTATCTCTCTGTCTCCCTTTCTCTCTCTGAAGTCAATATAAACATATATATATATATATAATTTTTTATGATTGCTTTTTTTTTCAATTTTTTATTAAGGTATTATATGTGTACATATCTTACCATTGCCCCCCCCACACCCCACTCCCATATATGCCCCCACCCCCCAGAGTTTTGCATCCATTGGTTATGCTTATATGCATGCATACAAGTCCTTTGCTTGATCTCTTATCTCCCCCACCTCTCCCTAACCTTCCCCCTGTAATTTGACAGTCTGTTTGATGCTTTACTGTCTCTGTATCTATCTTTTTGTTCAAGTTTATAATGTTCTTTATTATCCATAAATGAGTGAGATCATGTGGTATTTTTCTTTCATTGACTGACTTATTTCACTTAACATAATGTTCTCCAATTCCTCCCAGGTTGCTGCAAATGATGAGAATTCCTTCTTTTTTATGGCAGCATAGTATTCCATTGTGTAGATGTACCACAGTTTTCTGATCCAGTCATCTGCTGACGGGCACCTAGGCTGTTTCCAAATCTTAGCTATGGTGAATTGTGCTGCTATGAACACAGGGGTGCATATATCCTTTCTAATTGGTGTTTCTAGTTTCTTCGGATATATTCCCAGGAGTGGGATTACTGGGTCAAATGGGAGTTCCATTTTCAGTTTTTTGAGGAAACTCCATACTGTTCTCCACAGTGGCTGCACCAGTCTGCATTCCCACCAGCAGTGCACGAGGGTTCCTTTTTCTCCGCATCCTCGCCAACACTTGTCATTTGTTGATTTGTTGATGATAGCCAAAAAATATTTTTTTTAAAGGAAAGATAAAATAACATTATGTGTGTGTTCACTTATTTCCACACGTTCCTCTTTCACGGTGAAAACCAGAAACGGACAGAAACAGTCACCTCCGATACGTGGGGGTACAGGGTGAAGGGGACAGAAGGGATCATCCAATCGGAGCGTGCCATCCTACGCCGCTGCCACTTCTGAAACCTAAAAATAGTCTACAGAGTCCAAGACCCAGCTACATCCTAGACGATGGGAAAAGCACACACTGACGTGAATATGAACAAGTAAGAATGCAGACCAGCTTATATTCAATCACCACAGCCACGGGGCTAAATAAATAAATAAATAAATAAATAAATAAATAAAGAAGGACCTATAGGAATCAGTTAGGGGTTGGCTTTTCATATGAGAAGTACAGGTAAAGCATAAATGACCCTGTGATGTTGCACCGGGTGGGAACTCCTTGTGTATCCTCCCGATACTAAATGGTCCCCATGGACAAAACCCCGGTAGCCCTGGGTTCGCCTACCCCCAGGCCTTGCTTCCTAAGAATTATTCCCACTAAAAGGGACCCTGATAGGGGGACTTAAAACCTGATAGACAGAGCGCCTGGTTTAATCTGAAAAATAATCACAGTATTTTAAATCTTAGAACACATATACTTATGTGGATAGGGGGTTAAGTTTTTCTTGAGTTTCCTTTCCAAGGCCTGTGCGAAGCGATGGGGGAGGTGACTCAGCCGTGACTCCATCAAGCAGAACCCATAAGCAGGGTCAGGCCAGCCCACCAGGAGTCAACATCTCATCAGCATCATCTCCTCGCCTGAGGACCAAGGACTGTAGCTGACGTCTGCGGACCCCAGGCCTGCACGCAGCTGGATGCCGTTCCCAGCCCCACCCCAGCCCTTTCCCCTCTGTAACCCTCCCCCTGCACTTTGCTGGAAGGCAGGACTCGATGCTGTAAGCGCCCTGTCTTCTTGGCGGGCTGGCCTCCTCAGTAAACGTCTATGTGACTCAACCTGCCTTCGCGATTGGACACGGCGGCAGGCCGCCCGAGCCCACCCGGGGGTTTCCCGGTAACAACCCTTCGGTGCGCGGGCCGGCGCTCTGACCATTGGGCCACACCGGCCAGGGCCGCCCGGGCTCCCTTTTCATCAAGAAGCAGGATGAGGCACAGCCAGCCAGTGGGGACATCTCAGCGGGCGCAGCGGGAAGCTGAAAGGACCTTCTGTGGCCAAGCTTGGGGAGCTGCGCACCAGAACTCACAGAGGGGCGCCCCGGCACCCCCCCCCCCCCCCCCCCCCCCCCCCCCCCGCCCAGAGCTCCAGGCTCTGGGCTCCGGGCAGGACGCCGGGACCGCGCAGGCAGCCGGGTGCTGGAAGCGCCCTCCTCCCGGGGACGAACTTGGAGTCTGGAGCAGAGAGGAGGCAGCACCTGAGATGGAGCAAAGGGAGCCTGCCCCTGGGTCTCCCTTCTGTGCTGGTGACAGGGGCGGGGCCAGGGGAGGAGCCAGGGGAGAGGACAGGGGAGGAGCTAGGGGCGGGGCCAGGGGAAGGGCCAGGGGAGGACATAGGGGAGGGGCCATGGGGTGGGGACAGGGAGTCGCCCCGCCCACCCCTGTCCAGCTGGAGGTGAGGTGAGGGAGGACTGGTCCTCTGTCTGCATCCTGCCCAGCCACGTGGCTGCGTCCTGCAGACCCTGGGACCCCCGCCCCGCCCGCTGGCCTCCGGCTCTGGGGGTCGGTAGGGGTTTGGAGGAAATGTCAGGGGAGGGGGTGGAGGTCAGAGGCGATAAGGAACTCGCCGCCCTGGTTTGCAGAAGCTTGGGGGCGTCCTGAGACCTCCGTGTGGCCGGTGCCAGGCTGGCTCCAGCGTGTGGCTCACAGCAACACGGTGCTGGGCCCGAAGTCCCCACCGGCCCTGGCTGGTGTGGCTCAGTGCATAGAGCGTTGGCCTGCGGACTGAAGCGTCCCGGGTTCGATTCCTAGTCAGGGCGCATGCCCGAGTTGCAGGCTCGATCCCCAGTGGGGGGCATGCAGGAGGCAGCCGATCCATGATTCTCTCTCAACATTGATTTTTCTATCTCTCTCCCTTTCCCTTCCTCTCCAAAATCAATAAAAATATATGTATTTTTAAAATAAGAAGAGGGAGTCAGATCCAGGCCTCGCTGCGCTGACATCGGGCTGCGTGCCTTCCGGAGCCTCCAGGGCAGAACCCGGTCCCTGTCTGTCCGGCGCCTGGGGCCTGCGCGCTCTGTGCGGCGCCCCTCCCTCGGCCTGCGAAGCCAGCCCCACGGTGAGCGCTCCTCCGGGCTCCGCGGACACTGGGGGGCGGCCTCCCTCCTCCAGGCCGAGGGGCTTGCGCTGACCGGGCACGGGGAGCCCTGCAGGTGGACGGAGGGTCCAGGGAAGGAAGCCCCGCCCACGCTTCCCCCGCATGCGCACCCCAGTCAGGTTGCTGGACCAAGGGTTCCTCGCGTGTTTAACTTTGAAGATCAGCCATGCGCATGCCCACAGCGGCTGCACCAGGGCATCCCTACCCAGGGGCCCCAGGACTCCCCAACCCTCCACATCCTCCTAACACTTAAAAAATAATAATTAAATAGATTTCAGAGAGAAGAAGGGAGAGGAGAGAGAGAAATATCACTGATGCCAGATAAACATTGACCGGCCTGTGCCCTGACCAGGAATCGAACCCTGACCTCCTGGTTCATATGGGTCAACACTCAACCACTGAGCCACACCGGCTGGACTTCCTTTTTTTTAAAGATTTATTTTAAAATTTGTTTTTCCCATGACAACTGCCATACAATGTATTAAGTCAAGTGCGCAGCCTAGGGATTAGACATGGACATGCCTTACGGAGTGATTCTCCGATCCCTTTAGCACCGTCTCCGGTAAAACACACTTTTAACAGCGGCCGCCCTGATGGGTGTGTGGTGGCACCCGCCGAGGTTTGGGGTTGCGTGTCCTTCCCTGGACTTGGGGGTGCAGAGGAGGCAGACCCAGGAGGCAGGGAAGTGGGGTGCGCCGGGCCCAGAGTAGGTGCCGGCCCACAGGGGACAGGGGTGGCTGAGACCAAGGGCCTGGAGCAGCACACGCGTTCCTTCCCGGTTCCCAGAAAGCAGCTGGCGAAATGGGGGTGGGGGGGTGCAGGAGATCCCAGCTACTGTGTGTGTGGTGGTGTGTGTGTGTGTGTGGGGGGGGGTCAGACCTGAGAGAGAACCTAAACACATAGACCACCAGAGGGAGGGGCGTGAACGCTGGGAAAATGGCCTGAGCTGAGCACCTGCAGCTTCTGTAAAGGGGGGCAGTGGGGGTAGGGGGGGCGGTGGGGGTGGGGAGGGCTGGAGCTGCAGGGACCTGGGGCCTGTGTATGACCTGCAGAGAAGGGAGAGTAGGGAAGGAGGGGGGCGGCGCCCTGAGCCAGGTGAGGGTCAGACCGGAGACCTGAGACAGATCACAGAGGAGAGGCCCGGTCACCACTGAGAACCTCGCACTGTCAGGGGGAAGAGGGAGTACAGCCCTGAAGGACAGTCTCCTGGGAGGGGGGGAGGGAGAGGGGGGACAGGGCAGGATAGAGGGGGGGCACTGGTGTCCTGGGCTCCAGCGTGAGCCTCTGGGCACTCCGGGAGCTCCCCGCTGGGGCCTCCTCTCTCTGGGGGGCTCCCTGGTGTTTACTCCTGTGGTCCCTGTGGGGCCCTGCGCTGGCTGAACCCAGCTTCCACCAGAATCGCCACCAGGATCAGCAAGGCCACGCCCGCCAGGCCCAGGCGGATGCTGTTCTCCACAGTGTAATCCCGGGAGGCGGGGCCTGGAAGCAGAGGGCAGGGGTCACTGACAGGTGGACACCACCGGGCCAGGCCAGGCCCTAGGAGACAGGAGCCCATGCCCAGCAGAGCCCCAAGGAGGGTACGCCCCAGGCTGAGGTCCCCCCTCCCCAGTCCAGGCTCCAAGTGGGGGAGCTGAGGTCTCCAGGGGCTCCTGTGAAGGGGGCGTGGCAAGCAGTGAGCCCAAGTTCCTCTCCCTCTGCCCCACTCACCTGGCCCTTCCCTGCCCACAGCGCCCACACCTGGCCTCTTTCTCTGCGCATCCCAGTAGAGGACACCCCGACACGCCCCAGAAGGGCTCAGGGAGACGAGGACACCGGATGGCACCCTCTCTACTTCCACGTGTCTGAGCGGCTGGCCACCCCTCAGAACGTCCCCACACCCTCCACACATGAGCACAGGCAGCTGGTCCTGGCCCCTGGACACACGGGGTGGGAGACCCCTGACCCGGCCACAGGGTCACAAGCCCTGCACTCTGAGCTGACCTCACCCGGGCACTGTGCCACCCACAGTCCCCAGGGCAGGGGGGTCACAGGGTCAGGATCATCTGGGTGGATACCCCCAGGCCTGGTGGGTAGGGGCCACCCCTGGGCATGTGCTCCCCCCATTGGATGTCTGAGTCCCAGCAGGGTGAGGAGAGAGGAGAGAGAAGACACTCAGACTAAAGGAAGAATTTTCCTTCCCTCCCTCCCTCCCTCCCTCCCTCCCTCCCTCCCTCCCTCCCTCCCTCTGTCTCCATGTCCTTGCTGGACCCTGACTCCAGTTCATCTCAGGGTCTGACCACATCTGGCCAGGGGCAGCCTCAACCAAAAAAATACCCCAAAGCACCGTCAGGGACCCCATCGACCACGGGACTTGCCCATGGAGGGTGGACCCACATTGCCTCGGCCCCACAGAGCCTGGCCAGGGGAAAGGGCAGGGCACCCCCATCCTGAGGGGAAGGACTCGGACCCCTTGAAGGGGTCTGTCCACACCTGGAAGCTCAGGCCCCACCCAGCCCAGCAGGGACAGCTCTGTGTCCCCTCTGAGGCGGGGCTCAGGGTCCAGGCCACCGTGGTGTCCAGATGGGACCAGACTCCAGGCCCTGAGCCAGGGGTGAAGGCCGAGGGTCCTGTGTGCAGAGGGAGGGGAACCCCAGGGCTGGGGGTGAGCAGGAGGGCAGGGAGCCCGAGGACAGAGATGCGGCTGGGACAGGGTGCGGGGCCCTGGGACCCACCTGATGGCTCAGTGGAGATATTGTCCTCTGTCACCTGCAGCCGCAGGGGCTCACTGCGCTCAGACCAGCCATACACATGTGCACAGAGGCATTGATAATGCCCGGCAGTGACTTCACTCACCATCCTGACCATTTAGTTCACAGGCCGATGCTATTTTCTACTGAGCTAAACCGGCCAGGGCCATGCCCACCTTCTTGTCGGTGTCTCGGCCCAGCCACCCGAGATACTTTCTGTGGAGTGTGTGCAGCATGTGCCTGCATATTCGTCAGGAGCTGCTGGGCAAGCTGAGCACAGCAGGTCTATTTTTATTTCTTTTTTAAATCCTCACCCGAGGATATTTCCCCATTGATTTGTAGAGAGAGTGGAAGGGACAGGGAAAGACAGAAACATCGATGTGTTGATTGATTGCCTACTGCGTGTGCCCCGACCAGGGCCCAGGCCAGGTAGGAGCCTGCAACTGAGGTAGAATTGAACTCAGGACCCTTCAGTACGCAGGCCGAGACTCTTATCCACTGAGTCAAACCAGCTAGGGGTGAGCCTGTCTTTTTAAAAAGAAAGAAAAAGCCCTGACTGGTTTGGCTCAGTGGATAGAGTGTCAGCCTGGGGACTCAAGGGTCCCAGGTTCAATTCCGGTCAAGGGCATGTACCTTGGTTGCAGGCACATCCCCAGTAGGGGGTGTGCAGGAGGCAGCTGATTGATGTTTCTAACTGTCTCTCCCTCTCCCTTCCTCTCTGTAAAAAATCAATTAAATATATTTTTAAAATAAATAAATAAAAAGAAAGAAAAAGGAAAGGTCCTAAAATTAGATAGTGGTGATTATTAGATTGTACAACTCTGAATGCAATAAAAACCACTGAATTGCACATTTAAAAATCATAATAATTTTTTTAAAAAGTCACCATCCCAGGGAGCACTGAGACCCCCACCTCTGACAGTGGATCCCACCTGTTTGTGCATCATAAGCCAAGGTTGGGGAGGTGGGAGCTGGCCCCTGCCTTCTCCCCATTGAAACCCAGCCGCTGCTCCCCTAAGCTGGGCCCCACATTTCCCCCCACTTTGACTGCCCCACCAGCCTCAGTCCCCAGACAACAAGCCCATCCCTGAGTATGGGGGGGGGGGGCTGCTACATCCTCTGAGAGGCTCTCAGAGCTGCCTGGGTTGGTCTGAGCTCCCCCAGAGCAAAGAGGCCCCAGGGACTCACCAGCCGTGGAGGTGAGCTCTGGGCGTAGGGTGCTGGGGTCCACAGAGGGGCCTGGGGAAAAGACAAGAGAAGGGTGAGGGGTACAGCGCCTCCACCCCCAGCCAGAGATGCTGTCTTTGTTCACACTTGTCTCCTAATCTTCCCTGTGGCCCTCCCAGGGTGCTCCCTCCCAGCCCCTGGGTCCCCTGGAGAAAGTGGTGATGGGCATGAGGAAGGGGCGGGGGCAGAAGGCCCGCTGTGCTCCATCCATCCCTTTGAGGGGTGGATTCCCCTGTGGATGACCCTCTCCTGAAGCCCTCACTCCGGTCCTACATTGGGGACCACCTGGGAAGGATCCTTAACCAAACTTAGAAACAAGGAGGGGGCAGGACTGGGGCTCCTCACCTGAAACCAGGAGCTCCAGGGTGTCACTTCGGTGTGAGCACACGTAGGGCTTGTTCCTATAACAGCCATAGCATCTGAACGTCCACCTGTGGCCGGGGGTCACGGGGCCCACAGGGAACAGGGCCTGGGACTGCCCACTGGGCTGTGGCTGTGAGTCCAGGGCCCAGGAGAGCCTGTGATCTCCATCCTTAGTCAGAATGAACCTGCTAAATCCCTGTCCTGAGCCACACTGGAGGGTGACGTTCCTTCCTGAGGTCACGACAGGGCTGGGCAGGGCTGAGAGGCTGGGTCTGCTGTAGGATCCTAGCAGAGGAGGAGGCAGCGTGTTTAATGGGCTCACACCTCCCTCATGTCCCCCAGGGCTGGGCTGTGAGAGGGAGACACCCTGAGAGCAGACCCCCTTCCTGAGGGCAGAGCCTGAGGCTGGGACCCCTGAGTGTCCTCTCACCTGTCACCACCAGCTCCAGGGGGTCACTTGCCTCTGACCAGCCAGCAGGGCTGTAATAGTAACAGTGATATCTCCGTGCATCACTCTCTGTCATGTGTGTGATGGAGAACTTGGCCTTTTCCCCAGGCTCCTGTGGCTCCTGTATTTTCCATTGTGGGCTTCCCTCTTTATCCAGACGGTACTCCTCAGCCCCTGGGGTCCCCTGACACCAGATGGTCACGGGGCTTCCCCGGGGGATCAAAGAGCCTGGCTCAGCCCAGAGAGTGGGTTTGGGGAGGGGCCCTGGAAGGAATCAGGGGCTGGGTCACACGACATTCCCACCCCTGGTCCCTAACTCTTGTTCCCTGATGACTCCCATCTGTCAGAAAGATCCTTCCCCAGCTGCCTGGAGGGTGGTCCTTGTCCCCAGGGAGGAGCGGGACCTGGGACACCTGGGAGACTCACCTGCCTGCACTGGGGTCCTGAGGCCCACACTCAGCCCTGGAAGAGAGTCCCTGTGAGAGATTTGCCTTGAACCCTGAGCAGCTCCCTCCTCCCCATGAGCCTTCTGAGTCCTGGGGTCCTGACAGACCAGGGTCCCCTCCCCCTCCCATCTCACCAAGGCAGAGCAGGGCCCTGAGGGTGGGGGTCATGGCGTCTTCCCGATCTGGTCCCGAGTGTGCAGATGGAGCCCATGGCGCTGTCAGTACAGATGCACAGGGTGTGGCCCCGGGGAGGCTGGCCCTGCCGGTCTCGTGGTTGTCATGGTGGCCACGTCAGCAGCCCCAAGGAAGGGGAACAAGGTCTTCCCAGCAGCCTGGCTGTGGTTTCCATGGCGAATCAGGAAACAGACCTGCAACCTCCTGAGCCGCCCCTTGCAGGCGAGGTGACCCAGGGCACTTCCTTCCCTGTCAGAGGCTCCCCAACAGGGTCTCCTTCCTCCTCAGCCCGTCCATCAGCACCTCCCTGGGGTCCTCACCATGGACAGTGCCACCCGGGCCCTGGAGATGCTTCAGGAAGACGTGGGTCCCTGTGGCTGCAGAGCTCAGATCAGCAGGGACACGCTCACCCTCTCCCTGTGCAGCTCAGGGCTCTGCCCCTGTGACAGTGAGCACAGAGGGGAATAAGAAAGGAAATCTGATTCTTCTCCTGGGTCCATTTATCTTTTCTGTGGGTGGGCATTGGACTAGCCTTTTTGTGTGTTTTTTTGCAACAGCATCTACCCACCTTCCTGGGGAACAAGCTGACTGACTCATTGCTGCTCCTCTTGCCTCGGACAGCATTCTCTTCTTCGTTCTGGAGTCCTGCATGTAACTTTTAGCGGATTTTTTTGAGAGGTTAGAGGTGTATTTTTTAAGAAAAAGATGCCCTTTATTAAATACTAGAGGCCCGATGCACGAAGATTTGTGCAAGAATTGGCTTTCCTTCCTCTGGCTGCCAGCACCGCCTTTGCTCTGGCCGGAGCTGCCTTTCCACCTTCCCACACTGTCCAGAGGCCCAGAGTGTTTGATGTGGTGGGGAACGCCTGCATCGTCACCATGGCAAGGACATAAGCATCCCGCCCAGTCCCTGGCTGCTTGGTGCCTGTGTATGCAAATTAACCTGCCATCTTTGTTGGCTTCATTTGCATACTCACTCCTGATTGGCTGGTGGACATCGTGAAGGTAAGGTCAATTAGCATGTTACTCTTTTATTAGTGTAGATTCACCTCCGATCCCCTGCCTGTGTGCCCTGGACAATAGCATCTTATCTATAGGTGTCCCCCCTCAAATGTATACACACACTTTGGATAAGTATAAAGGCCATGTTTACTAAAATACGTCCTTTCGTTTTCAGGATTGAGCCATCTGCTGTTACAGTGTGAGTGCTTTAGGGGGGAGACCTGTGTTTGTGTCCTTGTTGGGGTCAGAGGGGTTGCTGGTGGCCTGATTCCTGGTTCATGGGAGAAAACCAGACCCTGTTCACGTTCAGGCAAGGTGTGGATGTGAAAGGGCTGCGGTGTGAGGCCCTGCGGTGAAGACAAATGCTCGTTGCAGCCACACTGGCGCCCTTGTCTGCTTCGCAGACCAATAAATGCTACTGATAATGTTGTTTTTTAAAAATATATTTTTACTGATTTCAGAGAGGGAGAGAGGGAGAGAGATAGAAACATCCATGATGAGAGAGAATCACGTATTGGCTGCCTCCTGCAGGCCCCACATGGGGCCGAGCCCGAAACCCATGCATATGCCCTGACTGGAAATTGAACCATGACCCGCTGGTTCATAGGTCGACGCTCAACCACTGAGCCATGCTGGCCGGTGACTGATAATATTTCTGAAATACAGGGTGTCTCTCCAAAATGCGTGCACACTGTATCAGCTGATAGCTCCCTTTTGAAAATGAAATGTGTTTTAGCCCTCGCCAGTTTGGCTCACTGGATAGAGCGTCAGCCTGCAGACAGAAGGGCCCTGGATGGAAGGGCCCCAGGTTCAATTCCAGTGAAGGGCACATGCCTGGGTTGAGGGCATTCAAAAGGCTGCTAATCAATGATTCCCTCTCATCATTGATGTTTCTCTCTCTCTCTCTCCCTCTCCCTTCCTCTCTGAAATCAATGAAAAAATATTTTTTAAATGCATTTTAATGAATACTGCCTTGATCATGACTCACAGTGTGTAGATACATTTCTGGGGCCACCTTCCATGTAGAGATAGTCAAAGCCATGGTGGTGGGGCTGAGGTAGAGGCAGTTAGAGGCCAAGAGGGGAGGATATTTGTGGGTAATTAGGCCAGGATGGGACAGCAGTTGTGGGTGATCAGGCCAGTGTGTGTGTGGGGGGCGGCCATTGGGGTTGATCAGAGAGATGGGGGCACCATTTGGGGGTGAGCAATCCAGGAGAGGGGCCAGTTGGGGGCAAGAAAGCCATCAGTGGTGGTCAGTTGGGGGTGATCAGGACAGTGGGGGGCAGTTTGGGGTGAGCAGGCCAGGAGGGGGGCAGTTGGGGGCAAACAGACCAGTGGGGAGGGCACATGGGGGCAAGCAGGCCAGCAGAGGGGCAGTTGGGGGTGAGCAGGCCGTCAGGGGAGGCAGTTGGGGGAAAGCATGCTGGCACAGGGGGAAGTTCGCAGACATCAGTCTGGCGGGAGGTGTGGCGCTGAAATAGCTGAAAGCATTTCCCCAAACCTGAAAATCTACAGGTTATTACCTGCTGCTGGCCAAACAGCTAAAGAGCAGAAGGCAGTTTCCCGAATCTGACAATGCCTACTGTACACCAAACCTTACCTTTGATATGTATATCTACTTTGTTTTAGAGCAATTTGTGTTAATAAAAAGCTAGGGGTCCAGAGAGTCAGAGAACTTGGTTACTGAAGCTAGGTCTTCTCTGGCTCCCCATAATGCCTTCCAAATTTATATTTCATGACTAATCTCTTTATTAATTTACTCGCAGCCCTTCTCCAGATTTCTGAACCCTTTTAGATGCAGGGAAAGACCCCAGTACCATGAAGGTCTGTCCCAGACACAGGACCAACAGCACGTATATACACTGAGTGGCCAGATTATTATGATCTCTGAATGCATAATAATCTGGCCACTCAGTATATATGTATTAGGGGACTGGTGCATGAATTTGTTCATGGGTGGGGTCTGGCCAGCTGGGCCAGGTGGAGGGGACTTGGGTGGTTGGCCGGCCTGCCTGCTGGTGAACTCCTGGTTGAGTGGACAATTTGCATATTAGCCCTTTATTATATAGGATATACACTGAGTGGCAAGATTATTATGCATTCAGTGATCATAATAATCTCCCATTCAGTGTATGAAGAGAGATGTATGGGGCAGGATTGGCTCACACAATTCAGGAGTCTGTCAAGTGCAATATATGTAGGGAGGGTTGGTGACTGGAATCCTGTAGAGATGCTATTGCAGCTCAAGCCCCAGGGAGTTGGCCTGCAGCAACCAAGGTCAGTCCTGTTCTCTTCAGCCGATGTGAGGAGTCCCACCCAGCTGGTGGAGGGCAATTTGCTTCCCCCAATGTCTTAGAGGCCCTGGTGGGCTGGGCTGGGCTGGGCTGGGGATCATGGTGATACACTGAACAGCAACCTGATGTTTGTTCCCCCACAGATTGTATCTCACACACCTGAAGAATGAAATCGCGGACCTTAAGATTGAAGCAAAAGCATGGAAAATTTACTGCAAGCAGATTGAGACTCCCACATGGGGAGAGGGTCAGTAGTGTTTATCACTGAAGCCTGTGATCTAAGGGTATAGAATTGCTCCCCATCTCCCCCTGTGGCCACCTGATTGATTCCCTCAATTGTTCTTGCCCAGAAGCAGACCTGAACCTTCTGGGTTCCTCTGCCTCAGCTCACCTTATTGTTGCAGCTCTTTCCTAGTTTCACAGGCCTCCCCTCTGAGTCTAAATCATGCTGTTATTTCTGCAAGGTTGGCTTCCCTGGTTAGGCTGGCTCCCGTGGCTGTGTCTGACCTGCCTACGTTCAACCTGCCTTTGTTTCCCATGGGGCACTGCCCTGTCTGCCTGCCTGTCAATCAAGCTGACTCCTCTCACAGGTCCTTGGAAGATGAAGGTTGAGGCTAAGCATCCTATCCCACGTGGGCGTGGGTTCTCTTGTCTTGAACAAAAGCAGGGTCAGCTCTGGGTCTCATGGGCTCCAGTGTGAGCCTCAGGGCCCTCGGGGAGCTCCTTGCTGAGACCAGGGGTCCCCTCTCTCAGGGAGGGGTGGCTCCCTTGTGTTTACTCCTGTGGTCTCTGTGGGACCCTGGGCTCGCTGAGCCCAGCTTCTATCAGAATCGCCACCAGGATCAACAAGACCACACCCGCCAGGCCCATGTGGATGCTGTTCTCTACCTTGTAGTCCCAGGAGGCGGGGCCTGGAAGCAGAGGGAAGGGGTCACTGACAGGTGGACACTACCCTCCAGGCCAGGCCCTAGGGAATAGGAGCCCACTGTCCAGAAAAGACTCAGGAGGACCACACCAAGCTTGGGTCCCCACTCCCGAGGTCAGGATCCATGAGGGAGCGGAGGTCTCCAGGGGCTCCTGTGAAGGGGGTGGGGAAGCGCTGAGCCCAAATTCCTCTCCATCTGCCCCACTCACCTGGCCCTTCCCTGCCCACAGCACCCACACCTGGCCTCTTTCTCTGCCCCTCCCAGTAGAGAGGCCACCCCGACATGCCTCAGAAAGGCTCAGGGAGATGAGGGCGCCGGATGGCACCCTCTCTGCTTCCACTTATCTGAGCGGCTGGCCCCCCCCCCTCAGAACATCCCCCCACCCTCCACACATGAGCACAGGCAGCTGGGCCTGGCCCCTGGACACATGGGGTGGGAGCCCCCTGACCCGGCCACAGGGTCACAGGCCCTGCACGCTGAGCTCACCTCGAATGGCCACTGTGTCAACCACAGTCCCCCAGGGCAGGGAGGTCACAGGGTCAGGATCACCTGGGTGGACACCCCCAGGCCTGGTGGGTGGGGGCCACCCCTGGGCATGAGCCCCCACCCATGGGATGTCAGAGTCACAGCAGGATGAGGAGAGAGGAGAGAGAAGACACGTGGACTTAAAGGAAGAATTTTCTCTCCCCCCAAACTCACTCCTTCATTCCCTCCTTTTCTCCCTCCCGGTTCACTCTCCATGTCCTTGCTGGACACAATAAAAAAAGTCTGGCAAGTGCAAAATCTCCAGGGAGGGCTAGAGGCTGGAGACCAGGAGAGCTGCTATTGCAGCTCAAGCCCCAGGGAGTCGGCCCACAACATGCAGAGTCAGTTCTGTTCTCTTCAGCCAATGTGAGGAGGCCCTCCCACATGGTGGAGGGCAGTTTGCTTCTCTCCCATGTCTTAGAGTCCCAGGGTGGGCTTGGCTGGGGATCATGCTGATACTGAGAACAATGAGCCAAGGTTCGCCCCAACACCCCGATTGTGTCTCAGGAACCCGAAAAATGAAATCGCGGACCACAAGATTGAAGCAAAAGTGTGGAAAATTTATTGCAAGCAGATTGAGACTCCCACATGGGGAGAGGGCTCAGTAATGGTATCCACTGAAGCCTGTGGTCTAGGGGTATATATTTGCTACAAACCTGCTCTCTATCTCCCCCTGTGGCCACCTGATTGATTCCCTCAATTGCTCTTGCCCAGATGCAGACCAGAACCTTCCAGGTTTCTCTGCCTTAGCTCATCTTATTGTTGCAGCCCCTCCCTAGTTCCCGTGCCTCCCCTCTGAGTCTAAAATCATTCTGCTATTTCTGGGTGGTAGGATTCCCTGGTTAGGTTGGCTCACGTGGCTGTGCCACCATTTTCCCTTGTTTCCCCTGGGGCACTGCCCTGTCTGCCGTCTTGTCAATCATGCTGACTCCTCTCAATGGTCCTGGGAGAATGAGAGGTTGAGGCCAAGCATCCTAACCCACGTGGACCTGGGTTTTCTTGTCCTTGAACAACAGCGGGGGTGGCTCTGGGCTTCCTGGGCACCAGCGTGAGCCTCGGGGCCCTCAGAGAGCTCCCTGCTGGGGCCCTGGGGTGCCCTCTCTCTGGGAGGCTCCCTTGTGTTTATTTCTGTGGTCCCTGTGGGACCGTGTGCTGGCTGAGCCCAGCTTCCACCAGAATCGCCACCAGGATCAGCAAGGCCACGCCCGCCAGGCCCAGGCGGATGCTGTTCTCCACCGTGTAGTCCCGGGAGGCGGGGCCTGGAAGCAGAGGGCAGGGGTCACTGACAGGTGGACACGACCCGCCAGATCAGGCCCTAGGAGACAGGACAAAACTGCGCAGGTGAGCCCGAGGAGGGGACACCCCATGCTGAGCTGTGGGGGACATCCAGGAGGGGAGCTGAAGTCTCCGGGGGCTCCTGTGAAGGGGGCGGGGCAAGATCCTCTCCCTCTGCCCCACTCACCTGGCCCGTCCCCGCCCACAGCGCCCACACCTGGCCTCTTTCTCTGCCCCTCCCAGTAGAGAGGACACCCCGACACGCCCCAGAAGGGCTCAGGGAGACGACGTCACCGGATGGCACCCTCTCTGCTTCCACGTGTCTGAGCGGCTGGCCACCCCTCAGAACGTCCCCCCACCCTCCACACACTAGCACAGGCAGCTGGTCCTGGCCCCTGGACACACGGGGTGGGAGACTCCTGACCCGGCCACAGGGTCACAGGCCCTGCACTCTGAGCTGACCTCACCCGGCCACTGTGCCGACAGTCTCTCAGGGCAGGGGGGTCACAGGGTCAGGATCATCTGGGTGGATACCCCCAGGCCTGGTGGGTGGGGGCCACCCCTGGGCATGTGCTTCCCCCCATGGGATGTCTGAGTCACAGCAGGATAAGGAGAGAGGAGAGAGAAGACACTCAATTTTAAAAGAAAAATGTCCCTCCCTCCCTCTCTCATTCCCTCCCTGCTTCCCTCCCTCCCTCCCTCCCTTCATTTCTCCACATGTCCATGCTGGACCCTCAGTTCCTCTCAGGGTCTGACCACACCTGACTAGGGACAGCCTCATCCAAAAAAAAAATGCCCCAAAGCACCGTCCCCCGATGGTCAGGACCCCATGGACCAGGGCACTTGCCCTTGGAGGACGGACCCCTGGGGACACATTGCCTGAGTCCCACAGAGCCTTGCCAGGGGAATGGGCAGGGCACCCCCATCTGGAGGGGAAGGACTCGGGGCCCCTTGAAGGGGTCTGTCCCCACCTGGTGGCTGGAAGCTCAGGCCCCACCGAGCCCAGCAGGGACAGCTCTGTGTCCCCTCTGAGGCGGGGCTCAGGGTCCAGGCCACCTTGTTGTCCAGATGGGACCAGACTCCAGGGCCCTGAGCCAGGGGTGAAGGCCGAGGGTCCTGTGTGCAGAGGGAGGGGAGCCCCAGGGCTGGGTGTGAGTGGGAGGTCAGGGAGCCTGAGGACAGAGACGCGGCTGGGACCCACCTGAGGGCGGAGCGGAGAGGTCCTCCTCGGTCACCTGCAGCTGCACGGGCTCACTGCGCTCAGACCAGCCATACACATGTGCATAGAAGCATTGATAATGCCCAGCAGTGTCGTCACTCACTGCGGGGATTTGGAATCTGGCCTCTGTCCCCTGCGAACCATTTTGAGGCGCACTTATCTGATCAAGGGGTACAGGTATTCCATCTTTCTCCAGGTAGAAAAACTCAGCCCCAGCTGGGCCCCGGCACTCGAGGGTCACAGGCCGTCCCCAGGGGAGCAGAGGGCCTAGCTCCACCCTGAGTGAGGGTTTGGGCAGCGCTCCTGGGAGGAAACAGACCAGGATGTCAGGCTCCATCATGAGGAAATCGCCACACTTCACACCTCCCATGTTTTGAGTGTGTATGTCAATGGTTCTTAGCAACCTTGAAGAGCTGTCCAACGCTCACCACAGCCCAATTCTAGACCATTTGCACCATCCCTCCCCGAAGAGACGAGCCCATCTGCCCCTCCAGGTGATAGGATTCTCATTCCTCCAGTGACTTCCCCAGGTGACACTAGGACACGAGATCTGTTGACATCATGGCCTTTTCTTAGGGGGACACGGGAGCTGTCAGAGCAGCCTGGGGCCATGGACAGGTCCTCCTCCCCACGGCCACTCTCTAGGGGGACAGACAGGCCTCGGAGGGAGGCAGATGGTGAGGATGAGCAGGTCACTCATGGGGATAGAGACGCTGGAGTTGGAGATGGAGGGAATGAGCTGGCTGGGTCTGAAGGCAGCTGGGGTGATTGTGGGGACCAATGGGGGATTCAGGGCTCCATGGAAAGTCTAGTGGGTTTGGGGGTGAAGTTCCAGCCCAGATCTGCACATAGAACCCAAGTGGGTGAGGACTCCTAACTCCTGGGCACGTCCTCTGAGCAGCACTCACTGAGGTCCCCTCTGCATTTCCCACCTCCCTCTCAGCCCACGTCCACTTCCTTGTGATGGAGGCTCCTGACACCCCAAGTGTGTAAACTGGGCTGGGAGGGGAGGAGAGGGCTCTGGCCCAGAAACAGGAAGAGGCATCCCAGTTACCCAATCCCTGAGAGACATAGCCGGCCCCGCCCAGCACTCATTCCCTCGGTCGCTCCTTCCCTCATTCCTTCACCCACAGCTTAGCTCCCATCGCTCCCTCTACAGACGCCACCTTGTGCCATTACCCCCAGGCCTCAATGTTGGGGGTACCTCAGGACTTGTGCAATCACCCAGGGGATGTCTGAGTCACCCCAGGATAAAGAGAGAGGAGAGAAAAGACACTCGATGTTAAAGGAAGAATTTTCCACCCTCCATCCCTCCCTCCCTCCCTCCCTCTCCATGTCCATGCTGGACCCTCAGGTCATCTCGGGTCTGCCCACACCAGGCTAAGGGCAGCCTCATCCAAAAATGCCCCAAAGCACCGTCCCCCGCTGGTTAGGACCCCATGGACCACGGGACTTGCCCGTGGAGGGTGGACCACAGGGGACACATTGCCTGGGCCCCACAGAGCCTGGCCAGGGGAAAGGGCAGGGCACCCCCATTCTGAGGGGAAGAACTCGGGGCCCCTTGAAGGGGTCTGTCCCCACCTGGTGGCTGGAAGTCAGGCCCCACCCAGCCCAGCAGGGACAGCTCTGTGTCCCCTCTGAGGCGGGGCTCAGGGTCCAGGCCACCATGGTGTCCAGATGGGACCAGACTCCAGGGCCCTGAGCCAGGGGTGGAGGCCGAGGGTCCTGTGGGCAGAGGGAGGGGAGCCCCAGGGCTGGGTGTGAGTGGGAGGTCAGGGAGCCCGAGGACAGAGACGCGGCTGGGACAGGGTTCGGGGCCCGGGGACCCACCTGAGGACCGAGTGGAGACATCCTCCTCTGTCATCTGCAGCTGCACGGGCTCACTGCGCTCAGACCAGTCAGACCCTTGGTGATAGAAGCACTGGTAATACCCGGCAGTGTCTTCAAGCACGAAAGGGATGTGGAATCTGGCCTCTGTTCCTTGAGTACCATCTTGAGAAGCACTTTTCTGATCAAGACGTACGGGTCTTCCATCCTTCTCCAGGTGGAAAAACCCAGCCCCAGCTGGGCCCCGACACACGAAGGTCACAGGCCGTCCCCGGGGGATCGCAGGGCCTGGCTGGGCCCTGAGGGAGGGCTTGGGCAGGGCCCCTGGGAGGAAGCAGAGCAGGATCTCAGGCTCCATCATGAGGAAATCTCCAACCTCACACCCCCGTGTCTTAAGAGTGCAGCTCAGTGGTTCTTAGCAAACTTGCAGAGCTGTGCAGCCCTCACCACAGCCTGTTCTAGACCATTTACACCACCCCTACCCCAAGAGACCACCCCCTGTACCCCCTCCAGGGAACTGAATTATCATCAGGGTGCGGGGCCCTGGGACCCACCTGAGGGCCCAGTGGAGACGTCCTCCTCCGTCACCTGCAGCTGCAGGGGCTCACTGAGCTCAGAATAGCCATACACATGTTCATAGAGGCACTGATAACGCCCAGCAGAGTCCTCACTCACAGCGGAGATGTGGAATCTGCCCTCTCTCCCCTGCGAACCATCTTGAGGCCCACTTATCCGATCAGGCGGTACAGGTATTCCATCCTTCTCCAGGTAGAAAAACTCAGCCCCAGCTGGGCCCCGGCACACGAAGGTCACGGGCCGTCCCCGGGGGATCACCGGGCCTGGCTGGGCCCTGAGGGAGGGCTTGGGCCGGGCCCCTGGGAGGAAGCAGAGCAGGATCTCAGGCTCCATCATGAGGAAATCTGCAACCTCACACCCCCGTGTCTTAAGCGCGCAGCTCAGTGGTTCTTAGCAAACTTGCAGAGCTGTGCAGCCCTCACCACAGCCCAGTGTAGACCATTTGCACCATCCCTTCCCCAATAACCCCCCTTTGCCCTCCAGGGGAATGAATTCACATCACTCCAGTGACCTCCCCACGTGACACAGGTTCTGGTGACATCATGGCCTTTTCTTAGGGGGACAGGGGAGGTGTCAGAGCAGCCTGGGGCCCTGGGTATGTCTCCCTCCCCACGGCCACTCTCTAGGGGGACAGACAGGGCTGGGAGGGGGGCAGTGGGTGAGGATGAGCAGGTCACTCGTGGGGACAGGGACACTGGAAGCGAGATGGTGGGAATGACCTGGCCAGGTCTGCAGGCAGCTGGGGAGATTGTGGGGACCAATGGGCTGCAGGGCCCCCTGGGAAGTCTAGTGGACATGGGGGTAGAGCTCCATCCCAGACCTGCTCACAGGACCCCAGTGGGTGAGGTCCCCTGACTCCTGGGCACGTCCTCTGAGCAGCACTCACTGAGGTTCCCTCTGCATTTCCCACCTCCCTCTCAGCCCATGTCCACTGCCTTGGCGATGAGGCTACTGAAACCCCAAGTGTGTAAACTGGGCTGGGAGGGGAGGAGAGGGCTCTGGCCCAGAAACAGGAAGGAGGCATCCCAGTTACCCAATCCCTGAGAGACAGAGCTGGCCCCGCCCAGCACTCATTCCCTCGGTCGCTCCTTCCCTCGTTCCTTCACCCACAGCTTAGCTCCCATCTCTCCCTTTACAGACCCCACCTTGTGCCATTACCCCCAGGCCTCAATGTTGGGGGTACCTCAGGGCTTGTGCAACCACCCATGGATGTCTGAGTCACCCCAGGATAAAGAGAGAGGAGAGAGAAGACACTTGATGTTAAAGGAAGAATTTTCCTCCCTCCTTCCTTCCCTTCTTTCCCTCCCTTCTTTTCTCCCTCCCTCCTTCCCTCTCTCCATTCCTCCCTCTCTCCCTCCCTCCCTCCCTCCCTCCCTCCCTCTCCATGTCCTTACTGGACCCTCAGTTCATCTCAGGGTCTGACCACACCAGGCCAGGGGCAGCCTCATCCAAAAATGCCCCCAAAGCACCGTCCCCCGCTGGTCAGGGACCCCAAGGACCACGGGACTTGCCCACGGAGGGTGGACCCCTGGGGACACATTGCCTGGGCCCACAGAGCCTGGCCAGGGGAAAGGGCAGGGCACCCCCGTCCTGAGGGGAAAGACTCGGGGCCCCTTGAATGGGTCTGTCCCCACCTGGTGGCTGGAAGCTCAGGCCCCACCCAGCCCAGCAGGGACAGCTCTGTGTCCCCTCTGAGGCGACGCTCAGGGTCCAGGCCACCGTGGTGTCCAGATGGGACCAGACTCCAGGGCCCTGAGCCAGGGGTGAAGGCCGAGGGTCCTGTGTGCAGAGGGAGGGGAGCCCCAGGGCTGGGGGTGAGCAGGAGGGCAGGAAGCCCGAGGACAGAGACGCGGCTGGGACAGGGTGCGGGGCCCGGGGACCCACCTGAGGGCGGAGTGGAGAAGTCCTCCTCTATCATCTGCAGCTGCAGGGGCTCACTGAGCTGAGACCAGCCGGACCCTTTTTGATAGACGCATTGATAACGCCCAGCAGTGTCTTCACTCACAGCGGGGATGTGGAATCTGGCCTCCTTCCCCTGCGAACCATCTTGAGGCGCACTTATCTGATCAGGGAATACAGGTATTGCATCCTTCTCCAGGTAGAAAAACTCAGCCCCAGCTGGCCCCCGGCACACGAAGGTCACAGGCCGTCCGCGGGGGATCACCGGGCCTGGCTCGGCCCTGAGGGAGGGCTTGGGCCGGGCCCCTGGGAGGAAGCAGAGCAGGATCTCAGGCTCCATCATGAGGAAATCTCCAACCTCACAACCCCGTGTCTTAAGCGCGCAGCTCAGTGGTTCTTAGCAAACTGGCAGAGCTGTGCAGCCCTCACCACAGCCCAGTTCTAGACCATTTGCCCCATCCCTTCCCCAATAACCCCCCTTTGCCCTCCAGGGGAATGAATTCGCATCACTCCAGTGACCTCCCCACGTGACACAGGTTCTGGTGACATCATGGCCTTTTCTCAGGGGGACACAGAAGGTGTCAGAGCAGCCTGGGGACCTGGGTAAGTCTCCCTCCCGCAGCCACTCTCTAGGGGGACAGACAGGGCTGGGAGGGAGACAGAGGCTGAGGATGAGCAGGTTAATCGTGGGGACAGGAACGCTGGAGGCTGAGATGGGGGCCTGGCCGGGTCTGCAGGCAGCTGGGGGCGATGGTGGGGCCAATGGGGCTGCAGGCCCCCTGGGAAGTCTAGTGAGGGTGGGAAGGGACACCAGCCCGGACCTGCTCACAGGACCCCAGTGAGCAGGTCAGGGCACGTCCTCTGAGCAGCACTCACTGAAGTTCCCTCTGCATTTCCCACCTCCCTCTCAGCCCATGTCCACTGCCTTGGTGATGAAGAAACTCAAACCCCAAGTGTGTAAACTGGGCTGGGAGGGGAGGAGAGGGCTCTGGTCCTGAAACAGGAAGAGGCATCCCAGTTACCCAATCCCTGAGAGACAGAGCCGGCCCCGCCCAGCACTCATTCCCTCGGTCGCTCCTTCTCTTGTTCCTTCAGCCACAGCTTAGCTCCCATCGCTCCCTTTACAGACACCTCCTTGTGCCATTGGCCCCACAAACAGGAGAAACACAGGAGGACCCCTGCATCTTGGGGGGAAGGGCAGAGGGAGCACAGGGGCTGAGGGCGGGGGGAGTGTGCAACCCATAGCCACGCACTGTGAAACTCGCCCAGGGCTGACTGTGGGAGGCTCAGAGTGAGTGTGGGAGGCTCAGGGTGAGTGTGGGGGCTCAGGGCTCAGTGTGGGAGACTCAGGGTGAGTGTGGGAGGCTCAGGGTGGGTGTGGGAGGCTCAGGGTGAGTGTGGGGGCTCAGGGCTCAGTGTGGGAGACTCAGGGTGAGTGTGGGAGGCTCAGGGTGAGTAAGGAGGCTCAGGGTGAGTGTGGGAGGCTCAGGGTGAGTGTGGGAGACTCAGGGTGAGTGTGGGAGGCTCAGGGTGAGTGTGGGAGGCTCAGGGTGAGTGTGGGAGGCTCAGGGTGAGTGTGGGGGGCTCAGGGCTGAGTGTGGGAGGCTCAGGGTGAGTGAGGAGGCTCAGGGTGAGGGGGGCAGCGCTGACCTCTCAGAGGCAGAGCAAGGAGCCCCCGAGCTGAGACCAGAGGGTCAGGGGGGGGATGAGTAAAGCCAAGCACAGGAGCCCTCAGCCTGGGAGGAGGCCGAGGTCCAGGGGAACATGGAGTTTGTGGAAGTGACAGAAAGGCTGGGTTCTGAAGGGAACTGAGCCAGAGGGCGTGAGGACAGACAGACCCAGACAAGGAGAGAGGCTCAGGCTCATTCCAGCTGAAGACAAACCGGGAGAGGACTCTAAGGAAAACCAATGTTTGGCCTGAACATGAAACTTGAGTGAAAAACTAAATTAAAAAAGGCGGACTTACCCTCCTGCACGTGGATCATCTGGCTCAGACAGAGCACTGCAAGGGAAGCCCCAGTGAGACAGGCGCCCACCACCCGCCCGGTGCCCTTTAACGGGGTCCAGGTCCCTGAGCTACAGGAAGGACCGCCTCTCCCACCCCCTCAGACCCCCTCCTCAGCCTGGCTCCCACGGGGTAGCTCCCTCCCCTATAGCGGGGTCCACACAGGTTCCCAGGAGGCCTCCCACCACGCCCCCTCTGCCCGTGTGTGTCTGACCTGTCCCCCTCCCAGGGTCTAGAACAGCCCGGGTCCCTCCCCTGGAGCTGGGGCCCAGGTGACACAGAGGAAGAGGCCCTGCAGGCTGAGGGGCTCCCGGGGGCTGGGCACAGGTGGGGCCTGGGTGCCCCCTAGAGTCCCGCCCCTCTGCCCTGAGGCCCTCCCCTCTGCATTCTGACTCACCCAGGCCCAGGAGGGAGGTGGGATGGGGGTACATGAGCAGCCTCACAACGGCTTCTCTGTCCTTGTCCCGGTGAGGCAGGCAGGGCCCGGCCGGTGAGGAAATGTACAGGGGCCGGGTCAGGGCTCTTTTCCGTGGTCTCTCAGGAAGGGAGTGTGGCTGCTCCCAGACCCACCCTCCCCTATTGGGGAACCTGAGCGGCCGTGGTTTCCGGGAGGCATTGCTAGGGAGAGGTTTCCTCACCAGGCCGAGCCCGTGCCCAGATGAAAGCCACACAGAAGTAATTCATCAGAGACAGACACACATGACAGAAGGATGGATGGATGACACATAGATACTCAGACACATAGACATACAGTAACACGGATACACAAAGGGATATTGACATGGGTAGATACATAGGTGCATAGATGGATGTCGAGATAGTCACATAGACACAGAGAGATGGATACATAGACAGATACTAACATACATCTATATATATAAAAGCCTAAATGACTGAACGACAAGTTGACAGTTGCTAGGATGTGCACTGACCACCAGGGGACAGATTCATGATGCAGGACCTGCCCCAGGCTGGTCAATGCGCTCCCACAGCTAACCTCCTGCTGCCCCTCCCAGCCACTGGCCAAACTCCCAGGGTCCCTACCCCTGGCCGGCTGGCCCTCCTCCCTCGCCCCCTCATAGGCCCCATTTCCTGGTAAGGCCAAGGGACCCCTCCCATGCACAAATTCATGCACTGGGGCCTCTAATAGATATATAGACAATTAGACACACAGTGTTGAATAAATACTTAGTTACATAGATAGATGGATAGATAATTAGATGCACAGTTACATATATAGATAGATACATAGATAAATAGCTAGTTACACAGATAGATATATAGATACAATGATAGACACTTAGATAGACATCACAGGCAGGGAACGTTAATGACTTGTCCTCTGGTCCTCACAGGCTGACTGTCCCCAAACCACACATTTCCTTATGCATATGCCTCAATTTCTAACCTGCAAACAGGAAACTATGAAACTCTCCTGACTCAGCTCGCCTCCCTCCACCCTCTACCCTTCCCCGCACCCCCCCCCCCGCCCCCGCCATGCTCTGCAGTGTAGGCGGCACGCGGCTCAGGCTCAATGGCCATGTCTTTGTGCCTCTCTGTGCCTGGTGACCCTGGGCTTCCACTGCCTGCCAGCTGCCTCTGGTTATTTCACACTGAAAACCCTCACGTCCACAGGAGCAAATGCACTGAAGAAACAGTCATGTGGTCCACACGTCGGTGGGCGGGACTCCCGGGAAGGTTGAGTTTGCACAGAACCACAGGTGTCTGGGCAGGTGGATAGATTCTGGTCTGGATGCTGATGGGTGTCCATGGGTCCATTTAGGGCACAGAACACAGTCCCTGTGACTAGGGAAGGAGGTCGCATAGCCTCCCTCCTCCCAACACTGAGGCACATCCTTGTGACCACCCAGGGGAGGGCCCCCAGGAGGAGGAGGCAGAGGAGAGTCAGGTCCTGCAGGGAAAGGCTGAGCCTCTCAGGTCCCAGGCCAGGGATGGCTGTGAGGCTGCAGCCCCCGGCAGGCCCCAGGCAGAGCTGGGCCATCAGGAAGGGCCAAGGTGTGGGAGGGGAGGATTGGGAACTTCTGTAATAGTGTCAACAATACACATAAGGTCAGCAGAAGGGGGAAGGGGTACTATTCTGCTGGGGTCTTTTCCGAACCTACAAGCGTTCAGGAATCTGGAGAAGGGCTGTGCATAAATGGATTAAAGAGACTAGAGAAGAAATATAAATTTGGAAGGCATTTTGGAAGGCCAGACAGAAACTTGATTCTACTGACTAAGCTCCCTGAATCTCCAGACCCCCTGGGTTTTGATTCCCACAGTTTTCCCTATAGCAAAGAAGATATACATATCAAAGGTAAGGTTTGGTAAACAGTAAAGGATGGTCAGGTTGGGGGAACTGCACTCAGCTGTCTGGCAGCAGGCAATAATAATGCAAATCTTCAGCCCTAGTGAAGCTATCCATCAGCCTTCCGAGGAACTTCTCACATTTATTTTTGCTAACTACTGGAATTTGCTTTCAGCAGTATTCAGTGGCATTTTGTACATTCACCATCTTGTGCAACCATTGCCTCTACTTCATTCTAAATTATTATCATCACCCCCAGCCCCAAAAGAAATGGTGAGCCCACTGTATCCGTGCAGGTCTGTCCCAGGCACAGGACCAACAGGACGTGTATATACAGAGAGATGCATGTGGCAGGATTGGCTCATGCAATTCAGGAGTCTAGCAAGACCAAAATCAGCAGGGAGGGCTGATGGCAGGAGACCAGGAGAGCTGGTGTTGCAGTTCAAGCCCCAGGGAGTTGGCCGGCAGTGTCCAGGGGTCAGTCCTGTTCTCTTGGAGGCCCACCCACCTGATGGAGGGCAGTTTGCTTTCCTCACATGACTTAGAGGCCCTGGATGGGCTGGAATGGGGATCATGGTGATACCCAGAACAGCGAGCTGAGGTTTCATCCCCCCTCCTTATTGTATGTCATGCACGCAAAGAATGAAATTGCAGACCAAGAAGATTGAAGCCAAAGCGTGGAAACTTTATTGCAAGCAGATTGAGACTCCCACATGGGGAGAGATTCAGTCATGGTTGCCACTGAAGCCTGTGGTCTAGGGGTATATATTTGCTACAAACCTACTCTCTATCTCCCCCTGTGGCCACCTGATTGATTTCCTCAATTGTTCTTGCCCAGAAGCAGACCTGAACCTTCTGGGTTCCTCTACCTCAGCTCACCTTATTGTTGCATCCCTTCCCTAGTTCCTCTGCCTCCCCTCTGAGTCTAAATCATCCAGTTATTTCTGCGCGGTTGGCTTCCGTGGTTAGGCTGGCTCACATGGCCCTGTCTGCCCTGCCTACATTCCACCTGCCTTTGTTTCCCCCTGGACCCTGCCCTGTCCGACTGCCTGTCAATCAATCCGACTCCTCACTGGTCCTGGGAAGATGAGGGGTTAAGGCCAATCATCCTAACCCACGTGCGGTTCACTTCTTTTTTAACAACAGCAGGGGCAGCTCTGGGTATCCTGGGGTCCAGTGTGAGCCACCGGGCACTCAGGGAGCTCCCTGCTGGGGCCCTGGGGTTCCCTCTCTCTAGGAGGCTCCCTTGTGTTTATTGCTGTGGTCCCTGTGGGACTGTGTGCTGGCTGAGCCCAGCTTCCACCAGAATCGCCACCAGGATCAGCAAGACCACACCCGCCAGGCCCAGGCGGATGCTGTTCTCCATCGTGTAATCCCGAGAAGCAGGGCCTGGAAGAAGAGGGCAGGGATTAGTGACAGGTGGACACCACCCGGCCAGGCCAGGCCATAGGAGACAGGAGCCCATGTCCAGCAGAGCCCGAGGAGGGGACACCCCAGGCTGAGGTCCCCCCTCTCCAGCCCAGCCTCAAGGTTGGGGAGCTGAGGTCTCCAGGGGCTCCTGAGAAAGGAGCAGGGCAAGCACTGAGCCCAAGTTCCTCTCCCTCTGCCCCACTCACCCTTCCCTTCCCCGCCCACAGTGCCCACACCTGGCCTCTTTCTCTGCTCCTCCCAGTAGAGAGGACACCCCAACACGCCCCAGAAGGGCTCAGGGAGACGAGGACACCAGATGGCACCCTCTCTGCTTCCACGTGTCTAGCGGCTGGCCCCCCTCAGAACGTCCCACCACACTCCGCACACTAGCACAGGCAGCTGGTCCTGGCCCCTGGACACACGGGGTCGGAGCCCCCTGGCCACAGGGTCACAGGGCCTGGACTCTGAGCTCACCTCACCCGGGCACTGTGCCACCCACAGTCCCCAGGGCAGGGAGGTCACAGGGTCAGGATCAACTGGGTGGACACCCCCAGGCCTGGTGGGTGGGGGCCACCCCTGGGCATGGCTCCCCCCGATAGGATGTTTGAGTCACAGCAGGATGAGGACAGAGGAGAGAGAAGACACTCAGTTTTAAAGGAAGAATTTTCCCTCCCTCTCTCCCTCCATTCCTCCCTCTCCATGTCCTTGCTGGACCGTGACTCCAGTTCCTCTCAGGGTCTGACCACACCTGGCCAGGGGCAGCCTCATCCAAAAAAATACCCCAAAGCACCGTCAGGGACACCATGGACCACGGGACTTGCCCATGGAGGGTGAACCCCAGGGGACACATTGCCTGGGCCTGTCAGAGCCTGGCCAGGGGAAAGGGCAGGGCACCCCCGTCCTGAGGGGAAGGACTCGGGATCCCTTGAAGGGGTCTGTGCCCATCTGGTGGCTGGAAGCTCAGGCCCCACCCAGCCCAGCAGGGACAGCTCTGTGTCCCCTCTGAGGCGGGGCTCAGGGTCCAGGCCACCGTGGTGTCCCGATGGGACCAGACTCCAGGGCCCTGAGCCAGGGGTGAAAGCCCAGGGTCCTGTGTGCAGAGGGAGGGGAGCCCCAATGCTGGGGGTGAGCGGGAGGGCAGGGAGCCCGAGGACAGAGACGCGGCTGGGACAGGGTGCGGGGCCCTGGGACCCACCTGAGGGCGGAGCGGAGACATCCTCTTCTGTCACCTGCAGCTGCACGGGCTCACTGCGCTCAGACCAGCCATACACATGTGCATAGAGGCAGTGATAACGCCCAGCAGTGTCTTCACTCACCGCGGGGATGAGGAATCTGGCCTCTAATCCTTGAGTACCATCTTGAGACCCAGGTTTTATACCAAGGGGTACAGGACTTCCATCCTTCTCCAGGCGGAATTGGAGAGTCCATACCAGGGAACTGCACACGAAGGTCACGGGCCGTCCCCGGGGGATCACCGGGCCTGGCTCGGCCCTGAGGGAGGGCTTGGGCAGGGCCCCTGGGAGGAAGCAGAGCAGGATCTCAGCCTCCATCATGAGGAAATCTCCAACCTCACACCCTCCTCCCTCCCTCCGTCCCTCCCTTCCTCTCCATGTCCTTCCTGGACCCTCAGTTCATCTCAGGGTCTGACCGCACCAGGCCAGGGGCAGCCTCATCCAAAAATGCCCCAAAACATAGTCCCCGCTGGTCAGGGACCCCATGGACCACGGGACTTGCCCATGGAGGGTGGACCCCTGGGAACACATTGCCTGGGCCCACAGAGCCTGGCCAGGGGAAAGGGCAGGGCACCCCCATCCTGAGGAAAAGGACTCCAGGCTCCTTGAGGGGGTCTGTCCCCACCTGGTGGCTGGAAGGTCAGGCCCCACCCAGCCCAGCAGGGACAGCTCTGTGTCCCCACTGAGGCGGAGCTCAGGGTCCAGGCCACCGTGGTGTCCAGATGAGACCAGACTCAGGGCCCTGAGCCAGGGGTGAAGGCCGAGCGTCCTGTGTGCAGAGGGAGGGGAGCCCCCAGGGCTGGGGGTGAGCAGGAGGGCAGGGAGCCCGAGGACAGAGACGCGGCTGGGACAGGGTGCGGGGCCCTGGGACCCACCTGAGGGCGGAGCGGTCACGTCCTCCTCTGTCATCTGCAGCTGCACAGGCTCACTGCGCTCAGACATGCGGGACACATGGTAATAGGAGCAGCGGTAAGAGCCGGCCGTGCCTTCAAGCACGGCGGGGATGAGGAAGCTGGCCTCTAGTCCTTGAGTACCATCTGGATACCCAGGTTTTATACCAAGGGGTATAGCACTTCCATCCTTCCACAGGTAGAAAAACTCAGCCCCAGCTGGCCCCCGGCACAGGAAGGTCACAGGCTGTCCCCGGGGGATCACCGGGCCTGGCTCGGCCCTGAGGGAGGGCTTGGGCAGGGCCCCTGGGAGGAAGCAGAGCAGGATCTCAGGCTCCATCAGGAGGAAATCTGCAACCTCACACCCCCCGTGTCTTAATCATGCAGCTCAGTGGTTCTTAGCAAACTGGCAGAGCTGTGCAGCCCTCACCACAGCCCAGTTCCAGACCATTTGCTCCATCCCTTCCCCAGGAGACCACCCCTCCCCCCTCCAGAGGACTTAATTCTCATCACTCCAGTGACCTCCCCACGTGACACAGGTTCTGGTGACATCATGGCTTTTTCTCAGGGGGACACGGGAGGTATCAGAGCACCCTGGGCCCCTGGGTATGTCTCCCTCCCCACGGCCACTCTCTAGAGGGACAGACAGGGCTGGGAGGGGGGCAGAGGGTGAGGATGAGCAGGTCACTCTTGGGGACAGGGATACTGGAGTCTGAGATGGTGGGAATGACCTGGCCGGAGCTGAAGGCAGCTGGGGGAGATTGTGGGGACCAATGGTGCTGCAGGGCCCCATGGGAAGTCTAGTGGAGGTGGGAGGGGACACCAGCCCAGACCTGCTCACAGGACCCCAGTGGGTGAGGACTCCTGACTCCTGGGCACGTCCTCTGAGCAGCACTCACTGAGGTTCCCTCTGCATTTCCCACCTTCCTCTCAGCCCATGTCCACGTCCTTGTGATGAGGCTCCTGAAACCCCAAGTGTGTAAACTGGGCTGGGAGGGGAAGAGAGGGCTCTGGTCCTGAAACAGGAAGGAGGCATCCCAGTTACCCAATCCCTGAGAGACACAGAGCTGGCCCCGCCCCAGCACTCATTCCCTCCGTCGCTCCTTCCCTCATTCCTTCAGCCACAGCTTAGCTCCTATGTATCCCTGTACAGATGCCTCCTTGTGCCATTGGCCCCCAAAACAGGAGAAACACAGGAGGACCCCTGCCTTCTTGGGCGGAAGGGCAGAGGGAGCACAGGTCTGAGTAGAGAGTGTGCAACCCAGACATGCGCTGTGACACTTGCCCAGGGCTGAGTGTGGGAGGCTCAGGGCTGAGTGTGTGAGGCTCAGGGTGAGTGTGGGAGGCTCAGGGTGAGTGTGGAGGCTCAGGGCTGAGTGTGGAGGCTCAGGGCTGAGTGTGGGAGGCTCAGGGCTGAGTGTGTGAGGCTCAGGGCTGAGTGTGGGAGGCTCAGGGTGAGTGTGGGAGGCTCAGGGCTGAGTGTGGGAGGCTCAGGGTGAGTGTGGGAGGCTCAGGGTGAATGTGGGGGCTCAGGGTGAGTGTGGGAGGCTCAGGGTGAGTGTGGGAGGCTCAGGGTGAGTGTGGGAGGCTCAGGGTGAGTGTGGGAGGCTCAGGGTGAGTGTGGGAAACTCAGGGTGAGTGTGGGAGGCTCAGGGTGAGTGTGGGAGGCTCATGGTGAGTGTGGGAGGCTCAGGGTGAGTGTGGGAGACTCAGGCTGAGTGTGGGAGGTTCAGGGCTGAGTGTGGGAGGCTCAGGGTGAGTGTGGGAGGCTCAGGGTGAGTGTGGGAGGCTCAGGGCTGAGTGTGGGAGGCTCAGGGTAAGGGGGGCAGCGCTGACCTCTCAGAGGCAGTGGGGGAGGCCCTGAGCTGAGACCAGAGGGTCAGGGGGGATGAGCCAAGCCGAGCACAGGAGCCCTCAGCCTGGGAGGAGGCCGAGATCCAGGGGAACATGGAGTTTGTGGAAGTGACAGAAAGGCTGGGTTCTGAAGGTAACTTAGCCAGAGGCGTGAGGACAGACAGACCCAGACAAGGAGAGAGGCTCAGGCTCATTCCAGCTGAAGACACACCAGGAGAGGACTCTAAGGAAAATCAATGTTTTGCTGAACGTGAAACTTGAGTGAAAAACTCCATTTAAAAAGGGGACTCACCCTCCTGCGTGTGGATCGTCTGGCCCAGACAGAGCACTGCAAGGTAAGGCCCAGTGAGACAGGCGCCCACCGCCCGCCCGGTGCCCTTAGACGGGGTCCAGGTCCCTGAGCTACAGGAAGGACCGCCTCTCCCACCCCCTCAGACCCCCTCCTCAGCCTGGCTCCCACGGGGTAGCTCCCTCCCCTACAGCAGGGTCCACACAGGTTCCCAGGAGGCCTCCCACCACGCCCCCTCTGTCCGTGTGTGTGTCTGACCTGTCCCCCTCCCAGTGTCTAGAACAGCCCGGTCCCTCCCCTGGAGCTGGGGCCCAGGTGACACAGAGGAAGAGGCCCTGCAGGCTGAGGGGCTCCCGGGGACTGGGTGCAGGTGGGGCCTGGGTGCCCCCGGAGTCCCGCCCCTCTGCCCTGAGGCCCTCCCCGCTGCGTTCTGACTCACCCAGGCCCAGGAGGGTGGTGGGATGGGGGTACATGAGCAGCCTCACAACAGCTTCTCTGCCCTTGTCCCGGTGAGGCAGGCAGGGCCCGGCCGGTGAGGAAATGTGCAGGGGCCGGGTCACGGCTCTTTTCCGTGGTCTCTCAGGAAGGGAGTGTGGCTGCTGCCAGACCCACCCTCCCCTATTGGGGAACCTGAGTGGCCGTGGTTTCCGGGAGGCATTGCTAGGGAGAGGTTTCCTCACCAGGCCGAGCCCGTACCCACACAGAAGTAATTCATCAGACACAGACACACACGACAGAAGGATGGGTGGATGACACATAGATACTCAGACACATAGACATACAGTAACACAGATATACAAAGGGATATTGACATGGGTGGATCCATAGGTGCATAGATGGATGATGAGATAGTCACATAGACACTGAGAGACATAGATACATAGACAGAAACTAACGTACATCTATATATATAAAAGCCTAAATGACCGAATGACGGGTTGACCGTTTGCTATGATGCACACTGACCATGAAGGGACAGATTCATGACGCAGGACCTGCCCCTGGCTGCTCAGTGCACTTCCACAGCCAACCTCCTGCTGCCCCTCCCAGCCACTGGCCAAAATCCCAGGGTCCCTACCTCCAGCCGACTGGCCCTCCCAGCCCAATAGGCCCCAATTGCTGGCCAGGCCAAAGGACCCCTCCCATGCACAAATTCATGCACTGGGGCCTCTAATAGATATATAGACGCTTAGACACATGGTGTTGAATAAATACTTAGTTACATAGATAAATGGATACATGGTTAGATCCACAGTTACATATATAGATAGATACATAGATAAATAGATAGTTACACAGATAGATATAGAGACACAATGATAGACACTTAGACATCACAGGCAGGGAACGTGAATGACTTGTCCTCCTGTCCTCACAGGCTGACTGTCCCCAAACCACACATTTCCTTATGCAAATGCTTCAGTTTCTCAGTGCAAAGGGGAAACCATAAAACTCTCCTGACACCTCCATGCTGTTACTGGGAGAGCACAGAGCTGAGGGGGGCACTGGAAGGACTCAGCCTGCCCCCTCTTTCTCTACACGGCAGGCAGCACCCCACTCAGGCTCAATGCCCTTGTCTCTGTGCCCCTCTGTGCCCCTCTGTGCCCCTCTGTGCCCGGTGACCATGAGCTGCCATATGCACACTCCCCTGCCTCCCAGCTGCCTCTGGCTGTTTCTAAACTGAAAGCCCTTTGTCCACAGGAGCAAATTCAGTCATGGTGGTGGGAGGGGCATCTGGGAAGGTTGACTTTGCAAAGAACCAGAAGGTTCTGGGCTGGTGGCCGGATTCCCATCTGGAGCCTGATGAATCCAGGTCCACTTAGGGCACAGAACACAGTCCCTGTGACTAGGGAAGGAGGTCGCATAGCCTCCTCCTCCTCCCAACACTGAGGCGCATCCTTGTGACCGCCCAGGGGAGGGCCCCAGGAGGAGGAGGCAGAGGAGAGTCAGGACCTGGAGGGGAAGGCGGAGCCTCTCAGGTCCCAGCCCAGGGATGGCGGTGAGGCCCCAGCCCCAGGCAGAGCTGGGCCCTCAGCAAGGGACCCCTCGTGGCTCTCCCAGACCTCAAGCTCAGTCCCAGGGGAGACCGCCCAGTGGCCACTGCTGTTCAAGGGGCAGAGAATGGGGCTCTGGGTGTGGGCCGGCCCTCGGCACCCAGGCCCACGAGCAGCGTGATCCTCGGCCTCAACCCCCACCGCCCGGATCTGCAGGCGCCCAGCCCAGCGGAGCCCGCGCCTCTGACACACGGAAGGTCAGAGTGGCTCCGTGTGGGGAAGGATTGCAGGAGGTGCCCTGTGGACTGGAGCGGGCGGTGTGGCCACAGCGGGGGCTCCCCCAGGAGCTGCAGGGACGGGGGGGGGGGGGGGGGCTGTGTTTGCAGCCACTCTCCTCGGGAAGCAGTTCTCTCCTGGGTGAGAACACGCCCCCTCGATTCCCACAAAGCACCCCTCCGCTGAGCGCCGCCCCCGTGCAAAGGCAGACACAGTGGTCTGCCCAGTACTGTCACTCCCTGCCCACCAAGCGGTCACACGTGTTTACACGGGCCCCCCAGGTGGGAACGCGGGTGAGGGGGAGCAGGACAGAGCAGACACCGAGAGAGGCTGGGCTCACAGACGGGCTGCAGCCGTGAGGGGCTGTGGGTGCCGAGCGTGCAAGGGCGCCTTCGGTGGGTGCCATGCGGCCCAGCCTGTCCCTGCTCCTCAGGACACAGGGACCCTCTGGCATCTCAGCACCCACTTTGTCCCAGGGCCCCAGGGGGCGTGTCTGAGCATCCGTTCCTGCCCCTTCGGTCCAGGTGGGATCTCTCCTCCCAGCACACGGCCCCCTACGGCGCCCTGGTGTTCAGCCCCCGGACACACCTCGGGGGATTGGGGGAGTCCTAGTGCAAGGTCGCCCCCTCTTCGCCTGCCCGCAGGAGTGCTACCGGGGACCCGGCCTCCAGGTGGCCTCTTTAGACCAAATAGCAGGAGGGATGTCCTTCTGGGCAGGGGTGTCCCTGCACCCCATGGGCCTGTCCTGGGCCCTGCGTCCCCCAGGTGGGCAGTCGGAGGTTCAAGAAGAAAAGACTCGCCCTGGCTGGAGTGTCTCAGTGGTTAGAGCATCAGCCCAGGTACCAAAGGGTTTTGGGTTCGACTCTCAGTCAAGGGCAGGTCCCTGGGTGGCAGGTTCCATCCCCGGTCAGGGCGAGTTCAGGAGGTACCCAGTCCATGTGTCCCTCTTACATCCATGTTTTTCTCTCTTTCTCTCTCTCTCTCTCCCTCCCTCCCTTCCAGTCCTCTGAAAATCAACGGGAAAAATACCCTCGGGTGAGGATTCACCAAAAAAATAAAAAATGACGAAGGAGGAAGAGGAGGGAAGAAGAGGAGTAGAAGAAGGAGAGGAAGGAGAAGGAGGAGGAAGAGGAGGAAGAGAAGAAGAAGGAGGAGAAGGAGAAAGAGCCAGAGAAGGAGGAGGAGGAGGAGGGGGAGGAGGAGGAGGGCCTTGATGTCTGTTCTTCTGTCCTCTCTCTGAGCCCCTCCTCTTCCTTCCAATAACCCCTGAGATGGAAAGGTTTTGTTTTATTTATTTTTATATTTTTATGGATCTCAGAGAGGAAGGGAGATGGAGGGAGAGATAGAAACATCAGTGATGAGAGAGAATCATTGATTGGCTGCCTCCTGCACGCCCTTCACTGGGGATGGAGCCTGCAACCTTGGCATGTGCCCTGACCTCCAGGTTCCTAGGAACCGGCCGGGCTTGTTTCACTTGTCGTTTCCCCCCAAGGGTGTCTCACCCGACGGGGCTGCACTGCCTGGACTCACAGGGGCAGCCCTGGGCTGGTCAGCTGTCCCAGCTCAGGGGGAGGGCGGGGTCACGGGAGGGGAGGAGCTGTCAATCAGCGGGCTGTGTGACCCGCCCTCCCGGTGTGGGCGGCACCCCCCACCCTCAGACCCAAAGGGGAAGGAAAGGCTCATTCTCCCGGAGCTGGGCGCCTGCCCCTCTCTCCTGCCCTCGGATGGACATCGGAGCTCCTGGTTCTCTCACCCGCGGCCCTCCGGTTCCGGGCCTTGGACTTGGGCTGAACTGCACCACCGGCGCCCCTGGGTCTCCGTGCAGAAGGCGATGGGGGGCTTCCAGCTGCCACAGCGGTGAGCTGTTCCTGTGCTCAGTCCCCTCCTTAGCTCTCTGTGCCCCAGGGCTCAGAACCTGGGCCCAGACCAATGCACTGACAGGTGAAAAGTCACAGGAGAGGGAGGGAGGAGGGAGAGAGAGAGAGAGAGAGAGAGAGAGAGAGAGAGAGAGAGATTCAGAAATTCAGTACAAGATGTAACCCCAAGAAAACAAAGATGAAAACGATAGGGTTATATCCCAGCTGGTTTGACTCAGTGGATAGAGCATCGGCCTGCTGACCGAAGGGTCCCGGGTTCGAATCCCAGACAAGGCATATGCCGGGGTTGTGGGCTCAACCCCTGGTTTTGGGCGAGCAGGAGGCAGCTGGCCCATGATTCTCTCTCATCATTGATGTTTCTCTCTCCCTCTCCCTTCCTCTCTGAAATCGTTAAAAATATATCTTTTAAAAATAAAATAAAATGGAGTGGGAAGGCTGGGGACCCGCCTTGCTGAGGCGCCTGGCCTGTGACTCGGAGCAGGGACTCGGCCCCCCACGCGGGTCTGCACCCCCCGCCGCTGAGCTCCCGACCCCTTGGCCGCTCAGGGAAGGCTTGCTCCCTGGTTTTTCCAGGAAAAACGGAGGAAGGACTGAACAGACCTGGGAGGGTTTGGCCCCGGAGTCAATGGGTAACGCTCCATAGAACGAAAACGGCATTGTGACAGCTGGCTGAGTCGTGGTTGAACTTTTAAAAATATTATTTTAATGTAGAATAGCATGTTTAACGCCGGCAACAGCCGTGCACGCCTCTTACCTTTTCTATTAGAACAGCAACAGCAAAAGCCCGCACAATTAATCCGCACGAGACGCTGGCGCCCCCTAGCGGTTCTCAGGGTAACATCTCATTGTAACCTGATGGGGCCGCGGGTCTGACCCCATTAGAGGCGGGAATGTGGGCACTTCCCGCCTGGGGCGGGGGGGGGGGGGGGGGGGGGCTCTGTCTCCCAGCTCTCCTGGCGAGGGGTCCGCTCTGGGGTCCGGGTGCCTCAGACCCCAAAGGCTTCTTTGTGGAGACAGCGCTGGGCAGCGACCTTTGCGAGCCCTGCGGCCACCAGCAGCCTCGCTAAGCACCCGAGTGGGCGGTGGTGAACAGACATGGGAAGAACAGCGGGGCCTGGCCCGTGTGGCTCAGTGGTTAGAGCGCGGCCCGAGCACCAAGGGCTCTCGGGTTCGACTCAAGGGCACGTGCCTGGGTTGCAGGTTCGATCCCCACCCCGGTCGGGGTGTGTCTGTGTGAGGCAACCAATCCATGTGTCTCATGTCCATCTCTCTCTCTCTCTCTCTCTCTCTCTCTCTCTCTCTCTCTCTCTTCCTTCCACTCTCTCTAAAAATCAATGGAGAAGTTACCCTGGGGTGAGGATGGAAATAATGAGGGGGAGAGGTCTATGGGGGAAAGGAGACATATGTAAAACTTTAAACAATAAGAATTTTTTTAAAAAAAGAAAGAACGAGGGGACCCAGGAAAGAGGGTGGATGTGTTCACATAACTGATTCCTGAGATCTGCCCACGAGGTCAGTGACCCCAGACGGGGTCAGGGAGTGTGGGGGTGCCTGCCACCTGTGGCGTTCCAGAACACGCGGGGGCGGGGGGGGGGGGACTGGACCCCATGTGGGGAGGGACAGAAGAGGAAGAGCAGATTCAGGAAAAGGGGGTACACAGCAGTGGGGGGGTGCCTCTGGGGCAGCAGCCACCACGGGCCACGCCCCTGCCCCGGGCAGAGACCAGCGGTCAGAATGTGTGTGATCAGGGAGCGTGACTGTGACAGCCAACAGGCCCCAGGTGTGAGGACTCACCCGGATGGAAGGCGATTCCCCGCCCACGGCAACAGGTGAGGTCACTGCGCTCCCAGGAGGCGGGGCCTAAGCCTGTGAGGAACAGGAAGTGAGAGGGGGAGCAAGGCCCACTGATGTGGTTTGCACCAGGAGGAATTGGGGAGACAGGGTGAGCAGGCTTAGCAATGGCTGCTTTAATTCTTGCAGTGGGCCCTGGGGTGCAGGGGTTGGTGCTAGCTGCCTGGCCCCTGGTCCGGGGGTGATTAGGGCAGGGGGGTCAGGGCCCAGCGTGTGAAAGCCCCAGAAAAGCGGTGTTGGGGTGAGGGCTCAGGATTGGCGAGTTTGTATGTGAATGCTGACCCCAGGAAGAAGATTCCTATATATACACTGAGTGGCCAGGTTATTATGATCTCGGAACGCATAATCATCTGGCCACTCAGTGTGTGTGTGTGTGTGTGTGTGTGTGTGTGTGTGTGTGTATACAGTGCATGAATTCATGCATGGGTGGGGTACAGCCAGCCTGGCCAGGGGGAGTGAACACGGGTGGTTGGCCAGCCGGCCTGCTTGCTGGTCGAAACCCTGGTCGAGGGGACAATTTGCATATTAGCCTTTTATTATATGGGATTATATAGGATATACACTGCGTGGCCAGATTATTATGCGTTCAGAGATCAAAACAATCTGGCCACTCAGTGTATATATTTTTATTCCTCACCCAAGGATATTTTTCCATTGATTTTTTTTTAGAGTGAGAGGGAGAGAGAAGGAAAGACAGAGAGAAACATCAATGTGGGAGAAACACATCAACTGGTTGCCTCCCGCTAGAGCCCTGACCAGGGCCAGGGCCAGGGAGGAGCCTGCAACCGAGGTGAGTGCCCTTGACCGGAATCGAACCCTAGACCCTTTCATCTCCAGGCCAAGGCTCTATCCACTGAGCCACACCAACCAGGCAGGAAGAGGATTCCTGCTCAGGGGTTGGGGCAGCAGTGAGGGAGGCAGGAGGCCAGTGCCAGGTGACGCAGCATCGTACAGGGTTACCTAGGACACGGTGTGCCTGACGGACACCTGTAGGACGGATGTTAAAGCGTCAGGTTGACAGACGCCTGACACGTGGCCCAACAAGGAGGCACTGCAGGCTCTGCTCCATGCAGTCATCCCGGGCACCGAGGGCCAGCTTCACGGGGTGGCTCCCAGGTCACCCAGGACATCGGTGTCCAGCAGCAGAGGGGAGAGCCCGCCGAGGGGCCCCGAGGAAGCCCAGGGACAGACACGGTGCTGAGGACAGAATGACAGCCCCCAACGGTGTCCACGTCCTATTCCCTGGAACCATCTGGTATCTGCAGATGAGAAGATGAGCCACGGGTCCAGGTGGACCCATGTCACCACAAGGGTCCTTCTCAGAGGGCGGCAGGAGGGTCAGAGACGGAGGGAAGGAGACGTCCCGGTCAGAGAGATTTGGAAGAAGCTGTAGCGCTCCTTGGTGATGGAGGAAGGGGCCGCAAGCCAAGGAGTGCAGATGACCCCTCGGAGCTGCCGAACCCTTGGAGCTGCCGGAGCTGCAGAAGATAACGAGATGGATTCTCCTTTATTCCCCTCCCCCACCCCCCGAGGGAGTGCCGCCCTGCCAGCACCTTGATCTTCGCCAACGAAACTGACTTCAGGCGTCAGTCAGCCGTCCTGACCTGGGAGATAATACACAGTGTTGTTTGAAGCCACGGAGTGTGTGGTGATTTGTTACAGCAGCAACAGGAAGCCAATACTCTCACTTTAGGGGAGGAGTCCATGCAAACTTGTGGGAGCCCCTTTCACGTCCCGCGTGGTTCAGGGTTCCGGTTCAGGGTTCGGGCTCTGGAGAAGGCCGCACACAAATGAAAAGAGACTAGAAAAGATTTAATTTGGGAAATGGGGGCCAGGCGGTAGTCCAATCTAGTGGGAGGACGACTCCTCGCTCTGGCTTTTCCATCCCTTTTATTAAGATTAAAATGATAGGACACACCCTTATCCCCTGGGCAGGAAATTCAATAAAAGCCAATCAGTGAATTTAGGACTAACAGGTGGGGGCTGCTTCAACTACCAATATCTAGTCATTAGCTCTGACCCTTCAGAGCAATTAAGGTCGACCAGCCCTCCGGATTCCCTGTCCACAGCTCTCTCTTATTAAAACAATGATTGGCTTCCGGCAAAACTTAATGGGCAAAACAGCATCCAATCCCAGTCTTGAAGGGCATTAGCTAGGGGAGGGGAGGAAGGTCAGACCAAGGACAAGGCTGGAGAGCTGGGTAGGTGCAATTTGAGTGGAGAATGCATGGTGTCCAGTGGGGAGGGAGCTGGGGTGGGCACGGGAAGTGGGAACACGCCATGTCCCTCAGAGAGGACTAACAGCCCGAGGGGCCCTCCCGGGCCATCATGGCCTCTCCAAGCCTGTGCCCAGTCCACACATGTCCATGATATGAGTGTATGCATGTATATGCGTTTGTACCAGTGTGTGCATGTGTGTGTGTGCGTGTGCATTTGTGCATTCACGGGCATGTGTATGTGCTGTGGGTGGGGGTGTATGCTCTGCCAAACGTCCCCTTAGATGCCTGCTCACTCGTGACTAAGAACCACACTCAGATCAGAAATCATCGATGCCATTTTTTTCTGTCTTTATTCTCTTACTATGTTTTGAGCATCTGTGGAAGCAGAGACTGGGGACCAGGTACCGTGTACCCCAGCTCCTCGAGCAGGGCTGCCATAGCTGGGTGTGTGAGAACATTTATTGATGAACAAGGTGAAGCAGGATTTAGAGACAATGAGGCTTCAGAGATTCGCTGCAACAATATGGCCCAGGTTCAAGGTCAACGAGTGGAAAGTCTTTAGAGTCAGCTAAGAAGGTGGCTCCAACAGTCTCTGGAGGGAAGGTGGGGATTCACAGGACATGTCTGGAACCGGCTGGGTGACTGTCGGACTGTAGCTGGATCTCTGGAAACAGCCCACCAATGGTAGCTGAGTCTCTGGAAACTGCTGGGCACCCGTAGCTGCATCTCTGGAAACTGCTGGACAACTGTAATTGGGTTGTTAGAAACTGCTGGACAACTGTAATTGGGTTGTTAGAAACTGCTGGACAACTGTAATTGGGTTGCTAGAAACTGCTGGACAACAGTAGCTGGGTTTCTGGAAACAAGTGTTATATGGGTGCTCCAAGGAGCTGGTGGACCTAGGAGGGAACACCTGGTTAATGGACCTCCTAGGTGTTGAGTCGGGGTCCCCAGACTCCAGCTCTCGCCTCCAGGAGAAATGAACAGATGGCTGTCAATGGGGTGATTCCACAGGGAAGCCCTCCTAGTGGTGCCTCAGGCCTTTGCAAGAGGGACTTGTGTTGGGGGTGGGGGCGGCCCGGGAGAGGTCAATGGGGGGAAAAGGAGACTTATGTAATACTTTAAACAATAAAGAATTTAAATTAGAAGAAGAAAAAGAAAGAGTGACGTGTGTCTGTAGGTGCAGAGGCCAGGTGTCCTGAGTCAGCGTCTGGGGAGTTCTGCGTATGTGCTGGCAGCAGCTGAGGGCACCGTGGGCGGTGGGGACACAGCTTGGGCTGCTCTGAGGGTGAGGGCCCGCTGGTCCAGCTCGGCGTATGTCACCTCCTGGGCGTCTCCCGTAGCAGGGCTCTGAGGGAGAGAGCCAGGGTGGGTTAGTGTAGGGGGGGAAGGGGGCTGAGGAGGGGGGCTGTGGGAAGGACAGACTATGGCAGGCAGCTCCCATGTGGTCCCACCTCCCGAATCTCCATTGTGGAGTTCCCGTCCCCATAGAGTCAGAGTTGGGCTGTGTGACCCGTAGAATGTGACAGACAGGAGGACATGCCACCTGCATGGAGAGGCCTCAAGACACATGGGGCTTCTGCCCTTTCTCCCTGGGGCCCCACCTCTGGGGGAGGCGGCTGCCACAGTGAGGCCTACGTGTGGAGGAACGGAGGCCTCCCGCCCTCAGCCTAGGAGGGTGCCATCTTGCATGTGGACCTGCAGCCCCAGTCCAGCCTTCAGATGAATGCAGCCCACCATCATGACAGCAGCCTCCTGACAGTCCACAAGCCAGAACCACCCAGCAGATTCAATCTGCTTCCATTCCGACCCAAGAAACTGAGATACTTGTGTGAAGCTGTTCAAGTCGGGGCACCTTGGCCCTGGCTGGTGTGTCTCAGCGGTTAGAGCATTGGCTGCAGACAGAAGGGTCGCAGATTACATCCCCTGCACTGGTCGAGGTGCATGTGGGAGATAACCAGTCGATGTGTCTCTGTCACATCAATGTTTCCCTCTCTCTCCCTCCCCTCCACTCTCTTTGAAATGTCAATGAAAATATATCCTCAGGTGAGGATTAAAAAAAAAAAAGTTGGGGTACGACGTTGTTAAACAGAAATTAGGCACTAATCCAAGGACTTACTGGGCTCTGCAGCTCCCTCTTTTTCTCAGGAAGTGCACAGACTGTGGCCTCATCTGGGGGCGGGGGGGGGGGGAGAACAGTGGTCAGTTCTTTGGGGTGAACCTTTGGAGGCAAATTTGCCTGAAACCTCATGGGTTTAGGTCTCAACCTCCAGCTACAACATCCAGTCATCTTGCCCCCTCCCCATTGCTTCCTCAATGGGCTCAATGCCAGTCCCCTTTCCCCAAGCAGTTCCCTCCCTTGTCCCCTACCTGGTCTGCTCTCTGTGATGTCAGCAGCCGGGCTGAACCTGAGGAGAAAGAACAAGTGAGCACGCGGGGGTGGGGGGAAGGTGGGGGCCTGGAGGCAGAGACCTGGGAGGTGGGTCCGTGGGTCATTCTTGGGGGTCCTCACCTCTCCGGGAGCCTCTGCTCCTCGCCTTTGCTCTGGAGGGACTCTGAGGACAATCAGGGTTTGAATTAGGAGGGAGGCCATCTTCCCAGCACCCCACACAGCCTTCCCCGGTCACCCCACCCTGACCCTGAGACCTACTGTGTTTTCTCTGGTGCTGACGATGGACTAAGAGGAGGGCCAGCAGGAGGAGACAGAGGAGAAAGGCCACGGAGGTCCCAACAAGGATGTAAAGGTGTTCGCTCGACAGGCCTGGGAGAGCAGGGAAGATCAAACCACAGTCTCCGCAGGATGCATGTATGGAGCACCAACTGCATACCATGCATGTACTGGGGGCCTGTCATGTTCACACTGATGTATCTAATCTCCCACATGCCTGGTAGTCCTGTGGCATGGGATCTGCCGGAAGCCAATTCCAGCATGTCATAATTGCAAGAGTTTCATCAAAAGGTTGATGGAACTTGGGGGACTCAACAAGGGCTGAGTCACATATGTTATCATCTGTTGGGAATGGCTAAAGGCATTTCCTCCAAACCTGATTAGCATGATAGTTTGCTGCCAGACAGCTCAGGGCTTCTCAATCTACATATGATTGCCTCCTACTGGCCAAACACCTGAACAGCTGTAGGCTGTTCCCCAATCTGACAATATCTCCACCTTGCCTTAGGACAATTTGTGTTAATAAAAAGCTAGGGGTCCTGAGACAAGGAGAATGTCGTTTCTTCAGCCAGGCTCCTCTGATCCCCAATGCCTTTCAAAATGACCGTTCGTCTCTGGACTCCTACTTAATCTACACACAGTCTTTCTCCAGATTGCTGAACCCTTCTTAATGCTGGAACAAGAACCCCGGCAGGGACCCATCATCCCCATTTTACTAAACCCGGGTCCCGAGTGCTGAGGTCCTCTGTCCCCAGGATGTCGACAGAGCTGAGGTGTGACCAACGCCCAAGCCCATTCTTTCCCTTCCCCACGAGGCACGCTCCAGGTCCAGGTCCTCTGTCCCCATCACTCACCACTGCTGCCACTGTCCTGTGACTCGTTCCGTGTGTCTCCTAGAAGTGAAGAACCAGGAGGACATGCGTCTAAGGCCCGAGCTGGACAGAGGAGGCGCTGAGCCTGCAGGTCCCCCCAGGGGGGTCTTCCTACTCCAGGGCCCTCACCTGCTCCCTCCTGGACTGTTCTGCCTGTGGGACTTTCTGAGGGGATGGAAATGCCCTGCATCTGTCCTGTCCAAATTAGTACCCACGGGTCACTGTATTCACTGGCATTTAATTGAAATAAATTTAAAATCCAGATTCTCAGCCCGGCCCGTGTTGCTCAGTGGTTGTCGACCTATGAACCCGGAGGTCACAGGTTCGAATCCCAGTCAGGGCACATGCCCAGGTTGTGGGCTCAATCCCCAATGTGGGGAGTGCAGGATGCAGCCGATCAATGATGCTCTCTCATCATGTATGTTTCTCTCTCTCTCTCTCCCTCTTTCTTCCTCTCTGAACTCAATAAAGATATATTTTTAGAAAAAAACCAGACCCTCAGCTGCACTAGCCACATTTCCAGGGCTCAGTGGCCACACCTGGGGAATGGTGCCCTCACTGGATGCAGATAGACCACATCCACTAAGAACAGGAGGTGCTGACCTCCTCCTGGGCCCACCCCCAGGGCGGGAATCCCCATCCCTGATTTCCTCCTTCTTTCTCACACCAGCCTCTGCTGGGGGTGGGTGGCCCCTCTGGGAGTGAGGAAGCCACGCCCTGAGGTCCTCCTGCTGCCTGAGGCCCTGCAGTTAGCGGGTGAGTTGATGGAGCACCAGCCCTGGTCTGGGCTCAGCGCATGCGCTGTGCGTCCAACCCGCCTTTACCAGTCACCTGCTCTGCACATGCGCACAGTGCCGCCCATTTCACAGGCGATCAGACTGAGGTCCCAGGGCTCATCCACGCACAGGGGGAGAGTCCCCCTGTTTCCTCTTCTGGAGCAGCACCCCCGCATCCTCACATCCCTTCAGAAAGCAGGAGACTTCCCCTGCCTGGTCCTCCCTCCCGGACACCTGTGACAGCCCAGGACCCAGGACCCGCCCCTGTTCCACACGCTGCTGCCTGACCTTCCCTTTAAGACATTTAGCACAATTTACACTTAGATGTATACGCCATATGTGTATCATGCATGTACTATGTGTAACATGACCTATTTATAACAAAATTATGAAATTATAATGTAAGTATACTGGGTGTAAATATATATTTAGAATTATGTGATTTCACTTATACATGTGTAAATTGAACTACATAAATATTTAATAATATAAATTTAAAATAACTTATACTGTATAAGGTATATGACATATAAGATATCAGTTATACATGTTATTGTGTAATATATGGTGCATATTTATGTTCACATTTGCATATATTGATTGTAGTAATACATGATATAATTTATCATAATGTATGGTATATTCATTTGTAATGTGCTTATTATATTAATCATATATTTAGGTATAATGAACTATCTACACTAACATAAATTATAGATGTGAAACTTTACCTTGTAAATTATATATTTATATTTGCACATATAGACATACTAGAGGCCTAGTGCACGAAAATCATGCACTCGGGGCGAGGAGGGGGGTCTCTCAACCGGGCCTGCGTGATTTCCCAGTCTGGGAGCCCTCGGGGGATGTCCGACTGCCACGGAGGTGGGAGAGGCTCCTGCGACCACCACTGCGCTCGGCAGCCATGAGCCCGGCTTCTGGATGAGCGGTGCTCCCCTGTGGGAGCGCACTGACCACCAGGGGCAGCTCCTGTGTTGAGCGTCTGCCCCCTGATGGTCAGTGCACGTCATATTAACCAGTCCTTCTGCTTTCAGTCGATTTGCATATCAGCCTTTTATTATATAGGCTATGCATTCTTGTTGTTCATTCTAATTAATTCTCCCCTTTAGAGTTGGGAGGATGGAGACTGAGCCCCAGCACAGAGCTCCCCCCTCCAAACCCCTCCAAGCTGAGGTCTCTACTCACCAGCTGAGGAGGGGGGCGTTGTGTGTGTGATGGGGGTGGAGCTGGGGGTGGAGCTGAGAACTCGGGGGGCTCCTGTGAACAGGGCAGGGGAAGGGCTGATGTTCTGTGGGGGCTGCCTGGGTTCAACCCACTGAACCTGGCCCCCTTCCACCATGAGTGTCCACCCACAGGCGACGTCTGTCCCTCCCTCAATCCCAGATGGCGGCTGAGCTATGGGGGACAGGAGAGGAGGGGAGCCTGCTCCACTCTGCAGGGGGTTCACTCCTCTCAGCTCCCAGCACCAGCGCCTCATGGCTTCACAGCATCAGCAGGGAGCAGCTCCCCTGCGGCTCAGGATATGGGGGGGGGCGGTGTCCCTGACGGACCCTGAGTCCAGGAGGTCTCAGGGGCAGACAACACACAGGGGAGGACATCTCCATCCCCCAAATCCCTCAGAGCACCGCCCCACCTGGTCATGCCCCCCACCCAGGACCATGCCACTTGCCCACGGAGGGCGGACCCCAGGGGTCACATTGCCTGGGCCCCACAGAGCCTGGCCAGGGGAAAGGGCAGGGCACCCCCATCCTGAGGGGAAGGACTCATGGCCCCTTGAAGGGGTCTGTACCCACCTGGTGGCTGGAAGCTCAGGCCCCACCCAGCCCAGCAGGGACAGCTCTGTGTCCCCTCTGAGGCGGGGCTCAGGGTCCAGGCCACCGAGGTGTCCAGATGGGACCAGACTCCAGGGCCCTGAGCCAGTGGTGAAGGCCGAGGATCCTGTGTGCAGAGGGAGGGGAGCCCCTGGCTGGGGGTGAGCAGGAGGGCAGGGAGCCCGAGGACAGAGACGCGGCTGGGACCGGGTGCGGGGCCCTGGGACCCACCTGAGGGCGGAGTGGAGACGTCCTTCTCTGTCACCTGCAGCTGCACGGGCTCACTGTGCACAGACCAGTCAGACCCTTGGTGATAGAGGCAGATATAACGCCCAGCGGTGTCCTCACTCACCGCGGGGATGTGGAATCTGGCCTCTGTGCCCTGAGAACCATCTTGAGGCGCACTTTTCTGATCAGGGCCTACTTGGCTTCCTTCCTTCTGCAGGCGGAATAACTTAGCCCCAGCTGGGCCCCGGCACACGAAGGTCACAAGCTGTCCCCGGGGGATCACCGGGCCTGGCTCGGCCCTGAGGGAGGGCTTGGGCAGGACCCCTGGGAGGAAGCAGAGCAGGATCTCAGGCTCCATCATGAGAAAATCTCCAACCTCACAACCCCATGTTTCAAGCGTGCAGCTCAGTGGTTCTTCGCAAACTGGCAGAGCTGTGCAGCCCTCACCACAGCCCAGTTCTAGACCATTTGCTCCATCCCTTCCCCAAGAGACCACCCCTCCCCCCTCCAGGGACTCATCACTTCAGTGACCTCCCCACGTGACACAAGTTCTGGTGACATCATGGGCTTCTCTCAGGGGGACACGGCAGGTGTCACAGCAGCCTGGGGCCCCAGGCACATCTCCCTCCCCACGGCCACTCTCCAGAGAGACATGGAGGGTTGAAGGGAGGCAGAGGGTGAGGATGAGCAGGTCACTTGTGGTGAGAGGGAGGCAGTAGTCTGAGAGGGTGTTTCTGAGTGTCCACAGCTTGGCTCAGCCAAATGGGAGCGTCTGCAATGGGCTCTAAGGACTAAGTCTGATCCCACAATGCCCTGGGGTCTGTTTCTGGTGATTCCAGGAGATTCAAATGCAAAGCCCTCCCCCAAGTCACCCAAATTAGCCCACTTCACTCCTCCTGCTGGGCGGGGTCTGAAGGCAGCTGGGGAGATTGTGGGGACCAATGGGGCTGCAGGGCTCCATGGGAAGTCTAGTGGGTTTGGGGGTGCAGCTCTAGCCCAGACCAGCTCACAGGACCCCAGATTCCAAGGCACGTCCTCTGAGCAGCACTCACTGAGGTTCCCTCTGCATTTCCCACCTCCCTCTCAGCCCATGTCCACTGCCTTGTGATGGAGGCTCCTGAAACCCCAAGTGTGTAAACTGGGCTGGGAGGGGAGGAGAGGGCTCTGGCCCAGAAACAGGAAGAGGCATCCCAGTTACCCAATCCCTGAGACACAGAGCTGGCCCCGCCCAGCACTCATTCCCTCCGTCGCTCCTTCCCTCGTTCCTTCAGCCACAGCTGAGCTCCCATCGCTCCCTTTACAGAGGCCTCCTTGTGCCATTGGCCCCACAAACAGGAGAAACACAGGAGGACCCCTGCCTTCTTGGGTGGAAGGGCAGAGAGAGTGCAGGGCTGAGTGTGGGAGGCTCAGGGCTGAGTGTGGGAGGCTCAGGGTGAGTGTGGGAGGCTCAGGGCTGAGTGTGGGAGGCTCAGGGTGAGTGTGGGAGGCTCAGGGTGAGTGTGGGAGGCTCAGGGTGAGTGTGGGAGGCTCACGGTGAGTGTGGGAGGCTCAGGCTGAGTGTGGGAGGCTCAGGGTGAGTGTGGGAGGCTCAGGGTGAGTGTGGGAGGCTCAGGCTGAGTGTGGGAGGCTCAGGGTAAGTGTGGGAGGCTCAGGGTGAGTGTGGGAGGCTCAGGCTGAGTGTGGGAGGCTCAGGCTGACTGTGGGAGGCTCAGGGTAAGTGTGGGAGGCTCAGGGTGAGTGTGGGAGGCTCAGGGTGAGTGTGGGAGGCTCAGGGTGAGTGTGGGAGGCTCAGGGTGAGTTTGGGAGGCTCACGGTGAGTGTGGGAGGCTCAGGGAGAATGTGGGAGGCTCAGGGTGAGTGTGGGAGGCTCAGGGTGAGTGTAGGAGGCTCAGGGCTGAGTGTGGGAGGCTCAGGGTGAGTGAGGAGGCTCAGGGTGAGTGTGGGAGGCTCAGGGCTGAGTGTGGGAGGCTCAGGGTGAGTGTGGGAAGCTCAGGGTGAGTGTGGGAGGCTCAGGGTGAGTGTGGGAGGCTCAGGGCTCAGTGTGGGAGGCTCAGGGTGAGTGTGGGGGCTCAGGGCTCAGTGTGGGAGGCTCAGGGTGAGTGTGGGAGGCTCAGGGTGAGTGTGGGAGGCTCAGGGTGAGTGTGGGAGGCTCAGGCTGAGTGTGGGAGGCTCAGGGTGAGTGTAGGAGGCTCAGGGCTGAGTGTGGGAGGCTCAGGGTGAGTGAGGAGGCTCAGGGCTGAGTGTGGGAGGCTCAGGGTGAGTGAGGAGGCTCAGGGCTGAGTGTGGGAGGCTCAGGGTGAGTGTAGGAGGCTCAGGGCTGAGTGTGGGAGGCTCAGGGTGAGTGAGGAGGCTCAGGGCTGAGTATGGGAGGCTCAGGGTGAGTGTGGGAGGCTCAGGGTGACTGTGAGAGGCTCAGGGTGAGTGTGGGAGCTCAGGGTGAGGGGGGCAGCGCTGACCTCTCAGAGGCCGAGGGGGAGGCCCTGAGCTGACACCAGAGGGTCAGGGGGAATGAGCCAAGCCGAGCACAGGAGCCCTCAGCCTGGGAGGAGGCCGAGGTCCAGGGAACATGGAGTTTGTGGAAGTGACAGAAAGGCTGGGTTCTGAAGGGAACTGAGCCAGAGGCGTGAGGACAGACAGACCCAGACAAGGAGAGAGGCTCAGGCTCATTCCAGCTGGACACACACCGGGAGAGGACTCTAAGGAAAATCAGTGTTTTGCCTGAACAGGAACCTTGTGTGAAAAACTCCAAAAAGGCAGACTCACCCTCCTGCGTGTGGATCGTCTGGCCCAGACAGAGCACTGCAAGGGAAGGGCTGGTGAGAACAACGACCAGCACCCGGGTCCTCCCCAGGCTGCAATCAGGAGGCCTTCCTGGAGGCAGCGGGCCTGGCCCCGAGAATTCCCAGGCTCCCTCCTCAGCATCCCCTCTGAGCACAATCCTGCTTCCTGCTCTTAGTTTCCAGACAAACCCCCACCCCCTCTTCCAATCAGGTCCTCAGTCAGACCCTGTCCCCACGCCCAGGCCCCTGCCTCTAGAACTGACCCCCCAGGGTCACACTTAGGTCAGGGCCAGAGCTGAGGGCCAGACCCCCAGGAGGGACCATGAGTCTCCTGGGCTGGAGTCAGACTGAGCAGGGATGGAGACGCCGCCCCCAGCCCCCACCCCCTCGGTCCCTGGGCTGCGGTCCCTCCATCCCGGACTCACCGAGGCCCAGGATGGTGGAGGGCCGGGGGCTCATGGCCAGCCTGCAGCCTGCACAGCCCCGGAGTCAGGATGGGAGGGCAGAGCCTGCCGCTGGCACGGGGCACAGGATGTGTGGGTCAGGCGGTCCCGTCGTTGCTACATCAACGTCTCTGCCCAAAGGGGAAGATCTCCCACCAGGCCTTTCCGCTGCTTCCCGCTGGAGACAGGGGAGGGCCGTGGCTTCCCCAACCATCCCCCCTCTTAGTCCCGCCCAACCCCCAGCTGAGATGGATGGGGCTGAGCTCACCCTGAGCGGGGACCTCCCTCTGATCTGCGGGATGAGGCCGAGCGTGGGTTTGTGCAGCCACCTGACCAGTGTGGGTTCCAGCGTCACTAACGGACCCTCTGTGCTTGGGCAAGGCATTACTCCACTCCACGCGGCCATGTCCTCATACTGAAAATGGGAAGCTTGCCCTCTCCCTCCACGTATGTGAGGATAGGCTACATTCCCAGCCCGGCCGGCGGGGCTCGGTGGGTGAGCATCAACCTGTGAACCAGGAGGTATCCGTTCGATTCCAGGTCAAGGGCACATGCCCCGGTTGTGGGCTTGATCCCCAGTGTGGGGCATGCAGGAGGCAGCCGATCCATGATTCTCTCTCATCATGTATGTTTCTATCTCTCTCCCCCTCTCCCTTCCTCTCCGAAATCAATAAAAATATATTTTAAAAAGAAATAAAGATATGTTAAATTCCCAGCAAGGTACTGAGCACATTCAAAATATACCGCACCCTGGCCATTGTTGCTCAGTGGTTCGAGCCTCCGCCCAGGAACCGAAGTTCGATTCCCTATCAAGGGCGTGACCTGGGTAGCTGGTTTCATCCCCAGCCCAGGTCAGAGTGCATGTGGGAGGCAACCCATCCATGTGTCCCTTTCACATTGATGTTTCTCTCTCTCTCTCTCTCTCTCTCCTCCCCCACTTTCACTCTGTCTAACAACATCCATGGAAAAAAATATCCTCGGGTGAGGATTAACAACAACAAAAAAAAATTTTAAAAAACACACACACAAAAAAAAATATCCTACTGCCCTAGCTGGTTTGGCTCAGTGGATAGAGCATCGGCCTGCAGACTGAAGGGCCCCAGGTTCGATTCTGGCCAAGGGCACATGCCCGGGTTGCAGGCTTGATCCCCCCTCCCCCAGTGGGGGGGGCATGCAGGAGGCATTCTATCTCCCTTCCTCTCTGGAATCTTACCTAATAAAATAGAAACATGCAAATTAACTATCACTCCGCTACGCCCACAGCCAATCAGAGCGAGTATGCAAATTAACCCAACAGAGATGGAGGTTAATTTGCATATGCAGAGCGGTGTGAAGCCTGCTATGAGGGGAAGGGGGGCCGCAGACCCCTGCCCCGCCCTCCCCCAGTGGCGCTGGAAAAAGGAGAGGGTAGGGTAACTCGTGAGCAAATGTAAACTCCTAAAGGGATGGAAGGGTCAGGAGAGACACTGGGAGCTGGGCCTGGGGGTGGGGCCCCCACCCCTGGTGCTGGGCGAATGGGCCGGGCCAGGGGTGGGGGACGGGTTCGTGCCCTGCAATGGCAATTCTATTGCAATCGAAGTGCATCCAATTAACACTGTGCACTTTAAACTTACACAATGTTCTATGCCAATTGCATCTCTATTTTAAGAAGAGAGATGTGTTTGCATCAGAATGCTTGGCATATTGAAATACCCCGGCGTGGGCCCCACACTGAGCGGCCCTCCTCCGGGGACTGTGATGGGGTCATGACCCCCCATGGACAGACCGGTGGGCACTGCCCGTGGACCCGGGGCCCACCTGCCTGCTCAGCCCTGGGTCTGGCCCTCACGCACAGAGCAGCTCCGCAGAGCTCGAGGAGTCCTGCTTCCTTTTTGTAAAATAGACTTTTATTGATTCAGAGAGGAAGAGAGAGGGGAAGAGAGAGAAACATCCATGATGAGAGGGAGTCAGGGATCGGCTGCCTCCTGCACGCCCCGCACTGGGGATGGAGCCCGCAACCTGGGCAGATGCCCTGACTGGGAATCCAACTGTGACCTCCTGGTTCATGGGGTCAACGCTCAACCCCTGAGCAAAGACCCCTGTTTCTGAGCGTTCCCAAATGGCAGTGTCTGCGGTGGGCTCCCAGGACAGGGTCTGGTGCCACAAGGCCCAGGGGTCTCTGTGTCTTGGCGATTCCTGGAGACGCACACGCAAAGCCCGCCCCCTCCTCCCCACCCCAGTCATCTGGATGAGCCGCTCCTCCCCACGTCACCCTCCCGCTGGGAGAACCTGTGCGCCCAGCGCCCCGCCCGGAAAGCAACCACCCTGGGGCTGGGATGGGGGTGGGGGGTGGGGGGGGTGTGGACTCACCCACTTGCGTCCGGATCCCCGGCCTCGATGGAACCAGGAAGGAAGACCTCACCACCGCGCACCCGCCTGGGTCTGAGGCCCAGGCTCCAGCCCCGCCTGCACTGGGCGGTGCGCGGCTAGCTTCCCGGGCTCCCACCTGCAAGGCCCCGTGCTCAGGGCGGGGTTTTCCACCTGCTCCCCCTCCTTCCTGCTCTCCCTGACTCCCGGAGACACGCAGGCCCCGGCCGGGCGTGGGGGGTGCAAGACGCCAGGGCTGCTCCCAACCAGCGCAGGAGCCAGCCCCGCGGACAAGCGCGCAGGATGTGGTGCGCCCGCGGCTTCAGCAGAAATCACACCCCAGGAAGCGGCTTCGACCCGCATCCTGGGCGAGTCCCTGAGCCTCCCCGGGTCGGGCCCAGCAAGGCGCCCCGCTTCCTGAACGGGAGCCCCGGGCCGTGCGAGGGCCTCACTGGGGGCAGCTCAGTCCCAGCCCATCTCCCACAGGGGCACGGCGTGGTTTTGTCCCGTGCTGAACTCATATCGACACTTAATTTTTTTTAATATGTTTTATTGATTTTTTACAGAGAGGAAGGGAGAGGGAGAGAGAGTTCGAAACATTGATGAGAGAGAAACATCGATCCGCTGCCTCTTGCACACCCCCCACTGGGGATGTGCCTGCAACCAAGGTACATGCCCTTGACCGGAATCGAACCTGGGACCCTTCAGTCCGCAGGCCGACGCTCTATCCACTGAGCCAAACCGGTTAGGGCAACACTTAATTTTTTTAAAAATATATTTTTTATTGATTTCAGAGAGGAAGGGAGAGGGAGAGAGAGATAGAAACATCCATGATGAGAGAGAATCACAGATCGGTTGCCTCTTGCACGCCCCACACTGGGGATGGAGCCCAACCCGCAACCCGGGCATGTGCCCTGACCTGGAATTGAACTGTGACCTCCTGGTTCATAGTTCGATGCTCAACCACTGAGCCACGCCGGCTGGGCAACACTTAATTTTATTTATTTAATTTATTTTTTGCCCGGCCCGTGTTGCAAGCTTGATTGACGGGCCAGAGGCAGCCGATCGATGATTCTTTCTCATCGTTGATGCTTCTGTCTATTTCTCTTTCTCTCTCTCTCTTCCTCTCTCTGAAATCAATTTTAAAATCTATTTTTTAAAGAGCTTAATTTTTTAAACGCCCCTCCTTTCCTTAACCAGAAGGCCTTATTACAGCCTACACTATTTCTTTACCGATGAAACAGGAAGTATGTTATTCTTGCGGAATAAAATAAAAATTACAGCTCACAGGTTCAGTTGGTTACGGGGCAATGGGCCCATTACCGCCACGAAGCCGATACGCACAGGTTGAGTCTTTTGTGAACTTTGATTAATCAGGTAGCCGGCGCGCCTCCCTGGCCGGTGTGGCTCAGTGGATAGAGCGTCAGCTTGCAGACGAAAGGGTCCCGGGGTCGATTCCGGTCAAGGGCACGTACCTCGGTTGCAGGTCCTCCCCCCCCCCCCCCCCCCCGCTCTGGTTGGGGCTCGTGCAGGCAGGAGGCAACCAATCGATGTGTTTCTCTCACATCGATGGTTCTCTCTGTCTTTCCCTCTCTCTTCCACTCTCCCTAAAAATCAATGGGAAAATGTCCTCGGTGAGGATTCACACAAGAAAGAACCAGGAACCTCTTGGTTCATGGGTTGATGCTCAACCACTGAGACACACCAGCCGAGCTGAATATCTTAGCACATATTTCTCAATGAGCATATATGTGCATTTCTGCTGGTATACACTGAGTGGCCCCATTATTATGATCTCTGAACGCATAATAATCAGGCCACTCTGTGTATATGTGTGTATATATATATATATATATATATATATATATATATATTTTAGAGGCCTGGTGCATGAATTCGTGCATGGGTGGGGTCCGGCCAGCCTGGCCAGGGGGTGGGGACATGGGCGGTTGGCTGGCCTGCCTGCTGGTCGAACTCCTGGTCGAGGGAACAATTTGCCTATTAGCCTTTTATTATATAGGATATACACTGAGTGGTCAGGTTATTATGCGTTCAGAGATCATCATAATCTGGCCATTCAGTGTAAACCTGGGTGTGTAATTGTTTTGCTGATGCTGTGCAATGATTCAACTTTTGTGGGTACCGCCAAACATTTTTCAAAGTGATGGTATGCCCCTGGCTGGTGTGGCTCAGTGGGTCGGGCGTCGTTCTGTGCGCCAAAAGGTCACCGGTTCAGTTCCCGGTCAGGGCACATGCCCGGGTTGCTGGCTCGAACCCCGGTCAGGGGCGAGCAAGAGGCAGCCCATCAATGTTCAGCGCTCACATTGATGTTTCTCTCTCTCTCCCCCTCCTTTCCTCTCTCTCAAATTCAATGTTTAAAAATCTTAAAACAAACAAGCAAGCAAGCAAAGTGAGGGTACCGGTTCACACCAGCGCATTTCAGTGTCCTGTCACCTTCTCACCAACCTCCTCAGGTCCCCACCCCTTGATTTTCGCTACGCTGTGGGGGGCAGAGGCATCTCGCGGGTTTAGCTTGCATGTCTCTGATGACTAACGCCACTGGGGACATTTCCATGAGGTTTGGGTCGATTGGAGGTCCCTTTTATTTCTGCAAACTGTCTATTTGGGTGTAATTTTTTCCATTTCCTCATTCAAATGGGCTTTTTTTTTTTTTTTAGAGAGAGAGAGAGAGAGAGAGTTCCATTTCCCTGTTTTGCGTATGAGTCCTTTTTTAGAAACAGTCACTGCTAGCATCTACTCATCTAGCTGAGGTTACACTGTCTGGCTGGTGTATTTTGAAGAACAGTATTTCCAAATCTCATTATAATCCAGTTGATCTGTATTTCTCATTTATTCTAGAGAGGAAGGGAGAGAGAGATGTGAGACACATGAATCGGTTGCCTCCCATACCCGCCCAGACTGGGGATCGAACCCGAAACCTGGGCGTGTGCCCTGACTGGGGATTGAACCCATGACCTTCCAGGGCATGCAACGATGCTGAGCCACACCGGCCAGGGCTTTGTTTTTTATTGTTGACACTATTACAGATGTCCCCCATTTCCCCTCCCTTTGCTCCCCTCCACCCAGCCCCTGCCCCACCCCAGGACTCTTGTGTGTGTGTCCATGGGCTATGCATGTATGTATACAAGTTCTTTGGTTAATCTCTTCCCATCCCCCGACCGCCTCCCCTCTGGGATCCGTCCGTCTGTCCCATGCATCCATGCCTTGGACCTATTTTGTGCATCCGTTCATTTTATTCATTAGATTCCACATATGAGTGAGGTCATGTGATGCTCGTCTTCCTCTGATTGGCTTATTTCACTTGGCATGATGCTCTCCAGGTCCCTCCATGCTATCTCACAGGGTAAGAGATCCTTCTTTTTTACAGCTGCATAGTATTCCACGGTGTAAATGCACCACAGCTTTTTCATCCACCCATCTGCTGGGGGGCACTTGGGCTGTTTCCAAATCTTAGCTATTGTGAATAATGCTGCTCTACCTTTTTATTGTTAATATCGATGCTGCTATTAGATCTACACTGAACGCATAATAATCTGGCCACTCAGTGTATATCCTATATAATAAAAGGCTAATATGCAAATTGTCCCCTCTACCAGGAGTTTAACCAGCAGGCAGGCCGACCAACCACCCATGTCCCCTCCCCCTGGCCAGGCTGGCTGGACCCCACCCATGCACGAATTCATGCACCAGGCCTCATATATATATATATATATATATATATATATATATATATATATATACACTCAGTGGCCAGATTATTATGCATTCACAGATCATAATAATCTGGCCACTCAGTGTATTTTTCAAAAATAAGAGAGAGAGATGGAGGGGTTTTTTGTTTGTTTGTTTTACCAAAGCTTCCTTTATATGGGTATTTCTCATTAAATGAAATAAATACAGGGTGTCCCAAAATGTGTAATCAGATTTTTGTCTAAAATACACCTGCACGACCACTTCACAGAGTCAGAATTGGAGGAAGCAATAAAAACCACAGCTAACACGTCCCGAGCGCTTGCCATACGCCAGACACCATCCTGAGTCTCCATGTGGACGGTGTACTTACTTCTCACCGTGACTCTCTGAAGGAGTTTTCTGTATGAGACCCATTTCACAGATGAGAACACCGAGGCTCAGAGGGTAAACTCCCTGGATTAGTGTTGCATGTCAAGTGAGATGTGGAGCTGGATCTCAACCTGGGGGGACCCCATGTTCTCACCTACAATATATTGTCGCTTTATTATATTTAGCAAGAATAGAATAAAATAGCCCGGCCAGCGTGGCTCAGTGGTTGAGTGTCAGCCTATGATGTAGGAGGTCACGGTTCGATTCCCCGCCAAGGGCGCATGCCTGGGTTGTGGGCTCGATCTCCAGTGTGGGGCGTGCAGGAGGCAGCCGATCCATGATTCTCTCTCATCATTGGTGTTTCTGTCTCTCTCTCCCTCTCCCTTCCTCTCCGAAATCAACAGAAAGATATTTTTTAAAAAGAATAGAATAAGCCCTAGCCGGCTGGGCTCAGTGGATAGAGTGTTGGCCTGCGGACTGAAAGGTCCCGGGTTCGATTTTGGTCAAGGACACATGCCCGGGTTGTGGGCTCGATCTCCAGTGTGGGGCGTGCAGGAGGCAGCGGATCAATGAGTCTCTCTCATCATTGATGTTTCTATCTCTCTCTCCTTCTCCCTTCCTCTCTGAAATCAATAAAAATATATTTAATTTTTTTTTAAAGAATAGAACAAAATACACATACATGTTGTACTTGTTAAAGAAAACAGAAACGGCGTGGGTAGACCAGCTCAGGAGCTCTGCCCTCCAGCGCAGTGATGAGTGGCCTGGGACCGCAGAGGTTTAAGTAAATGAACTGGGAAGTGCGAGCAAAAATGATGGTAAAGCCCTGACCGGTGTGGCTCCGTGGATAGAGCGTCGGCCTGCGGACTGAAGGGTCCCAGGTTCGATTTCGGTCAAGGGCATGTACCTTGGTTGCGGGCACATCCCCAGTGCGGGGTGTGCAGGAGGCAGCTGATCGATGTTTCTCTCTCATCGATGTTTCTAACTCTCTCTCCCTCTCCCTTCATCTCTGTAAAAAATCAATAAAATATATATTTTTAAAAAACACCGGTGAAGGTTTGGTTCCCATGTCTGACGAGGGGTTTTTAGACCAAACTCCCCACTGGAAAAAAAAAACAAAAACACCCAAACTGAACATCTGTTTCTAGACCCTGAGAGCTGCCAAGACAGACAGCACGTTCGGCTTCGGGGTGGAAAAGGGGAAGGAAGCGGAGAAAGAGGAATTTATGGTTTGGGGGTGGTTTTACAGGACGGTGCGCTGATTCTGAAAGTGAGCGCAGCAGATGGCAGACCAGAAACCCGAGTGGAACTTCGGGAGGTCCCGTTAGCAAACATGTCAGGTGGGAAGCATCAGCCGGAAGGGTCCACCGGGCATGAAGCGCCCCAGAAACACCCCAGGGTTTGGGCTGGGCCGGGAATAGCGTTACCTGGGCATCAGCAAGACCTGAGAGGGGCAGGGACCTGGGGTTTTGTTTTCATTTTGAATTTTTTTTTTTTTTTAATCCTCACCTGAGGATATTTTTCCATTGATTTTTAGAGAGAGTGGAAGAGAGAGGGAAAGACAGAGAGAAACATCGATGTGAGAGAAACGCATCGATTGGTTGCCTCCTGCAGGAGCCCTGACCAGGGTCCGGGCTGGGGAGGAGCCTGCAACCAAGGTAGGTGCCCTTGACTGGAATCGAACCCGGGACCCTTCCGTCTGCAGGCCGATGCTCTATCCACTGAGCCGAAGTGGCTAGGGTCTGATTTTGAATTTTTAAATTAATTAATTAGTTAATTAATTAATTTAAAATATATTTCTTTACTAGAGGCACATGCACATCCACTCTGGGGGCTGGAGAGAGAGAGAGAGAGAGAGAGAGAGAGAGAGAGAGAGAGAGAAAGAAAGAAAGAAAGAAAGAAAGAAAGAAAGAAAGAAAGAAAGAAAAAGAAAATAGCAAACTCACAGAAACAGAGTAGAATGGTGGTTACCAAGGGCCGGGAGTGAGGGAAAGGGAGATGTTGTTTTAAAGGTACAAAGTTGCAACTGGTAGCTAAATAAATCCTGGAGATCTGTAGACAGCAATACTGTGTTGTAAGCGTTAAACTTGCTAAGAGACTTAATTGTTCCTCCACAGAAGAAATTGTAATTATGTGACACCACAGAGAGAGACATTGATGTGAGACACACCATGAATTAGTTGCCTCCTGCACACACCCACACACCCTGACCATGGCCAGGGATCGAACCAGCAACCCAAGTACAGGTCCTTGACCAGGAATCGAACCTGCGACCCTTGGGTGCATGGGCTGACTCTCTAACCACTGAGCAACACCGGCTAGGGTCACCGAGTGCATTATTATCCTATATAATAAAGAGGTAATATGCAAATTGGCCATCACTCCAACACACAAGATGGCCGTCCCCATGTGGTCAAAGATGGCCAGCAGGGGAGGGAAGTTGGGGGTGATCAGGCCTGCAAGGGAGGGCAGTTGTGGGGGACCAGGCCTGAAGGAGAGGGCAGTTGGGGGCAACCAGACCAACAGGGGAGGGCAGTGAGGGGCAATGGGGCCGGCAGGGGAGCAGTTAGGTATCAATCAGGCTGGCAGGGGAGTGGTTAGGGGGTGATCAGGCTGGCATGCAGAAGCAGTTAGGGGCAATCAGGAAGGCAGGCAGGCAATCGGTTGGAAGCCAGCAGTCCTGGATTGTGAGAGGGATGTCCCAGATTGGAGAGGGTGCAGGCTGGGCTGAGGGACACACACACACACCACACCCCCCGTGCACGAATTTCATGCTCTGGGCCTCTAGTCTATAATAACAAAAGCTAATACGCTAATTAGACAGGACGGCCGAATGATCTTCCAGACAACCTTCCAGACGAAGCCGGGGCTGCGAAGGCTGAGCCCCTCACATGAATTTCATGCATCAGGCTTCTAGTTGTTAATGTACAATTCTAGAAACCAGACTTCTCTATTTGAATCCTGGCCCTGCCACCCACAAGCTCTGTAACTTTGGGCAAGTTAAGAAATCTCCTTATGCTTCCGCTTCTTCCTCTATGAAATTATATATATATATATATATATATATATATATATATATATATATATATATATGCCTAAGTGACCATTCAACCAGTAGCTATGATGCACACTGACCACCAGGGGATAGATGCTCAACACACAGGCATAGAAACATGGAATAGACTGATGAATCTCAGAGGGAAAGGGGGAGAGGGGAGGATGGGAAGAGATTAACCAATGATCTTATATGCATACTAGAGGCTCAGTGCACGGATTCATGCACTGGTGGGGTCCCTCAGCCTGGCCTGCAGGGATCGGGCCAAAACCAGCAGTCTGACATCCCCCAAGGGGTCCCGGATTGCGAGAGGGTGCAGGCCAGGCCAAGGGGCCCCACCGGTGCACGAATCCGTGCACTGGGCCTCTAGTAAAAATAATAAATAACAGTTCCTAGATTTTAGAATGCCTGTGAATATGCAATGAGTCAATATGTTAAAAGTGCTCAGACAAAGCCTGACGTATAATAAAGGCTCAAACATTGATGGTTAGTATGATTGTTATCATCATTGGAACTGTTATATTTATATGCACAAAACAGCACTGTCAGAGAATCAACATTCTTTCAAGAACAAAGTGTTTACAAAAACCAACCACTTGTTAATCCACTAAGGAGATCTCAAATTAGTCCATAGATTTTTCTCTAGTACAAACCCTATTTCCTGACTCCAGAAATGGTATCAGGAAAGAAAAAAAAAACAGAAATGGTATCAGAAAGCAAAAATTAAAAGATGTAAAAGCATACATTTTGCCGGAACCGGTTTGGCTCAGTGGATAGAGCGTCGGTCAGCGGACTGAAAGGTCCCAGGTTCGATTCCGGTCAAGGGCATGTACATTGGTTGCGGGCACATCCCCAGTGGGGGGTGTGCAGGAGGCAGCTGGTCAATGTTTCTCTCTCATCGATATTTCTAGCTCTCTATCCCTCTCCCTTCCTCTCTGTAAAAAATCAATAAAAAAACACATACATTTTGATATATTTTTCTTGATTTTGGAGAGGAAGGGAGAGGGACAGATAGATAGAAACATCAATGATGAGAGAGAATCATCCATCGGCTGCCTCCTGCATGCCCCACCCTGGGAATTGAGCCCAGAACCCAGGCATGTGCCTCGACCGGGAATTGAACCATGACCCCCTGGTTCATAGGTCAATGCTTAACCACTGAACCACACCGGCCAGGCGAAAAACATACATTTTGAAACCTCAAGAATTTCTGCCTAACTTGTGAATGACAGTAAAAAATAACACAAAACACAGCTGTTATGAAATATTTAGATGCGCACTGAGAGAGTGATTCATATGGAAACTTGTTAGATGCACTAACCGTCATACTGAGAAGGAAATGTTAATGTACTCAATATTTAAAAAAAAAAAAAAAGGAACTTTGAAGTTTGGGGAATTACTTGCTGAGCATGCAACTTTTGGAGCTAGAAAAGGAAAGAGAGAAGTGAGAGAGCGAGAGAGAATGTGAGGGGCAAGGTGCTGGGAACCAATTCCAGAATGTAATAATTACAAGAGTTTCATCAAAAGGTTGGTGAAGCTTGGGCGGCTCAACAATGGCTGAGCCACATATGTAGTTTACCTGTTGGAAACGGCTAAACGGCACTTCCCCCAAACCTGAATAGGATTGTCTGCTGCCAGACAGCTCAGGGCATGTTATTGCCTCCTGTTGGCCAAATACCTGAACAGCTGTAGGCCGTTCCCCAAACTGACAATGCTTCTGTAAACCCTTTGAAACCTTACCCTTTGAAGTGTATTACCTCCATCTTGCCTTAGGTCAAATTGTGTTAAATAAATAGCACGGGTCCTTAGACTAGGTGAGTCTTCAGCTCCTTCAGCTGAAGATCCTCTGACCCCCAATGCCTTTCATAATTATCTTTCGTCTTTGGACTCTTTCTTGAATCTATGCATCAGCCCCTTTCTCCAGAATGCTGAACCCTTTGTAAGGCTGGGACAAGAACCCAGGCAGCAAGGCATTCGCCAAAGTACGTTATTATCATGAGTGTGATATCATTTTCAAAAAATGGAGGGGAAAAAAACCAACAGCTCCTCAGAGAGAGAAAAACGACAACTATATTTAAGTATCAGATGTCATCATCACATCAGGCTTCTCGTCAACCACTTTGGATGTTGGAAGATAATGGAAAAGTGCATTTTAAAATAACCTATGTTGCCCTAGCCCAGGGGTCCTCAAACTACGGCCTGCAGGCCACATGCGGCCCACTGAGGACATTTATCCGGCCCGCTGGGTGTTTTTGCCGCCACTGCCTGTCCTGCTTAGCAGCCAACTTAGCAGTGTGCATAGGAATTTGTTCATAGTTTTTTTAAAAAAAACTATAGTCTGGCCCTCCAATGGTCTGAGGGACAGTAAACTGGCCCCCTGTTTAAAAAGTTTGAGGACCCCTGCCCTAGCCAGTTTGGCTCAGTGGATAGAGCATCGGCCTGTGGACTGAAGGGTCCCAGGTTCAATTCTCATCAAGGGCACATGCCGGGGTTGCAGGCTCCATTCCCAGTGTGGGGCATGCAGGAGGCAGTCGATCAATGATTCTCTCTCATCATTGATGTTTCTCTCTCTGTCCCTCTCCCTTCCTCTCTAAAATCAATAAAAATATATTTAACAAAAATGACAGATGTGTACTGTCTCATGGTCCTGGAGGCTGGGTGTCTGAGGTCAAGGTGTTGTGGGGCTGGTTCTTCCTTAACTTGCAGATAGCCCTTTGTCCCCCTGCCCTCACAGGTCATCCCTCTCTGCCCTTCCCCCCTCCCCCCCCCCCCCACACACAAAGGTCACGGCTGTCTCCCCCTCTTCCTGTGAGGACACCAATCCTATCAGATCAGGGCCCCATCCTTGTGACCTCAGGTAACCCCTATCTCCTTCTTCTTTCTGGCTCTCCTTCATGTTAATGGAGCTCATCTTAGTATTTTTCACATTCATTGCTATTTGGACACAATTAGCCACACGTTGACCTTTTTAATATATATATTGTATTGATTTCAGAGAGGAGGGGGGGGGAGAGAGAGAGAGAGATCAATGAGGAGAGAGAATCATTGATCAGCTGCCTCTTGCACGACCCCTATTGGGGATGGAGCCCGAAACCCAGGCATGTGCCCTTAACCAGAATTGAACCTGGGACCTTTCAGTCCACAGGCCGAGGCTCTATCCACTGAGCCAAACTGGCCAGGCACATTGAACTTTATAAGCACGATTCCTTCTCTACAAACAAGGAGGTCTTTGGTCAGGAAGTTTTTCTAAAGCACATTCCTATGCACTGTGTGAGGGCATGAATAGGTTTTACTTTTTTGCCATGGACAGGTGATGTGTCATAGAATGGTACACCTGAAACCTGTGTAATTTTATTAACCAATGTCACCCCCAATAAACACATAAAATAAATAAATAAATAAAATATAAATGTTTCTTATTTTCTTACTATATTGGGGTGTTCGTCTTTTGTGTGCTAGCCTAATGGCTTTTAGTCATTCAATGTATTTTTTTAATTTAATTTGTTTAAGATTTTTAAATTGATTTTTAAAGAGAGAAGAAGGAAGAGGGAGAGAAACAGAGAAAACACTAATGTGGGAGCGACACATCCATCTTCTGCTTCCTGCACGTCCCCTACTGGGGCTCTGGGATACAGCCTGAAACCTGGGCATGTGCCCTGTCTCAAATCCAATTGGCAACCCCTTGGTGGCTGGGACGATGCCCAATCAACTGAGCAACACCAGCCAGGGCTTCATTGTATTTATTTTTAAATGGAATTGGTTTAATTGAGGTATAATAAGTACATATTTTAAGACCTGCTCCCAGCTGGTGTGGCTCAGTGGTTGAGCGTCGACCCATGAACCAAGAAGTTGCTGGTTCGATTCCCGGTCAGGGCACATGCCCCGGGTGCAGGCTCTATCTCTCTTACCCTCTCCCTCCCTCTCTCTCTAAAAATCAATGAAAAAACTTTTTTAAAAAAAGACCTGCATATGTTCAATGTGTACTGTCTAGTGAGTTTGGACCCACACAATAGGGGGTGTGCGGGAGACCGGGGATCCATGAATCTCTGTCCACGTGCGTGCCTTGTCCCCTTCGTTCTCCACGGCAGCGCATTCCAGGCATGTTGTCTTCTTGCTGCCGATGGGGAGGCGGGGGCTCCCCTCGGGTCACCTGGCCCCTGAGCTGGAGGCGCAGGGCCTGAACCGCTCGCTCACCTGGGGCTACGGAGAATGAGCGTGTGTCTCGCGCGCCCCCTAGTGGCCGCCACGGGGAAAGCCTCTTCTAAGTCCAAGGAAAGGATGCTTTTTTGCGACAAATTCACTTTTGCACGCGGTTAACTATTTACCGATCTTCCACCGCGTGCAGACGGTGACCGAGGACCCACAAAAGGCACGCATCTTCACCAGAAAGCGGCGTCCTTCCCACCGCAGGAGAGGCGCCATCCCGTCGGCGTTCACACATCCATCCCCAGCAGTTCCCTCCCTCCTTTCTCAGAGTCAGGGCTGGGAACCTGCCCGACCCACCCCTGGGTGCCGGGCCTGGAGGTCTCAGGAGGCGCCTCCCTCGCCCAGGCTCCCGGGGGCTCTGTCAGAAATGGAGCCGGTGGGATCCAGCATCGAGCGGCGCACAACCTACATGCTGTGCGTGGAGACCGCCCCCCACCCCCCCCCGTGTCCCGCCCACTCTGTGCTGGCTGCATCAATTCTCAACTCCTCTTCTCCCAACAGCCTATATAGAAGTTCTTTATTATTATTATTATTATTATTATTATTAATATTATTATTATTATTGATTTTAGAAAGGAAAGGAGAGGGAGAGAGAGACAGAAATATCAACAATGAGAGGGAATCATTGATCGGCTGCCTCTTGCACGCCCCCTACTGGGGATCCAGCCTGCAACCTGGGCATGTGCTCTGACTGGGAATCGAACCGTGACCTCCTGGTTCAGAGGTCGATGCTCAACCACGGAGCCATGCTTGCCAGACTGGAGACATCTCTCCTCTCCTCTTCTCTCTTCTTCTCTTCTCCCCTCCTCTCCCCTCCCCTCCCCTCCATACCTCTCCCCTCCCCTCCTCTCCCTACCGCTCCCTCCCTTCTCTTCTCCCCTCCCCTCCTCTCCCTACCCCTCCCTTCTCTTCTCTTCTCTTCTCTTCTCTTCTCTTCTCTTCTCTTCTCTTCTCTTCTCTTCTCTTCTCCCCTCCTCTCCCCTCCCCTCCCCTCCATACCTCTCCCCTCCCCTCCTCTCCCTACCCCTCCCTTCCCTTCCCTTCCCTTCCCTTCCCTTCTCTTCTCTTCTCTCTCCATCTCCATCTCCATCTCTATCTCTCTCTCTGCCTCTATATCTCTCTCACATGTGGTCAATGCAAACCAGGAAGAGGGGTTTCCCCACCCAACCCCGAATCTGTGAGTACAGCAAACCACTTCCTTCCTGAAATGTTGGTCTCGCCGCACCTGGACAATAATGAAACCTACATGTTCCATCATCTGGGTGCCTTTGTGTCACTGAGCTGGAGTCGGTGAGGGAAGAGGGTGTGAGTAAGTCCCCACCGTTCGAGGGCCCGGGGCCGGGGAGGGGGCATCGGGAAGCCGAGCACCCGTCACAGCCAGCACACGGCAGGAGCAGGCCCCACACTGCGGGAGCTGCCTGGCCATGGGGACAGCCCGGCGGACTGCCTGGAGGAGGGGGCCCTCGAGTGTGACGTGGGGAGCGGAATGAAGAAGGTCACAAGGTCACGGCAGGACGCGAGAGAGAACCTGTGAGTGACAAGCGCAGCGCAGAGGGGCGGCTTTGGGGGGCCTGCCATGGAAAACCCCCACTTCTGAGGTGTGGCACAGAGTGTCTCTCCCTCGTGCCGGGCCTGCTGCGGGTGTTCCCGGGCAGGCGGGGCATCATGGCCCTGCGGGACTCTAGTGCGGTGGCCGGAGAGGCGGGACAAGGCTGGGAGCTGGGCCCCTCACGTCTGCAGATGCCCAGAGGCCCAATGCATTCAGGGGGCCCCAGCGGGAGGGAGGGGGGCAATCAATGCTTTACCTGGCGGCCAGGCCTCTTCCGGTGGGAAGGAAAACATAAAGACCACGGACGTGCAGAATAGAGGTGAGCACTGACCTCTGAACCAGGAGGTCACGGTTCGATTCCCGGTCAGGGCACATGCCCGGGTCGCGGGCTTTGGGCTCGATCCCAAAACATCTCATAGAACATCCGATCCGGTCCGGTCCACTGTGCAAGCCACAGCCACCAATCCCTCCTCCTCCTCCAAGAATTCCTGCTGCCTCCGTCCCTAGTACAGGCCCCCCTGGTCCTCACCCCGGGATTTTTAGAGAGAGTGGAGGTGGGGAGAGAGAGAGAGAAACATCAATGTGAGAGAGACACATCACCTGGTTGCCCCGTGCACACGCCCCTGGGCTCTTGACGGGGACTCGAACCCGAGACCCTTCCCTTGGCAGGTCAACGCTCTAACCACGGAGCCACACTGTCCAGGGCGCCCTGGGGGTGTTTTCATAGTAAGTTAGGCTGGACCCCGGGCGCCCTGAAATTGAGGCTGTGGGAAAACCTCAACGTGGCAGGAACGTTAGGAAGACCGGGTCCCGCCCCGCCCCAGCCGAGGAGGAGGGCGGGGACCCGGCAGGCGGAGGGAGATCCAGTAACACCGTCTCCTGCTCCCACCGCTGAGCGCAGACTTTCTCTTAGTCTGTCGTTTGAAAAAAAGAATTTTTTTTTTTTGGAATTTCTTTTTTTAGGTAAGTTTTAAATTTAGGACAGTTTTAAATTTACAGGGAAGCTGTAGAGATCGTTTCCCCTGCTGGTAACATCTTCTGTTGCCATGGCGCAGGGGTCGTAACCCAGGAGTCAGCGTGGACGGGCTTTGTTGGCTAAAAAGTCCACCCTTTAGCCCTGGCCGGTGTGGCTCAGTGGATAGAGCGTCGGCCTGGGGACAGAAGGGTCCCGGGTTCGATTCCCGGTCAAGGGCATGTACCTTGGTTGTGGGCACATCCCCAGTAGGGGGTGTGCAGGAGGCAGCTGATCGATGTTTCTCTCCCATCGATGTTTCTAACTCTATCCCTCTCCCTTCCTCTCTATAAAAAAATCAATAAAATATATATATTTTTAAAAATAATAAAGTCCACAATTTAGCCCTGGCCGGTGTGGCTCAGTGGATAGACAGGCTCCGTTAGGGTAAAAATGGACCTCTGTCAGGGAAGATACCAGCCTAGGACATGCGACCCACCGTAAACTGCTTTTGGTTTAAAACGTGTTCATTTCAGCCCGGCTGGCGTGGCTCAGTGGTTGAGCATCTACCGATGAACCAGGAGGTCACCGGTTTGATTCCCGGTGAGGGCACATGCCCGGGTTGCGGGCTTCATCCCCAGTGTGGGGCGTGCAGAAGGCAGCCGATCCATGATTCTCTCTTATCATTGATGTTTCTACCACCCTCGCCCTCTCCCTTCCTCTCTGAAATCAATAAAAACATCTTTTTTAAAAAAGCTTTCATTTCAGACCATCCTTTGTGGTTACTTTAGGTCTCTGAGTTTGCAAAGCTGCCACGCAGGCCTCCCCTGAGCTTGTTAAGTGAGCCTGGTTCCGCTTTTCGTCCACAGCATGCACACCGTTAACGGGAGTTCTTAGTTTCCTTTCGAGGTTGCATTTGCCATGAAATGCACACATCTGAAGTGTACTATTGCGGGAAGCCGCCCATTGTCTTCACTAGCAGAGAGGTGTGGACAAGGAGCCCAGAATGCTGGTGAACCTTGAGCCCTGGTCAAGGTCAGGGCTGTACACCCACTGTTCGGTCCAGACAATGGTAGCTGAAGCAACTTCCCCACCAGACAGTCATGTAAGTCCTTAGGGATAAGATAGTCTGCCTGTTACCGGAAATTGCCTGCCTAAGGGCTATGGGTGTGTCCCAAACTGAATAAAAGGATGGCCAGGCCGGAGCCCAGGCGGAGTCCTTCCTCTTGGGATGGGCTCCTGCCTGGTCCCCCAATATTTCCAAATTATTGCTTTTTGTCTCATCTCTTTCATTTGCGTGAAGCCCCTCTTCCAGAGCCCAAACCCTGAACCACGCGGGACGTGGGACCGTCACATACTATAAAGGCAGACCCCATGTGCACCCCAAACCCTCATCAAAATACAGAACAGCCTGGCTGGCGTGACTCCGTGGTTGAGCATCGACCTATGATTCAGGAGGTCACAGTTCAATTTCCGGTCAGGGCAATATGCCCAGGTTGCAGACTTCGGGCTTGATCCCCAGTGTGGGGCGTGCAGGAGGCAGCCAACCCATGATTCTCTCTCATCATGGATGTGTCTATCTCTGTCCCCTCTCCCTTCCTCTCTGAAATCAATAATAATAATAATAATAATAATAATAATAATAAAATACAGAAAGCCAGGTTGGTGTGGCTCTGTGGTTGAGCATCGACCTATGAATCAGGAGATCACAGTTCAATTCCTGGTCAGGGCAATATGCCCAGGTTGCAGAATTCGGGCTTGATCCCCGGTCAGGGGCATGCAGGAGGCAGCCGGTCAATGATTCTCTCTCATCATTGCTGTTTCTCTCTCTCTCTTCCTCTCCCTTCCTCTCTGAAGCCAATAAAAATATATTTCTAAAAAAAAATACAGAACAGCCCTAACTGGTTTGGCTCAGTGGATAGAGCGTCGGCCTGCAGATTGAAGGGTCCCGGGTTCAATTCCGGTCAAGGGCATGTACCTTGGTTGCGGGCACATCCCCAGTAGGGGTTGTGCAGGAGGCAGCTGATCGATGTTTCTCTCTCATCGATGTTTCTACCTCTCTATCCCACTCCCTTCCTCTCTGTAAAAGATCAATAAAAAATATTTTTTAAAAATACAGAACAACCAACACCATCACCCAAAAAAATCCCCTCAGCCCCCTCCCCACTCAGCCTTGTCCCCGTCATCCCAGGTGGAATCACTGCTCTGAAGACATTGCGGCCGTAGATTCGTTCTGTATGTTCTAGAACGGTATCTAAATGTGCTCCTAATCCATGCACGCACAGCCACTTCAGGAAGCCAGCGTTTACGTCGTGGGAGGCCATGCTGAGCCCTTGAGCCAGGACCTGCCCGGTCTTCTGTCTGGAGCGGCTGGCCAGGCTGCCTGCCTGGCGGAGGTGGCATTGCTGCCTCTCTCTGGCACCCTTCCCACCTCCCCGGCTGCTCCTTCTCAGTCTCTTTGGGGCTCCCCCCTCTCCCCCCGCCCCGCTTGCCCCTTCCATGCTGGTGCTGCTCGGCGTCTGGTTCAACCAGAGCTTACCACCCAGCCAGCTCCAGCCCACGGGCGGGTTTTATTTGGCCCACACAGCATTTTTTTCATTCGAATTAGTTTTAACATTTAAAGGCTGAGGGATTTTGCTTTTAAAAATACCCAGGTTTCTGTCTTCTCTGGGAAAATGGGAACATCTGGCGGCGCCGCGTCCCTCTCCCCATATGGCGAGCCTTGGCTGGGATTAAATAGCAACCACCGTGTGCTCGGAGCCATCCTCCTGGGGGGGGGGGGGGTTCTCGGGCACCCACGTCCTGAGTGAACACCCGTAGAGCTTGAGATGGTGTCGGGAAGGTATTCAGGGAACCCCCTAGGAATAGCTGCTGGAAGGCCACCCTGGAGGGACCCTCTGTCTCCCCGGGAGAAACCGGTCCCGGGAGCAAGGGCAGGAGGAGGTCAAGGCGGCACATTCCTACCAGGCAGCGTCTCAGGCCTCCCGTGAGCGAGCGTGGATGTCGGACTTACTACGTGCAAGATAAAGGAATTCTCTAGAAATGCCAGGCTGCAGGCATCTGGGACCCAGACCCTGTGTGAGAGACAGAGAGCTGGACACGAGAGAAAGAGCCGGAGTGAAGGAGGGGGGGGGGGAGGACATTCAGTCAATGCAAGCCTTTTTCTGAGGGGAGTGAAAGGGAGGTGAGAGAGAGAGAGAGAGAGAGAGAGAGAGAGAGAGAGAGAGAGAGGAGCTATCTTTTTGGGTTAAAAAAAGTTTTAATTTCATTCTGGCCAGCTTGGCTCAGTGGTTGAGCATCTACCAATGGAACAGGAGGTCACTGGTGTGATTCCCAATTAGGGCACATGTCTTCATCATCACCATCATCCTCACCATCACCATCACCACCACCATCATCACCATCATCACCACCATCACCATCCTCACCATCACCATCATAACATCATCATTATTATCACATCATCACCACCATCACCACCACCATTATCATCACCATCATCACCAACATCACCATCACCATCATCATCCCCATCATCACCATCATCACATCATTATCAACATCACCATCATCCCCATCATCACCATCATCACATCATTATCAACATCACCATTGTCCCCATTATCACCATCATCAGCATCCCCATCATCACCAACATCCCCATCATCACCCCATCCCCATCCCCATTCTCACCATCACCACCATCATTTTTCTCTCTAGTCATGGCACGGGCAACACCCCCCTCCCCCAGCCCTTCTCACCAATCTGGGACAAATCATCGGAATGAGACAGGTGGGCTACAAACCTCCCTTCTTCCTCTCGCCCATCTTGTTCCCCACAAGGGACACCTGGCGTGGGGACCTCAAGTGCAAAGTCTAGCCCTGCTCCATGGGGGTGGGGGTGGGGGTGGGGGGGAGATCCCTGGGGCAGGTTTCTGGGGACCTCAGCTTTACCTCCAACTGTGACTACCCGGGTGATGACATCAGAGCTGCAGGTTCCCCTCCAAGGGCCTGTTTCCACGTGGACCAGTGTGGCCTCGGAGGGACCCTGTGAGGTTGCCTGGGCAGTGGCTACAAACCGCAGCCTGAGTGGGCGGGGCGGGCCGATCCCTATGTACACGGAGTAATCTTTGGAGAGGTTCTTCAACGCCTGGGAGGGACCTCATGAAGACGGAGCCTGGGCCCTAGCCGGTGTGGCTCAGTGGATAGAGCGTCGCCCTGCGGACTGAAGGGTCGTGGGTTCAATTCCGGTCAAGGGCACCTACCTGGGTTACAGGCTCCTCCCTGGCCCCGGGCCCTGGGCGGGGCGGGTGCAGGAGGCAACCAATCCATGTGTGTCTCTCCCACATCGATGTTTTTCTCTCTGTCTCTCTCCCTCCCTCCCTCCTCCCCCCCTTCCACTCTCTCTAAAAATCAATGGAGCCCTAACCGGTGTGGCTCAGTGGATAGAGCGTCGGCCTGCAGACTGAAGGGTCCCAGGTTCGATGCCGGTCAAGGGCATGTACCTTGGTTGCGGGCACATCCCCAGTGGCGGGTGTGCAGGAGGCAGCTGATCGATGTTTCTCTCATCGATGTTTCTAACTCTCCCTCTCCCTTCCTCTCTGTAAAAACTCAGTAAAATATATATTTTTAAAAATCAATGGAAAAATATCCTCAGGTGAGGATTTAAAAAAAAGAGAGAACTTCTGAAAAAAGGAAAAGATAAGGGACCCTCCTGTTGTAAGGTGACAGACACAAGAGCAGGGGCGGCCTTGTGGGGACGGGGATGTCGCGGTACCTGCTCCGCCGGAGGTGGGCGCCCTCGCGGACGGGACGGAGAGCTGGGGACCTCCCGCGGCGCCGCAGTGCCCGCCGCGGCCGCCAGGGGCAGCACCGAGCCCGCCCGGCGCGCCTCTCCTCCCTCTCCTCCCTCTCCTCCCCCCAATCCCCGCCCCCCGCCCCCTCCCTCCTCCGGGCCCCGCTCCCCTGAGCCCCGCCAGACCCCGCTCCGCCCGCGCCCCGCTCCGCCAGCGAGGCTCCCGCGGCCCGGCCTCAGCCCCGCACGCCCTCCGGGGGCCATGGGGGAGCCCCCGGGCTACCGACCCTCGGCCTGGGTGCATCTGCTCCACCAGCTGCCCCGCGCCGACTTCCAGCTCCGCCCGGTGCCCAGCGACTTCGCGCCGCGCGAGCAGGGGTACCAGCAGGTGGGAGCCGCCGGGCGGGGGGCGCGCGGGGGGCCAGCTGGTGGGGTCCTGGGGGCGAGGGGGGCCCGGGTGACACACCGACCCCGGGGCTCTCGGGCGGTGGGGCCTGGGCCCCGACTTCGGGGTGTCTGAGGGAGGAGGCGTGTGGAGCCCCAATTCCTGGAGGTTCCCCTGGGACAGGCGCTGGGGGGACCAGACCCTCCCCCCCCCACCCCGCTGCTTACATAAAGGGAGGGGTCTTGGGGTCCGGACCCCTGAGTCCCCGAGGAGGAAGGGGACTGGGGGCCTGAGACTCCAGGGTCTGGGAGCTGCCTGGGGGGGGGGCATGAGGGGGGGCAGGCGCCCTAAAAGTGACCCCTCCCTCCTGGGATGGACAGTCGTGCAGATGGGGCGGGGAGAGGGGAGCTGATGATGGTGGGGAGGGGAGAGGCTGGGGGCGCCCGGTTCTGGTTCTGGGACAGGGCTGAGCCCTGACATGGGGAAGGGGGTGGGGGTGAGGGGTGGACTGGCAGTGAGGTGGGGGTGTGGGAGGAGGAGGCTGGGGGGTCGGGGGGCGGTCAGGGGCGCGGGCGGGTGAGCTGGGGTGAGTGGTTGGGGAGCGAAGGGACGGACCGGGTCCGGAGGGTGGCTGGGCGGGAGGCTTAGGGAGCCCCGGGTCCCTGGGAAAGGGGGCCGCGCCCGTAGGGGCCCCAGCACCGGCCCCTGACCCAGTTTCAGTCAAGTCCTTGACTTTGAGATTAACCGCCCGCTTGGCTGAGCCGCCGGCGGGGGTGCGGGCTGGCGGGCGGGTGGGTCCTGGGCCCTGCGCGGTGGGTCCAGACCCCGGGTTCTGCTCCGGGAGCTCCTGGGACTTGGGTCGGAGCTGGAGCGCTTAGGGGGGGCGGGTCCCAGGACGCGGGGCGGAGGCTGTGCTGTGCTCCCAGCTATTTGGGTCAGGGCCGGCCCGCCGGAGCCGCTCCTCCCTGTGCTGCGCGCGCCCTCTCCCCACCGAACCGAACCGAACCGAGGCCAGCCCCTCTCCCGCCGCCTCGGTTACACAATCGCAGCCCCAGCTCCCCCCGCTGCTCAGGGCCCCGGAGCCCGGCCCCCGCGGAGCCCACACAGCCACGCGCGGGCGGACCGGTACCGCCTGACGCACTCAGCGGGCTCCCGCCCCACACACACACACACACACACACACACACACACACACACACGGCGGGGGGGGGGCGGGCACTGCCCCCAGGGAGGTCACCGCAATGGCACAGCTGGGACACAGTCAGGGACTGGGTGACACCGAGCTGGGGACACACACACTCAGACACACACACACATACACTCAGACACACACACACTCAGACAGACACACATACACAAACACACATACACTCAGACACACACACACTCAGACACACACACATACACAGACACACATACACTCAGACACACACACACATGCACTCAAGCACACACACATACACTCAGACACACACACACTCACACACGTACACTCAGACACACACACTCAGACACACACACACTCAGACACACACACATACACTCAGACACACACATACACTCACACACACACACTCACACACACGTACACTCAGACACACACACACTCAGACACACATACACTCAGACACACACATACACTCACACACACACGTACACTCAGACACAAGCATACACACAGATGTTCACTTATGCTCATGCAGATGCACATACACTCCTACATGCACAAACATTTTCACACTTACATGTACACACATACACGACCACACACATATTTATACACATGCATGCACATTGACATCTACACACACACACCTATACATGCCCATACCCACACTTATATGTACACACACATATACGCTCACACACACTCACATATCCACACATTCTTGTACTCAGTCACACACACACACGCTCACACATACATTCGCACACTCATGTTCATATTTACACATCACACACCCCCTACTCACACACACACTTTCTCTCTCTCACACACCCCACCAGAGACCCACTTACACTCAAGGAACTGTGCCAGCAACACACAGACACCCACAGATCACTCTCACACCTGAAGGTACACACACACTCTCACCCACACACACACACGCCCACTTAGGTGTATTATTAGCTCGTGACAGACCAAGTCAGTCAGAGAGAACACACCCATAACAGTCTGAAACACAAGCATGCCCCACAATATCACACATGCGCGCACGTACACATACACACATGCACGCACACACGGCGAGGACAAAGGCTGAGGCCTGCTTCGCGGGGAACAGCATCACTGAGCCCCGAAGCCTGACTCTGCTCCGGGCGGGGTCCCCCCTGTGCTGTGTGACCCCAGGCGAAGCCCTGCCCCACTCTGGGCATCTGTGACGGTGACAGGACCGCAGCCTCCACCGCAGACCCCGCCCCAAGGAGCAGCCGTTCCCCTGCGGGCTTCCCCCTCACACGCTTCCGGCCCTGCTCTGCCTCAGCCTTGGCTCAGTCTCCACCGGCCTCCATCCGTCTGTCTGTCTCCCCCGCCTCTGAGTCTCTCTCTCTCCCTCTCTCTCTCTCTCTCTCTCTCTCTCTCTCTCTCTCTCTCTCTCTGCCTGCCCCCTGCTCCCTGCTCCCTGCTCTGTCTTCACTCTGGCCTCCCAGCCTCTCTGAGTCTTGCACACATGCACTCCCTGGGAGACAGACTCACCCGTGGCGGGTGTGCAGAGCTCAGCAGCGGGGCACAGAGAGCGAGCCCCGAGTGGGGAGGACCAGCAGGGAGGAGGGAGGAGAAAGCCCCCCCCAGCCTCACTCATCTCCAGGAACAGGCGCCCCACCCGCCCCCCATCCCACCGTCCCTGGGAGATGCTACATCCAACTACCTGGTCGAGGAGGGACCTGAGGCTTAGAGAAGGGAGGGCCCCGCCCAACGTCACACAGCCTTGGTGGGCAGAGCAGCGCTGGCACCCAGGACATGGGCCTCCCCACAGGACCCCGGTTCCCAGTGACAGAGCCAGCCGCCAACCTGGGGGACTGGGGACCCCATCGCTCCCCTCAAACCTGGACACCACGGGCTGGGCCGGGCGGGCCCCCAGGTAGCCAGGGTGCCTTCCTCCCCCACTGACGTGGCCCCTCCCCCAGGCCCTGCTGCTGGTGGCGGCCTTGGCCGGCCTGGGCCTGGGCCTCAGCCTCATCCTCATCGCTGCCTACCTCATCCGCGTCTGCTGCTGCCGGCCCCCCGAGCCCCCCGGCGCCAAGAGCCCCCCGCCCGGGGGAGGCTGCGTCACCTGGAGCTGCATAGCTGCCCTTCTCGTCAGCTGGTAATGGGGCCCCAGGGCGGGTGGGCGTGGGCACGGGGCTCCCCAACTCTCTGCCAGGCTTCCGCTGGCGACCTCCCACCCCGCCCCAGTGGCCGGCAGCACTGTCCCCGTTGGACGGATGGAGAGACTGAGGCTCAGGAGCCCCGCCTTTCCCAGGGCAGCCGGCCTGGCAGGATGAGGTCGCGGGGATCAGAGCTGGGCGGTCAGCCTGCCTGGGGGAGTGACCTAGCCCCCTCCTGGCCTCAGTTTCCACATCTCTAAAATGGGTATCATGGCAATACCCACCTCCTGGTGGGAACCGCGAATGGGAGAAGGCACAGCACCCGGCTCACAGCTGTACTCGGTTCATGTTCACCAGCGACGTCACTCATGAACTCATTCATTCAGCCACCTCTCCCTGAGGACCTGCTACGTGCCAGGAGATGCTGAGCAAGCCTGGCCAGGTGGCTGCCCTCGTGGCGCTGATGCTCTGGTCCCGGAGACAGACAACGCTAGGCGGGGCCCAGACCACCCCCTCCTGGCCCAGACCTGAGCCGGTCCCCCCGGAAACCCTGCTGGACTCTGGGATGTTACCCCCAGTTCAGCCCTGGCCGATGTGGCTCAGTGGATAGAGCGTGGGCCTGCCGGCCAAAGGGTCCCAGGTTCTATTCCGCTCAAGGGCAGGTACCTCCCTTGCAGGCTCCTCCCTGGCCCCAGACCCTGGTCCGGCTCCTGCAGGAGGCAACCCATCGATGTGTTTCTCTCTCAACGATATCCCTCTCCCTTCCACTCTCTCTAAAAATCAATGGGAAAACATCCTCGGGTGAGGATTACATTTTAAAAAAAAGAGAGAGAGGAAGAGGAAGGACCAGGCCACACCTCACGGCCACGTGGCCCAAGTGGCAAACCCTTGGGGAGCGAGAAGGAGAGCGCCTGACACCCCATATGCCCCAGGGGCCAGCCGGGCGCACAGCCTGCGGCAGGGCCACCCCCACCGGCAGGACAGCTGTCCTGGCCCCCAGATTAGGGCCCGGGAGACAAGCCCGGATCCGGGGGAGTGGCCGGAAGCCAGACTCCCACCCCTGGCCCTGGCCGGGCTCTGCCTCTCCATGGCGCAGGGACAGAGTCTGTGTTTGGGGTGGGGGTGGGGGGTTGGATGTGGGGGAGGCGGCTGGGTGGCCTGCGTCCAAGCTCTGGGGGCTCTCCTGAGCGGGGGTGGACGGGGAGGCGGACAAAGGCCCGGTGGGGGAGAGCCAGGGCCGGCTCCGGGCCGGGAACAAGGGCAGCTTTGTGGGCCGGGAACAATGGACGGGGGCGGGGGGGGGGGCCTGCGCGCGAGGGGGCGGAGGTCCGAGGGCGGGGGTGGGGGGTGGGGGGTGGGTCCTGGGCTGCGAGCCTGGGAAGTGGGAGGGCGGCCGGCTCCCCCGCCTCGGTCTGGCCCTGGCCCGCCGTGGGGGGACTCTGGGGTGCGGGGGATGGGCCCCGAGGCCGGCCCACAATGGGGCTCTGTGTTGGCCGCGGAGGGGCGGGGGCGCCCGGCCCGGCGGCCCACATTCCCTCGCTTGGCTCCCAGCTGGCCAGAAGCTTGGGTCCCGGGGTGGGGGGTGGCCTGGTGGGAGCTCCAGGCTCGAGTCCCCCAGCAAACCCCAGGCTGGGGGGTGGAGGGGGGGGCGGCTGGACGGCGGAGGGACAGGTGCTGAGGACCCTGGGTGCGTGGGAAAGGATGGAGAGGGTGGGGGTGGGGCAGCTGTCACGGGTGTGTGTGGTGGGGGGAGGGGGGCGCTGGGCGTGACGGGGTTCCGCTCCGTTGCGGGTGCCGTGCGAGTTAAATCTGGGGCCCCCTCCCCTCGCCACCCCACCTACCATTAGCATCACAATGACGTCCCTCGGGCCGGGGGTGGGAAGCCTTCCCGTTGCCGTGGCAACCGGGCTGGAGCGGTTCTTTTCCCACGATGGGCTGGACCAATCGGTGTGGGGGGGGTGGGGCGGGATTGGGTGTGTGAGGACGTGGTGGGGGGGGGGAGGGGCGGCGCGGGAACCGCGGTCCTTAGGGTCCCGGGACCCGTTGTGATTTCCCATCTCTCCTTCTCCTAGCGCGGGCATTGGCATCGGTTTCTATGGCAACAGCGAGACCAGCGATGGGGTGGCCCAGCTCAGCGCCGCACTGCTGCAGGCCAACCACACGCTCAGCGCCGTGGACTACCTGGTGAGGGTCCGGGCAGCGGAATGCAAACTCAGAGCCTAGACCCCGGACCTGACGTGTAGGGCTCCCGGCTCGGAACTTCAGAATCCAACTGTACGGCCGAGCCCACCCTGACTGTGCAAATCGGGGCCTCCCACCTGACTCCTTGGGAACCACAAACTAGACCCCACACTCACACTTCAATTCAGAAACCCAAACCAGACAGAGACCAAACACCAGGGACCCCCCGCTCCCGCTCCCAGGCCAAACCGAGACCTGATTCTCGGCCCAAATGCAAACTTAGGGACCCCAGTGGTGAGCCCCAGGGACCAGACCGGGGCCCCACTCCCTAGGATGAGGCCAGCCTGACCTCACACCTCAGATTCCTGTCCCCGGGCAGACCCTGCACCACGAAACCCAGATGGGACCGCAGACTCAGAGAGGCAGGCGTGAACGTCACACCTGGGACCCCACACTGACTTCTCCTTCCGGGCCCTGGGGCTCACGCCCTGGCCCCCCCGAAAGCTGGAGAGCCCCCTCTGGTCCTTCCTCAATCACAGTCGCCCCAGATCCCAGACACCAGCCATTGCTTACCCCTGATCTGGTCCCTGGGGCTCAACACTGAGGCCCCCAAGTTTGCATTCCTCCTTCGCATCCCCGCCCCCCACCCCTGGCCCCCAGAGCACGCCCGCCCCTGACCCAGCCCCGCCCCTGCCCCAGGTGTCGGAGACGGTGGAGAGGCTGGGCGAGGCGGTGCGGACCGAGCTGACCGCCCTGGAGGAGGTGTTCACGCAGCGCACCGAGCTGGTGGCCGCCACGCGGGGGGCTCGGCGGCAGGCGGAGGCCGTGGCCCAGCAGCTCCAGGGGCTGGCCTTCTGGCAGGGGGTGCCGCTGAGCCCCCTGCAGGTGGCCGAGGACGTGTCCTTCGTGGAGGAGTACAGGTGGGTGGCAGGCTCTCCCCTGGGGGGGGGGGGGTGCCCCAGCGGGCAGCGGGCAAGGTCTGCAGACACGGATGGTGGGCACAAGTGGGCGTCTGGCGGGGGGAGGCCCGGGATGCTGCTTGCTTCACACCCCACAGTGCGTGGGGCGGCCCACAGCCAGGCCGGCCCGTCCCCTGTCCGCAGTGACAAGATGAGAATGGCTGTGGAGAGACAGGCTAAGGCAGTGGTCGGCAAACCGCGGCTCCGGAGCCACATGCGGCTCTTTGGCCCCTTGCGTGTACCTCAATCAGATTGAGGACTTTTTTTTAGCAAAGGCCAGCTTAGGAGTACCCTAATTAAGTTAATAACAATGTACCTGCCTATATAATGTAAGTTTAAAAAATTTGGCTCTCAAAAGAAATTTCAATCGTTGTACTGTTGATATTTGGCTCTGTTGACTAATGAGTTTGCCGACCACTGCCCTAACTGGTTTGGCTCAGTGGATAGAGTGTCAGCCTGAGGACTGAAAGGTCCCAGGTTCGATTCCGGTCAAGGGCATGTACCTTGGTTGCGGGCACATCCCCAGTAGGGAGTGTGCAGGAGGCAGCTGATCAATGTTTCTCTCTCATGATGTTCCTAATTCTCTATCCCTCTCCCTTCCTCTCTGTAAAAAATTAATATATGTATATATTATTGATTTCAGAGAGGAAGGGAGAGGGGGTGAGGGACAGAAACATCAATGAGAGAGAGAAGCATGGATCGGCTGCCTCCTGCACACCCCACCCTGGCGATCGAGCCCGCCACCCAGGCGTGTGCCCTTGACGGGAATCGAACCGTGACCTCCTGGTTCATAGATTGATGCTCAACCACTGAGCCATGCTGGCCAGGCTCATGGCATCTTTGGAAGTAGGTGCTGCTGTCTCTCTTCCCCCGTTCCAGGCGGGGAAACTGAGGCAGGGTTACTGAGACCACATCGCCCACAGCTAAGCAGTGGAGGCTGGGCAGGCTGCTGCAGGCACCATGCCCTTAGGCTGTGCAGCAAACAGGAGGCGGGGTGGGGGCTGGGCCCCTGAGGCCGGGTCACACGGGCAGGGTCACAGGTCACAGAGCTCCTGCCTGTCCACTCAGGCCATGGTCCCAGGTGCCCCGACCCCGGGACCTGCGCTCTGGAGAGAAGGCGAGGGTGGCCCGTCCCCCTCGCACCCATCTCATGGATGAGCTGGGCAGTGGCCTGGGGCCTGGGGCTGGGAGGCTGGATTTGCTTCCTCAGCTGCACCCCCTCCCTCCCCAGGTGGCTGGCCTACGTCCTCCTCCTGCTGCTGGAGCTGCTGGTCTGCCTCTTCACCCTCCTGGGCCTGGCGAAACAGAGCAAGTGGCTGGTGATCATGTGAGTCGGGGCGCCCTCGCGGGCTCCTGTCCCAGCACCAAGGGGGGGGGGAGGGGCTGGGGAGGGGGGGCAGAGCTCCATCCCTCTGTGCTCTTGAGCGAGAAACCCTCAGCCTCCTCCCTTCCGGGTTCCCACTGGCTCCTTCCTGCATCCCATGAGCCTCCATGACCTCCATGGAGTTCCCGGGCGGGCGGCGGGCACAGGGACAGAAACCAGACCTGGAGCCGCCAGGAGGGGCCTGCGGTGCGGATGAGGGACCAGAGGCGGGACGTGACCACGCGTGAGGCTGCGTGGCCTTGACGTGGCTTTCGGGCTCATTCTGTGTGCCCCACGCTCTCCTGGAACCCTCGCGCCTACCCCAGGAGGAGGCACTTGCCTTCCATTGAACGGGGGAGGGGTGGAGATTCGGGCTCAGAGAGGTTGGGCCACTTGCCCAAGGCTGCCCAGCCAGGCAGTGCTGGCGCTGGAGTCCGCTCGCTCGGCCAGCCTGTCCCATTTGGAGGAGCCCTGCCTCCTGCCTGTCCCTGTGCTGCTGCCCACGTGGTCTCCACTCTCCCCCAGGGCCTTGGAGATGGTAAAACCTGGCCCTGGTCGGTCAGGGCATGGATTGGCCCCCCCCAGATGCCCGTCATGCCTGCTGCCCACCCTCCAGTGCTACAGTGCTAACCACCACCCGCCCCCCCCCCGACCCCCCGCTGCTAACCCCATCCCCAGAGAGATACTGAGAGGCGATTTCAGCCCCGGAGCCGTCTCCACTCCTGGGAGGAGCAGTCTGGGGGGAAGGTGGCTACCCAAGGGAGAGCCTGGGGGTGCGCTTGGGGACGGCGGGGTCCAGTGAAATTCACAGCCGGGAAAGGGGGCTCAGCGGTGGGTAGGAGTCCCCTCAGGGTCCCAGAGGGTGGGGCAGAGCTGGGCTGGGTCCTGCCGGCCCAGGCCTCTTCTCACTGCCCCCCACCCCTGGGCAGGGACCAGATGTTCCGTCTGACATCAACGACCACAGGCCCACCCACCCCTCCACCTTCTCTGCCCCTAATTCTGACCCTCCAGGCTCCAGAGGTCGGGGGGGGGGGGTAGAGCTGAGATGGGATTTGGGGTGGGGAAAGGACGAGGCCAGGTGGAGAGATTCAGAACCCAAACCCTCCCGCCCCCCAGGATGACGGTGATGAGCCTCGTGGTCCTGGTCCTGAGCTGGGGCTCCCTGGGCCTGGAGGCAGCGACCGCCGTGGTGAGTCAGAGGCCGGGCTCCCGGATCCAGGGGCAGGTGGGGGCCAGGGTCACAGGTTCTGAGGTTAAGGAGCTAGTTTTCTAGGTCCTGAAGGCCTGGGGGCCTGGGTCTGAGGGAGGAGGGGCTGGGGGCCTGGGCTCCTGGGTCTGAGGGAGGAGGGGCTGGGGTCTGGGCTCCTGGGTCTGAGGGAGGAGGGGCTGGGGGCCTGGACTCCTGGGTCTGAGGGAGGAGGGGCTGGGGGCCTGGACTCCTGGGTCTGAGGGAGGAGGGGCTGGGGTCTGGGCTCCTGGGTCTGAGGGAGGAGGCTGGGGGCCTGGACTCCTGGGTCTAAGGGAGGAGGGGCTGGGGTCTGGGCTCCTGGGTCTGAGGGAGGAGGCTGGGGGCCTGGACTCCTGGGTCTAAGGGAGGAGGGCTGGGGGCCTGGGTCTGAGGGAGGAGGGCTGGGGGCCTGGACTCCTGGGTCTGAGGGAGGAGGGGCTGGGGGGCTGGACTCCTGGGTCTGAGGGAGGAGGGGCTGGGGGCCTGGACTCCTGGGTCTGAGGGAGGAGGGCTGGGGGCCTGGACTCCTGGGTCTGAGGGAGGAGGGCTGGGGGCCTGGACTCCTGGGTCTGAGGGAGGAGCAACTGGGGGCCTGGACTCCTGGGTCTGAGGGAGGAGGGGCTGGGGGCCTGGACTCCTGGGTCTGAGGGAGGAGGGCTGGGGGCCTGGACTCCTGGGTCTGAGGGAGGAGGGCTGGGGGCCTGGACTCATGGGTCTGAGGGAGGAGGGGCTGGGGTCTGGGCTCCTGGGTCTGAGGGAGGAGGCTGGGGGCCTGGGCTCCTGGGTCTGAGGGAGGAGGCGGGGCCTGGACTCCTGGGTCTGAGGGAGGAGCGGCTGGAGCCTGGGCTCCTGGGTCTGAGGGAAGAGGCTGGGGTCACTGAGTCCGTGGGGGTGTGGCATTGGGACAACTTCTGGTCTGAGCCCCCTTTCCTGCTGCCTCTCCCAGGGCCTCAGCGACTTCTGCTCTAGTCCCGACACCTACATCCTGAACCTGACTCAAGAGGAGACAGGGCTCGACTCAGGTGACCCCAGTGGTCCGGTGCACCCGCTGGATGCTCAGGCCTCTGTGTCCGGTCCTGCCTGGGGTGGGGGGTAGGGTGGTGCCACGCTGTCAGCCCGGCGCCTCCGGTCCCTGAAGCTCTCAGCACCTCCGGGTGGGCTGGAGGAGACAGAGGGATGAAGATGCTGGGCTGAGGAGGGGGGGGGGGGGGCAGGGCCTGAGGGATGGGGGATCTGGCCACTGGGAGAAACTGGGGGCGCACAGTGTGGTCCAGCCAGGGCCTCAGCAGCAGGTGGAGTGTGGAGACTGGGCGAGCGGCCGGTCTCCGAATGCCAGGCCCCTGGGAGTTCAGGGGGGCCCTGAGCTGGGGAGGGGGCTCACCCGGCTCACGGCCTCCTCTCTTCCCTCCCGCCTCAGACATCCTGAGCTATTATTTCCTCTGCAACCAGGCCATCGCCAACCCCTTTCAACAGGTGAGGGCTGCGGCCGGGGGACCGGGGGGCGGGGGCGGGGCTGGGGCCTGGGGCCTAGACTTCGGGGTCCTGGGGGAGGATGAAGGCGCCAGGGACCCCAGTCCTGTGTCCGGGGGGAGGAGCGGGCTGGGGGCGTGGACCACGGGGTCCTCCGCCCTCTCTGCCTGTGTTCCCGCAGAGGCTGACCCTGTCCCAGCGAGCTCTGGCCAACATCCACTCCCAGCTGCAGGGCCTGGAGCGAGAAGCTGTGCCCCAGTTCCCTTCCGCGCAGGTCGGCGCTGCGCCCACACCGGGCTCCCAGGGAAAGGGCGGGGCCAGATCTGTGGGTGTGGGCGGGGCTCACCGAAAGGACGGGTTAGTGGGCGTGGCCCTGAGACATGGGCGGGGCCACAGAAAGGACGGGGCACCGAAAGGGCGTGTTTGGTGGGCGTGGCCCGGGTGTGGGCGGGGCCAGGAGGGCCGGTCGATGAGCGTGGCCCTGGATTGTGGGCGGGGCCGCTGAGAGGGCGGGTCGGTGGGCGTGGCCGTGGGTGGGGCGTGGTAATTAATGGATCTGGGCGTGGCCTTGCGGTGTGGGCGGGGCCCGGAGGGTTGGGTCGGTGGGCATGGGCGTGACCTGAATAAAGGGGCGTGGCCTGTCTGTGTGGGCGGTGTCTGAAGAGATGGGCGGGGCCCCGGCGGCGGACAGGTCCCTGGTGGGATAAGGACCCCTTCCCACCGCAGAAACCTCTGCTGTCCCTGGAGGAGACCTTGAATGTGACGGAGGGAAACTTCCACCAGTTGGTGGCGCTACTGCACTGTCGAGGCTTGCACAAGGTGACCCATGACCCCGCCCCACCTCATTCTCTGCCTGGACCCTGAAGGCCTGCTCCCGCTCTCCCACCCGGCCAGTCTTTTCCCAGAAATCCAGTTATCTGTCTTATTGTTTATATATCATATACTATTCTCTACCCATTAACCATCTGTCCATCTGTCATCTAGAATCCTTCCTTATTTTGTCCTCCTCCCTCTCTCCCCACCCCTCATCCTGGCTCTGTCCTCATCCCCCGCTTCCCCCTCCAGCCCACCCGCTCTCCTCCCCGTCCTCCCCTCTCTCCCTCCCTCCTGTCTCCCCATCTGCCTCCCAAAGGCTGTGCACTTAGTGAGCTCTGGGGGGAGGCGGCCTTGGCTCCACCCTAGCTCTGAACCGCAGGCAAGTCACCGACTTCTCTGTGCCTCAGTGTCCTCACTTACAGGGCCGGGATTCAGGGGTGAATGCCTGCCAAGCTCTCGTGTGGTGCGTGCTGTCATCCTGCCGAGGCAGGGACCGGCAGGACACCCAGGAGAGAGGAAGCCCGGGGTCCCAGACTCCGGCGGTGTGGCCCCGGCAGGTGCACCCCCTGAATCTCCGCCTCCTCACCTGTGAGATGAGGGCGTCAGGACCTGCTTGGCTGGGTGGTGTGAGGGTTCAGGAAAATCAGCCGTCCCCCGCATGCCCGTGGGCTTCACTAAGTCGGGGCTCTGGGCTATTTTAGGGGTGGTGACTCACCCGGCCCCTGAGCCCTCGTTAGTAATGCCATAAAGAAGAAACTGCTGTTATTGTCTGTCTTGCAGACTTGGATGAGAAGGTACACAGGGCTGGGTCACCCGAGGTCGCGGGCCCCTGCAGTCCTCGGAGGCAGGGACCTGGCGCCAGACGCCCCTCCCCCCCCCCCCCCCCCCCCCGCCTCGTCCCCCATTCCCATAGCCCCCCAGCCAGGCTGTCCCCAGTCTTGTACTTCTGCCTCCTGAATGTTCATCCACTGTCACTCCGCCCCCAACCCCAGGGCTCTGCTGCGGCTCAGGACAGAGACTTGGCCCAGGGGACACAGGGCAGTGCATGGGGGCGCATTTGGTTGTCACACTGGGGCGGTGCTACTGGCATCCAGTAGGTGTGGGGGGGTGGGGGTGGAAGAGGGTTCTCAGACCAGCAAGAGGCCCAGATTCGAGGTCCTACCTGTGGGTGTGATAATGACAGTGACCGCAGCCCCAAATGCTTCCCGTGTGCCAGGCTCTGTGTGAGCACGTAGGACGGGGAGGAAACTGAGGCACAGAGAGGCTGAGGGACTTGCCCAGCATGGCACAGCCGGCATGGGGGCAGTGTGAGTGGCGTGTGTGTGTGGGGGGAGAGGGGGCCCTGCCCGCTGATGGCCTCCCGCCCCCACCCCCAGGACTACAGCGCCGCCCTGCGGGGCCTGTGCGAAGACGCCCTCGAGGGCCTGCTCTTCCTGCTGCTCTTCTCCCTCCTGTCCGCCGGGGCCCTGGCCACCGCCCTCTGCAGCCTGCCCCGCGCCTGGGCCCTGTTTCCCCCCAGGTCAGGGGGGCAGAGGAGGCGGGAGGAGGACACAGGGTGGGGGTGGGGTGTCCTGTTGGGGAGACAGCCTCCTGATGCATTACCCATCCTCCTCCTCTGCCACTCCCCCCACACCCCCCAGTGACGACTATGATGACACGGACGATGACGATCCTTTCAACCCTCAGGTACTGGGCTCCTGGGTCTGAGGGAGGAGGGGCTGGGGGCCTGGACTCCTGGTCTGAGGGAGGAGGGCTGGGGGCCTGGGCTCCTGGGTCTGAGGGAGGAGGGGCTGGGGGCCTGGGCTCCTGGGTCTGAGGGAGGAGGGCTGGGGGCCTGGGCTCCTGGGTCTGAGGGAGGAGGGGCTGGGGGCCTGGGCTCCTGGGTCTGAGGGAGGGGGGCTGGGGGCCTGGACTCCTGGTCTGAGGGAGGAGGGCTGGGGGCCTGGACCCCTGGGTCTGAGGGAGGAGGGGCTGGGGGCCTGGGCTCCTGGGTCTGAGGGAGGAGGGGCTGGGGGCCTGGGCTCCTGGGTCTGAGGGAGGAGGGGCTGGGGGCCTGGGCTCCTGGGTCTGAGGGAGGAGGCTGGGGGCCTGGGCTCCTGGGTCTGAGGGAGGAGGGGCCGGGGGCCTGGGCTCCTGGGTCTGAGGGAGGAGGACTGGGGGCCTGGACTCCTGGATGTGAGGGAGGAGGGGCTGGGGGCCTGGACTCCTGGGTCTGAGGGAGGAGGCGGGGCCTGGGCTCCTGGGTCTGAGGGAGGAGGGGCCGGGGGCCTGGGCTCCTGGGTCTGAGGGAGGAGGACTGGGGGCCTGGACTCCTGGATGTGAGGGAGGAGGGGCTGGGGGCCTGGGCTCCTGGGTCTGAGGGAGGAGGCGGGGCCTGGGCTCCTGGGTCTGAGGGAGGAGGCGGGGCCCACACTGTGAACCAGATTCCCATGTCCTGCCTCCTCTGACCCAAACCCCCAGGAATCCAAGCGCTTCGTGCAGTGGCAGTCATCTATCTGAGCCTCTTCTCCACGCCAGACGGGAGCCTGTGCCCCCTCCCCGGTGAGCGAGAGAGTGACCCCCCAACCCCCGCTCTGGGAGCCGGCCCGCCCTCCTCCCCACGCCGGGCATGGTGGCCTTCCCGCCAGCCCCGTCACCGACTCTCTCTCTGCAGTTCCTTCCCCGGCTGCCGGAGAAGACCCCACTAACCCAGCCTGACGGGGCTCCCACCGCTAACCACGGCCCTGGCCACGGCCACCCAGACAGGACTGCCTCCCGGCCCGCCTCATCCTCCTGCCCATAGCCCGCAGCCCCGGAGAAGGCCAGGGCCCGGGGCTGGCCGGAAAGGGGCCCTCCTCCTCGGCCACCAGGGCCAGCCCTGAAAGACACGAGCACCCCCCCCCCCACGCCCCGGTGGGTGGGCGAAGGGTCTCTCATCTCAACTCTCGGCACTAACTTGGGAATGGGGTGATTTGAAATAAAAGGGAAGACTTTATTTTACAAGCAGCTCTCTCCCCTTCCTCTCTCTCCCCTCCCATCTGGCCTCCTGGTTGGGTGGGGAGACCCGCCCCTTCAGCTCGGCCTCCTGGCGTTTCTGTCCCCGGCCAGGCTCTGCAGGGGTTCCGAAGGGATTGCTATTCACACACACACACACACACACACACACACACACACACACACACACACCACTCCCCCTGATTCTAAAAGCAGCGCACGTGTCCTGACACAGGAAGACAGCCGTCCCTGGGCGGGAACAGAGAGCCTAGGAATAGGCCTGGAGAGGGGGGGGGGGGGGTGTGAAGATGGCAGAAGGCGCTTCAAGGCAGGCGGGAAGGACCGGCCGCTAACACAATCGGTCTCCATCTGGCAGAAAACACCCCACACGCAAGAGGGACGACACATCTAAATGCGGACCAGGGGCGGCGCCTGCCAGGGGAAGGCTGGTTCTGTGTATCTTGCTTGGGTGGGGTGGGTTTTAAAGATTTGTTTTTTTTAAGAGAGAGAGGAGTGTCGGCCTGTGGACTGAAGGGTCCCAGGTTCAGTCCCGATCAAGGGCAAGGACCTTGGTTGTAGGCTCCTCCCCAGCCCGGAGGTTCCTCCCGGTGCCGGAGGCAACCAATCATGTATGGCTCTCACATCCATGCTTCTCTCTCTCCGTCTCTCCCCCTCCCACTCTCTCTAAACATCAATGGGGAAATATCTTAATATCTTAGGGGGGGGGGGGAGAGAGAGAGAGAGAGAGAGAGAGAGAGAGAGAGAGAGAGAGAGAGAAAGAAACTTGGCCAGCATGGCTCAGTGGCTGAGCATCAACCTAGGAACCAGAAGGTCACAGTTTGATTCGAGGTCAGGGCACATGCCTGGTTGTGGATTTGATCCCCAGTGTGGGGTGTGCAGGAGGCAGCCAATCAATGATCCTCTCTCATCATTGATGTTTCTATCTATCTCTCCCTCTCCTTTCCTCTCTGAAATCAATAAAAATATATTTTAACAAAAGGAAAGAGAGAGGAAAGGAGGGAGGGAGAGGGAGAGAAACATCGTTGTGAGAGCGAAACATTGATTGGCTGCCTCTTGCACGCCCCCTACTGGGGATCAAGATTGCAACCCAGGCATGTGCCCTGACTGGGAATCAAACCCACAACCTTTTGGTGCTTGGGAAGATGCCCAACTGAGCCACACCAGCCAGGGCTGGGGTGGATTTTAAAAAAGATATCCTAAAGCCAGAAAGGAAAGGTAATCTACTTGACAAATTATGGAATTAAAAAAAAAATACCACAAAGGGGCAAGCTGGTAGTCTAGGGGAAATGATGATATTCTTTTAAAAAATACATGTGGCAAATATATATATAATTCTTTTTAAAAAAATATATTTTATTGATTTTTTACAGAGAGGAAAGGAGAGGGACAGAGAGCTAGAAACATCGTTGAGAGAGAAACATCGACCAGCTGCCTCTTGCACACCCCCCACTGGGGATGTGCCCGCAACCAATGTACATGCCCTTGACCGGAATCGAACCTGGGACCTTTCAGTCCGCAGGCCGACGCTCTATCCACTGAGCCAAACCGGTTTCGGCTATATATATATAATTCTTAATCCATGAATGTAATCTACAAAGCTTCCACAGAGAAAAAGGCCACCCAACTTCAAAACAAGCAAGTTGAACTTCCAATGAGGTGATCATCCCAACACCAGTGAACAGACGAAAATCCATTCAAACCCGGAATATTAGGAAGTACAATTTGAAACAATTTTCCCCCACCACTCAGTTCTCATAAAATTAAAGGAGTGCTAACATTCTGTGCTGGCAAGGATGTGGGGGCTGGGGGGCTCAAACACACTGTTCCTGAGACTGTGAATTGCAATCCTACAAAAAAATATAATCTTATGTGGATAGAGTGTCGGCCTGCAGACTGAGGGGTCCCAAGTTCGATTCTGGTCAGGGCACATGCCTGGGTTTCGGGCTTTGTTCCCAGTGGGGGGGGGGGGGCATGCAGGAGGCAGCCGATCAATGATTCCCTCTCATCATTGATGTTTCTCTCTCCCTCTCCCTTCCTCTCTGAAAGCAATAAAAATATATTTAAAAAAACTATACAGACCCTGTGAGCTGCTGGCCCTCCTGCTTTTGGGAGTCAGTTGATGAAAACAGAGGTAGCTAACTCAGTACATACATTGAAGGCTGTTTGCTGCAACAAAACGTTGACCGGCTACACTCTAGAAACCAAAGTCCACCGAGAGAGGACGAATCCATCAAGTGACTGTACCGCAGGGTTATCCGAAACAGGACAGCGCTCGGCTGGGTTTGGGATTTTAGGAGAGAGAAGAAAAGGCCTGAGAAAGACTTGAGGTGGATGTGACAGACGGGCAGGGGCGCGGACAAAAGCTGATGAAGCCGTGGCTGAGGGAGGCTGCCTATCTGCCTGGTGGGTGGTGTCGCCGGCAGCTTCTCGGTCGGTCCTTCCTCTCCATCCTGAAACCTACCCTGGCCGGTACCGCTCCGTTGGCTGGGGCTTGTCCTGGGCAGTGAGAGGTCGCCAGCTTTGATGTCTGGTCAGGGCACCTGCCTGGGTTGCGGGGCCCGATCCCTGGCAGCCGATGAATGGTTCTCTCTCATGGATGTTTCCCCCTCTCCCTTGTTCTCTAAAACAAACAAACAAACAACCCCCCAAAACAAACAAAACATATTCTTTAAAAAAAAAGATAAATATCACATGATCTCACTCATTTATGGGATATAATGAACAACATAAACCGATGAACAAAAACAGCTCCAGAGACAGAGAAGCATCAATCAGATGCTCAAACCTCAGAGGGGAGGTAGGGGAGGGCAGGGGGTAAGGGGGAGAGATCAACCAAAGGATGTGTATGCATGCATATGAGCCTAACCCAGTGGTTGGCAAACTCATTAGTCAACAGAGCCAAATACCAACAGTACAGCGATTGAAATTTCTTTTGAGAGCCGAAAACCGACTTCTGCGCATGGGCCACGAAGTTTCTTTTCTTTTTTTTTTTTAATTTCTTTATTGATTAAGGTGTCACATATTTGTCCTCATCCCCCCATTCCCATCCCACACCCCTCCCCATGGATGCCCCAACCCTCTGTTGAACTTAAGCATTGGTTAGGCTCATATGCATGCACACAAGTCCTTTGGTTGATCTCTCCCCCCTCCCCCCACCCTCCCCTATCCTCCCTCTGAGGCCCGATAGTCCGATCGATGCCTCCTTGTTTCTGGTTCTGTTCTTGTTCATCAGTCTATGTTGTTCATCATTTCCCCTAGATGAGCGAAATCATGTGTCACTAGAGATATACTTATAAGAATTGAATGTGCGACGAGCAATAATAGTTATGCTGACAGGCAAATGAATCAGTCTGTAGTGAGTTTCTTTCTGGTCCAACAGTTCTTTTGAGACCCAATATCAATGTCCACCAGTTCCTTATGAGTACATGTCGGCACTGACCCCTCAGCTCTGGATGGTGGACAAATGGTGGTAACGCAGGTCCGACTCCCTCTGGTTTGGTCTCGGCCGGATCCAGGGGCACGGCTTCACCCGGATCCAGGGGCCCACGGCTTCACCCGGACCCGGGATCCAGCCTCACCCGGATCTAGGGGCACACGGCCTCGCCCAGACCCAGGATTCAGCTTCATCCGGACCCAGGGGCGCGTGGCCTCTCCCAGACCCAGGGTCAATGGGCCACGAAGTTTCAATCGCACTGTACGTGCGCGCCCGCACGTGGCATTTTGTGGAAGAGCCACATTCAAAGGGCCAAAGAGCCGCATGTGGCTCGTGAGCCGCAGTTTGCCGACCACTGGCCTAACCAATGGACACGGGGTGAGGGCAGGATTGGGGGGGTGGGGGGCAATGAGGGGATATGGACACATATGTAATACCTTAATCAATAAAGAAAAAAAAAGTGGAAAAAAAAAAAGAAATTTCTGAAATCCAAAGAGCGGCCGCACCTGACCCACCCTGGCACGGGGTCACTCAGAGACGATGTCCCCACCTGGTGGCCATGATCGGCTGCTTCCTGCAGGAACACGGATGGGGACGCTTGCACGTGTCCTGCAGGGTCCTGAGGGGACGAGGTGCTGTGGACTATACACCACGTTGCCCCTTTAAACTGAAAAACCCCGGATCCCAACACGCACACGTGGGCGTTCCGGGGGGTTTCGGGTCAGGGCTGGCTGGTCCTGAGTGCCACGTGCCATCGGGCTGCTCCAAACCTCCTGATTGTTTCTAGTTTGCAAACTGCAAGGGATGTTCTAGGCAGCTTTCGATGTGAGGGCCTGAAGCTGGGAAAGAGAAACCCACTACGATTTCGGGGGGCCGGGGACCTGGGGGCTACCAGTATGGACTTCCTTCTCATGACTGTGCCCTGTGACCCTAGGGGCCAGCCCTGTGCTATTGGGGCTGCTTTGCTCTCTAACACTGCCCCCTAGTGGCTGAGACCGGGTCCTGAAGCGGAAGTGTGTGCTGACTGATGTTTGCAAACTACCCAGTGATTCAGGCGGCCTGGGCCTGATTTCCTGCCAGTGATCTTTACTCCCGAAGGACACTGGCCAGACCTTTACAAAAAAGTAAATCTTTTGCCCGGCTGGCATGGCTCAGTGGTTGAATGTCGACCTATGAACCAGGAGGTCATGGTCTGATCCCTGGTCAGGGCACGTGCCCGGGTAGCAGGCTGGATCCCCAATGTGGGGCGTGCAGGAGGCAGCCGATCAATGATTCTCTCTCACCATTGATGTTTCTATCTCTCTCTCCCTCTCCTTTTCTCTCTAAAATCAATAAAAATACATATTTTTAAAAAACCCAAAAAAGGAAATCTTTTTATTTTAAAATGATAACATATGAGCAGTTTTGCTGCCAAGCGAGATGAACAGGGACTTGGATTTGCCCTCCTTCCTGAAACAGCCCCAAAACCAGATGAAATATGTGCAGCAATGACGGTGCTCACGACTCCGGGCATCAGTCCAGGGCGGAGAGCGGTCCCGGAGTGAAGGGAAACGTCGAGCTGAGCCCTGAAATCGCCACAGCCCTGTCATCAGAGCATTTCCCGCCACGGGACTTGGGAGGGGAACTGAGCCACAGCACCTCCAAAGGCCCGGTGAAAAGTGCTCTAAGAAACAAAGTCTTAGTTTTTAAAAATGCTCAAACCAAAAGAAGGCAGGAAAAGAGGAAAAGGCGCCCGGTTGGGGTGGCTCAATGGTTGAACGCCAACCTTGAACCAGGAGGTCACGGTTTGATTCCCCATCAGGGCACATGCCTGGGTTTCGGGCTCAATCCCCAGGAGGGGGCGTGCAGGAGGCAGGCGATCCATGATTCTCTCTCACCATTGATGTTTCTCTCTCCCCTCTCCCTCCCTCTCTCTGAAAAAAATAAATAAATAAAAAACTTAAAAAAATAAAATAAAAAGAGGAAAGGGGAGCAAAGGAAGGTCTGTGTAGTAGCTCACTCTGTCTCACTGCTTCACTAATAAACTCTTTCACTTTAAACTCTAAAATAAAACAGAGTAAACAAGAAACATGACACATAGAAATCCTTAGCAAGTCGACAGGTTTAAACGTAATCACACCAATGATCACCTTCAAGAACGGTGACAAACACTGCTTTTAAAAGGCAGAGAGCCCTAACCGGTTTGGCTCAGTGGACAGAGCGTCAGCTTGTGGACTGAAGGGTCCCCGGTTTGATTCCGGTCAAGGGCATGTACCTTGGTTGCGGGCACATCCCCAGTAGGGTGTGTGCAGGAGGCAGCTGAATCGATGTCTCTCTCTCATCGATGTTTCTAACTCTATCCCTCTCCCTCCCTCTCTGTAAAAAAATCAATAAAATATATTTTACAAAATAAAATAAAAGGCGGAGATTGCAGGCTTGGGGGGAAAAGAAAGCTCCAACCAAATGCTGGGGACAAGAACCCACCTTAAATACAGGGGGACAAACTAAAGGGACCCAAAATACTGAATACACTGTGGTACCCTGGGTTGGACTCATCCACATCAGTGGGGAAAGTGGCGACATTCACATTAAGTCTGCTGTCTAGTGCCAACGTGGGCTTCTTAGCTGTAACAGATCCCACAGTCAGGAGGGCATCGGGGACCCTGGGAGGAGGGTGTGCGGGCCCCCGCACTCCCCCGCAGCCTTTCTGCGAATCTACAATTACTCTAAGGGCGACAGCAGGATCAATGGGAACGCGGGCGACAGCAGACACGGGAGGAAGCCGCCTTGGAATGCTCTCCGCCACCTGCTGCTGCCGCCGCGACCCGTCCCGCACCCGGACTGGGGGATCTTATCCGGGTCCTGGAGGGAGACACTTGCAAGTTTCGTTACGAGAAGTTTAAAATAATAGGCCTGTTTACAGAGATGGTGCAAACTCCTCAGCCTACATCAGCGGCCTCGCAGGACCTGATCCCGGCCACGGGCCGGCCCCCCGCCCGCCTCTACGGACCTGCCTCTTCACCAGGACCCCACACCTGTATTTTGCCGTCCCCCCTGTATGCCCCCCCCCCCCCCCCCAAGCGGGGCTTGTCTCCAAGCGTTGGCACCCGCCGTCCCCTCCGCCGGACGCGCCGTCCCGTTTCAGGGACTAAGGCAGCTTCCATTTCCGGTGGGGTCTGTGTCCACCCCTTTCCTTTGCGCTCGTCATTCCCTTCCCCGGGCTCCCCCATCCCTGGACGGACGGCGGGCAGTCCAAGTCCCATCACCCTGGTTTATGTCTACAGTCGGGATAACAAATGGCTACCACGAACGCAGCCAAAACTCGGCTAAAGGACGAACGCAACGCCCAACTCGGTCGCGCGTGTCCCCTCGGGGCCACCGTCCCCACCCCGTCTTCCGGATGGTCAGGAGCGCCCGCCCGCGGAGTGCGTAGGCGGGAGGGCGGGCTCAAAGCCCAGATCGCGACGCCCATTGGCTGAGAAGGGTCGCCTGGAGGGGGGGGGGGCGGGCGAGGCCTGCGGCTGACGTCAGGACGCCGCGCTCCGAACGTCGAAGCCCAAGGAAGAGCGGAGTCAGCCAGCTCGCGAGCCTCCCCTCGGCGGCGGTGGTGTCGCCTTGGCCCGCAGCTGCCGAGTCCCCGGGGCGAACGGCGGAGGTGGGTGTGAGGGGCGGGGAGCCGGCGGGCGGGCCGGCGCGGCGTCTGCTTCCGGCCTCACGCCCCGCGGGCCCTGAGGCCTTGGTGGCTGTCACCTCAACGGACGCGGCGCGCGAGCGTCCACAGGGTGTGGCGGCGCGGGCGGCACTGCGCCTGCGCGGACGGGTGGGGCGCGCGACCGCGCACCCCGCAGCCCGTGCTGTCGCTGGCCGCCGCCCGCCGGTCCCTTGGAATTTCTGGGCCCCCGGCGCCCCTTGTCTCCTATTGGCTGGGCGGTTCCAAGGGAGACGACCGCGTAGTCCTGGGCGACGGGGGGCCCTGGCGCCCGCTGCTTCCCGGGGACGCGGTGCGCAAGCGCGGCGCGGCCGGGGCGGTGGCTCGCGGGCCAGGTGCGGGGGGTCGGGCTGGCTCTTCCTTTCCCCCCCGCCCCACCCACCCCGACTCGGCCCGCTGGACGGCCCGGTGTCAGGTGCCCCCGCCCTTTCCACCTGCCCGGGACCCCGCCAGGCTTTCCCCAGCCTCCTTCCGGGGCCCGCCAGCGCCCTCTTCTGTTTCCTCTTTAAGACTTTTCCGAGGGTTCCCAGCTCCAGGCACCTGTTCCCGCCCCCTCCATTTCCTGTAGGATTTCCGGGTTCTCCAGCAGGCTTCGCCTTTGAGCTCACCCATACTTGTCATTATTCCTTCAGGTTTAGACACCCCCCCCCCCACCCCCCAGTCCTTGTCTCCAAGACACCCATTCATTTTCCTGTGTCCTCCCCACCCCACTCTTACCTGCCGAAAGGGTTCAGGCACCCCGCAGCTTCCTCTGCTGATCTCCACCCGGGCGGCCGCCCCGTCTCTCCCGCAGGCCTCCCCCTCCCTCTAGGTCAGGAGCAGAGTTCCTCGCCTTAGGGAACCTTTCTGAAGTGGTTCATTCTCCTCTGAAATCGTTCTCTTAAGACGGGGGTGGGGAGCATCCGGTCCGAGGGCCCTGCCAAGGCATTGGGGTGTGTGAGGTTAAATGTCTGACCAAACGGAGCAGACCAGTTTTTAAGTGGATAGTTCTGTACGGCCTCGACTGTTGTCACACAAATCCAGAGGTCCCTCGGCAGGAAGAAGGCCCCCCACCCCTGTCCTGAGCGCTGTCTAGGAAGCCATTGCTTCACATTGACATTCTCCTTGGGCACCCTCTGCTTCTCCAGAACCTCCCTTTTCTTTGTTATTTTGTTGTTGTTGTTGTGTCCCCTCTGTTTTTTGGCTCCAGGCTGGGTCAGACCCTGCCTTCTTTACCGAGTTCTCCCAGCCCCGAGGGTCCACTCAGGCTCATTGGAGCGTCCCCTCTCTCCCCTGCTGCTTCTCAGGAAGTCACAGACTCCTCACCCTTGGCCGCGGTCCCCACCCGCCCTCTCCCCTCCCCGTCTCAGGGTGTCCCCCAGTCCTTCCCTTTCATGTGGGTTTCAGATCCTTCTCCTTCCCTCTGGTTCACGTCTTTCGTTTTCCACCCAGGGCACTGCAGGAGGCCAGGCCCTCCCCTCCCCTCCCCTCCCCTCCCCTCCCCTCCCCTCCCCTCCCCTCCCCTCCCTTCCCCTCCCCTCACGCTGGCCCTTTTATCCCACACCCAGGGCTGACCACAGCCCCCTTTCCTGCCCGGCTTCTCCTGAGCCCATCTGCCTCTCGCCCCCACTTTGTGACGTTTCTTTTGCTGCTTCTTGAGTCTCCCTGATTGACCCCTTTTCCCGCAGACAGTGAAAAAGCAGTCTGGCTCCCGAGGTCCACCCCTCACACCCCAGGGTCCAGATGGCGGCCAATGTGGGTGATCAGCGCGGCACAGACTGGTTAGTGGGCAGAGGGACAGGCCGGAGGGGTGGCGGGAGGAGCGAGCCCCAGTGTCCTCCTCCTCCTCGGGGTGGGGCCTTGGACGGGGCCAGGGCAGGGCTGGCCCCCTGGCGGCCGAGTGAGGGAGCATGGGCTGCAGTGTGGGGGCGTCAAGCCTCTGAGCCCTCACTTTGCACAGTCCAGTGCTGGTTTGCAAAGTCGCATGCTTCATTCAGTGAACTGCCATTGGGGGGGCAACCTTCGACACTTAGCCCTTTATCTTTTTGCTAATTGTTTTTTTCTAAAACTGTGATTATAACCGGCTGAGTGGGGTGGTGTCGGACAGAATTCATAGTTCCTAGACCACTTAGACCTGCGCGGCACCAGCTCCTGTGTTAGGTTCTGCAGGTGTTGCAGTTGCTGTGTTTGCTTTATATGTACCAACTGCTTGTGCACAGGCCCCCCGCACAAGTCCTTTAGGCAGGCAGTCTCATTGCTTCCGCACAGAAAACCAGACACACCGGGTGTCCGCACGTCCTAGGTTGGAGAAGCTAGGCTGCAGTAGACAGAGAGGGGACCTGTGATCCCACAGGGTGGTGGCCTTTCCCGCCTCGCCCACACGCAGGCGGGACAGCAGCCGGCTCTGTGCTCTCCGCAGGTCCTCCCAGTACAGCATGGTGGCCGGGGCGGGCAGGGAGAACGGCATGGAGACGCCCATGCACGAGAACCCGGAGTGGGAGAAGGCCCGCCAGGCCCTGGCCAGCATCAGCAAGGCGGGCGCTGCCGGCAGCTCCAAGGCCAGCAGCAACGGGCCGGTGGCCAGCTCACAGGTGAGGAGGGCACAGGCCGGGCACCCTGGGGGGGGCCGCTGGGGCGGGACACGCTTGGTATCCTCTCGTGTCACCTCCAGTGCTCCTAGAGTGGGGAGGCAAGGACTGTCCTCAGAGCGTCCAGGGGCCACGTGTCCCCGTCCCTGAGGGGCCTGGGTCTGAGGGCAGAGGCGTGGCTCTCGGTGGAGAGACGTCCCCAGTTCCTGGGCGGTTAACCTGTTTGCCGGTTAACGGGGGCCGTGGCCATGGGCGCCTGCTGCCCAGGCTGACGGCGTGTGGGCCTCCCCACAGTATGTGTCTCAGGCGGAAGCCTCGGCCCTGCAGCAGCAGCAGTACTACCAGTGGTACCAGCAGTACAGCTACGCCTACCCCTACAGCTACTACTACCCCGTGGTGAGTGCTCCCTCCCGGCCCCGGCCCCCCTCCCCGTGCTCCCTGCACAGACCGCCACCTGCCACACCACGGCCACGCGCTCCTGTGGGCCCAGCCTCGCTGTGTCCCCGCGCCTCCGGGGGGCGCCTTTCTCCGAGGAGCTTTGTTATTTAAGGGCGTACCCCTGCCCTCCACTCTGCTTCTCTCCCTGGCCTTTCTTCCGCAGCACTCACCGCTGGGCGGGTTACTTTGAGTGCCAGCTTCATTCGGGCGTGGGTTGTCATCTTTTAGTTTTGTTCTATTGCGGGGCTTAGAAGAGCTGGCACGCAGCAGATATTTGTGGAACAGGGAGAGAATTCTGAGAAAGAGCGCAAATGGGGTATAGGCTTATAGAGGTTTTCATTTCATTTAATGCTTTCCTTAACGTCAGAGAATTTGGTGCATTTATGTGGTAGAGAGAGAAGCAGAGGGGTGAGCGATGAGGGGAGGGTCAGGACCGCGTTGGCTGCTGAGCAGCAGGAGGAGGGGAGCCGGCCTGCCACTCACCCTCCTCCCTGCCTGTGCAGAGCATGTACCAGGGCTACGGCTCCCCCTCCCAGTACGGGATGGCCGGCTCCTACGGCTCAGCCACACCCCAGCAGCCAGCAGCCCCCCAGCACCAAGGCACTCTGAACCAGGTAACGCCCAGCCCATGTCTGCGTCAGGTTCCGGCTGGGGATGTGGTTTGTGAGTGTTGTTGAGCCACCCGCCTCCTGCCGAGCAAGTCCAGCTTTGAGAACGAAGAGGGCAAAGCAGAGGTTTTGAAACTAGGATGGGTTTGGGGCTTGGCAAGGCCAGGGCCTGGGCTGTTGGGGTGATGGTGGGGGCAGCCTGTAGTGTGGCAGCTTGTCTGTGTGTTCCCCCCGCATGTGCACTCATGCACAGCTGCACACATGATCTGGCCCTGCACGCACATGCACCTTGGCGGAGTGGTGGAGCTAGTGCAGGGAGGCGAGGGACCCGGGTTCGAATCCCAGCACCCCCTCTGGGGTGTGAGTACAAGTCCTGCGACCTGCTGCTGCCAGGGTGTAATCGTGTGTGTGCCATGGCTGATACGGGACACGTGCTCCGACCATAACCACTGGGGGCGGCGGGGGGAGGGGGGGCTGCTCCACTTACCAGTTGGGGCCATGGGAAAGGAGCGCCTGTCTGAGCCCGTCTTCTCAGCCGTGGAAGGGTGGTTAGGAGACCCCGTTCCCCAGGGGAGGGTCACGGCCGTGCTGAAAGCTGAGTGATGTGACAGGAGTGTGAGTGAGAGCAGCCGGAGACTCTGCTCCCGCCCTCAGCGCCACTTCCTCCGACAGCCCCCCGTCCCCGGCATGGATGACGGCATGTCCTACCAGGCCCCTCCCCAGCAGCTGCCAGCAGCTCAGCCCCCTCAGCCCTCCAACCCCTCGCATGGGGCTCACGCTCTGAACAGCGGCCCCCAGCCTGGGACAACGCCCGCCACACAGCACAGCCAGGCGGGGCCCCCCTCGGGCCAGGCCTACGGGCAGCACACCTACACCGAGCCGGCCAAGCCCAAGAAGGGCCAGCAGCTGTGGAACCGCATGAAGCGTGAGTGGGCGGCGCCGAGAAGCCAGGGCCGGGCTGGGCATCAGCCTCGGCAGGAGGCACAGGGTGCAGGGATGGTCCCAACCTGGAGCTGGGCCTGCCAGTCCCGGGGGGCTGGGGTAGGCCTAACGCCAGCTTTCGCTGCTCCCCCACCCCCAGCGGCCCCCGGGACTGGTGGTCTCAAGTTCAACATTCAGAAGCGGCCCTTCGCTGTCACCAGCCAGAACTTCAGCTCCACTTCGGAGGGCCAGCACAGCGGCTTCGGCCCCCAGCCCAACCCCGAGAAGGCCCAGAACCACAGGTGATGGCCCTGGCCCGGTCCTCGGCATCCGAGGGCACCCGTGCAGGCTCTGCTGCTCCAGAGGGCGGGGTGCTCCCTCGGGAAGCTGTGAGCGTTAAACGGGAGGGAAGGAAACGCTGGAGTGGTGCCTGCCTGCACGTCAGCTCGCGGAGCGGCGGTGGTGACAGGCTGTGCCGGAGTGGGTGCTCCCAGCTGAGTCCCACTTGTGCCCTGTGCAGGGGGAGCCTGTCGGGGAAGCCGGACGACTGGCCGCAGGACATGAAGGAGTACGTGGAGCGCTGCTTCACGGCCTGCGAGTCGGAGGAGGACAAGGACCGCACGGAGAAGCTGCTCAAGGAGGTGCTGCAGGCCCGGCTCCAGGATGGCTCCGCCTACACCATCGACTGGAGCCGGGAGCCTCTGCCCGGGTGAGTCCAGCCTGGAGCTGAGGCCGGGGCGGCCTGCGTGCCGGGTGGGGCCGGGGCGGAGCTGAGCCGTGGACGCAGGTGGGGGAGGCATCGGGTGGAGTGTCCCTGGGGCAGGTGGGGGCGTGGGTTGGTGACGCCCTGCTCTGTCCTCAGGCTGACTCGGGACACGGTGGCAGAGAGCCCCAAGAAGAAGCGGTGGGAGGCCCCCAGCAGCCTTCACCCTCCCAGGGGGGCAGGCGCCACGACCAGGGGCGGGGGTGCCCAGTCACAGCGAGGGACGCCAGGGGCTGGGGGTGCTGGCCGAGCGCGGGGCGGCAGCTTTGCCAAGTTCGGCAACCGCAATGTCTTCATGAAGGACCACAGCTCCTCCTCCAGCACAGAATCCCGTTCCCGCTCCTCCTCCCGGTCCCCGAACCGCCACTTCCGCCGCAGGTGGGTGCGGGCTCCAGGCGGGGGTGGGCCTGCGGGGGAGCCAGCTCGGGCCTCACCTTCCTGCTTCTTCCACACAGTGACTCCCATTCGGACTCGGACAGTTCCTACTCAGGGAACGAGTGTCAACCCGTGGGTCGCAGGAACCCGCCCCCCAAGGGCCGGGGAGGTCGGGGGGCCCACATGGACCGGGGCCGAGGCAGGGCGCAGCGAGGGAAGCGGTGAGCCTCTGGGTGACCAGGGAGGGTGCTGTGCCCTTGGGCGGCGCAGCAGAGGCCTGGTGGTGCTCGATGCCTGTCTCCTTTACCGACCCTCCTCCCTCCCCGCAAGGCACGATCTAGCGCCCACCAAGCGCAACCGCAAGAGGATGGCGGCGCTGGAGTGTGAGGACCCCGAGCGCGAGCTGAAGAAGCAGAAGCGGGCGGCCCGCTTCCAGCACGGCCATTCCCGCCGCCTGCGCCTCGAGCCCCTGGTGCTGCAGGTGGGCGGCCTGGAGAGCAGCGGGGGTGACCCTGACTGGCAGGAGCTGCAGATCGTGGGCACCTGCCCCGACATCACCAAGCACTACCTGCGTCTCACCTGCGCCCCCGACCCGTCCACAGTGCGCCCTGTGGCGGTAAGTGCTGGGAAGGGCAGGGCCCGGCTGGCCGGGTGGGCGCTCGGAGGGGGAACTGAGCACAGCTTGTGCCTCCGAACCCTGAGTCCCAAGCACACAGCCTTGTCGGGGGCCTTCTAGGCCTCGGGGCCTCCGGGTCCTACTCGAAATGGGACAAAGGCCCCAGCGTCCTGATTGGGACAAGGCCGTGAGTGTTCCTGTCCCCGGTGCACGCAGGCTGGGCGCTGACTCGGGACTGGCTCAGGAGCTCTCCCGCAGTCTGTGGGTTCTTCCTCACGGGTGGGCCTCTAAGGGGGTTTGATGCCGCAGCCTTCATTTCAGACACCGAGTTAGCGGAGCTTAATGGGGTTTGGGGTGTCCCTGCTCGGCCTGCTGTCACTGAGCTCCATGTGACGGCCTTCCAGGTTTTGAAGAAGTCGCTGTGCATGGTCAAGTCCCAGTGGAAAGAGAAGCAGGACTATGCCTTCGCCTGCGAGCAGATGAAGTCCATCCGGCAGGACCTGACGGTGAGGGGCTGGGGCTGGGTGACCAGGGGTGGGGGTGGGGATTGGGGATGTGGGGTGTGCGTCCCGCCCTGCTCTGGCCTGACTCCTCTCCTTGCTGCCCCAGGTACAAGGCGTGCGCACTGAATTCACGGTGGAGGTGTATGAGACACACGCCCGCATCGCCTTGGAGAAGGTGAGTGGGTGCTGGGCTCCTCCCGGGCTCCTGGGCTCCTCCTGGGCTTTCTCCCCCGCCTCACTCTGCTCCTCTCTCCCTGCATGCCCTGCCCCCCGCCAGGGTGACCATGAGGAGTTCAACCAGTGCCAGACGCAGCTCAAGTCCCTGTACGCGGAGAGCCTGCCCGGCAACGTGGGTGAGTTCACCGCCTACCGCATCCTCTACTACATCTTCACCAACAACTCGGGCGACATCACCACGGAGCTGGCCTACCTGACGCGGGAGCTGAAGACGGACCCCTGCGTGGCCCACGCCTTGGCACTGAGGGCAGCCTGGGCTCTGGGCAACTACCACCGCTTCTTCCGGCTCTACGGCCACGCGCCCTGTATGTCTGGCTACCTCATAGACAAGTTTGTGGACCGGGAGCGCAAAGCCGCCCTCAAGGCCATGATCAAAACGTATGTTCAGCTGAGGTCCCCCGCGTCCCCCCCTCTTCCCCCTCCACTCCTGGCGAGCAGGCCTCTACCTCCAGTCCCCTCCCTGCTGTCCCTCCTGCTCCCCTTTGCTCAGCCCTCCCTCTGGCCTCTTCCCCCCTTCTTTCTTTCCTTCTCTCTCTCTCTCTCTCTCTCTCTCTCTCTCTCTCTCTCTCTCTCTCTCTCTCTCTCTCTCGGTTCCGGGGTCCCTCCACCCCCTGCTGATCGTCCTCCCACTCACATCACCTGGGACCCTGGCTGCTCTGCTCGGGGCTCCTGCCTTCGAGGCCTCCGCCTGCCTTTCTCTCGTGGCTCTCCTGCCGCAGCTCTTGCTCTAGAGACAAACGACAAAACAGCCCTGCTCCGGCAGCTTCTGGTCTGACGGGCCAGGGCCCCATTCCTGCTTGAGTCTTTGGAGGGTGCCACATGTTAGGGAAGCGGGTGAGATGCCAGGCAGCTGGGCCTGTGCCCCACACATTGAGTGCCCGCCATGTGCTCGAGAGTGCGGGGATCTGTTCTTAGGGCAGTGAGTCTCCCCCGGGGACAGGGACGTGTCAGGAGGTGCCTTGTTGTCACAGCTGTCACAGCCCGGGCTGCTCCTGGCCTGTGGTGGGTAGAGACCGGGGTAGCTGCTGACCAGCCCACAGCGCATGGCGCCCCACAGCACTAATGAGGGGGAGAGCCCCTGCCGGCTTGGTGGTACGAGGCCTGGAACACCATGTCTGTTAGCTTCGACCCACGTGGATGGTTTGGAGCCTGGGAAAGGACGGTCGAACTGAAGGTTAGGGCACTCCGGGGCCACAGAAATAGAGGGAACATGGGCAGAAACGTGGGGTGAGGATGCAGGGGAGCTGCTAACTGACCGGCACCCTCTGCAGCCCGCCAGGCCCTGTGGGGAGCTCCCAAGCTCCCTCCAGCTCAGGTAGCTGGGCCGGGGACTCCTTGTTAGTGTGTGTGCTCGGCCTCGGGGCACAGATGGCTGGTGCCTGTGGGAGGGGCCTGGCCTGGCACTGCCTTTCCTTGGCAGACAGGTCCTGCAGGGTGGCCAGGCCGCCAGCTCAGGCGGCGGGGGGGGCAGCAGGCTCTCCTGGCTCCATGGACAGCAGGGCTGGGGCCGCACATGGGCTTGGGGCAGGGCCGGTTCCGAGTACTTTTAGCCACCAGCTTCCTAGGTGACACGCCGGGGCTGTGCCTGGCGCTGCGGTTCCCGGGGTTGTTTGTGAGGGTAGATGGCTCAGCCTACAGGCCAGGGTTCGCTCAGGCACTGAGCACTTAGGACAGCTGCTTCCGGCACGGGCCCAGTGCTCAAGCCGTGTCTCTTGTTGACAGCGGAATTTCCTGTGTGGGAAGTGTAGGAAGTGCTGGCACCTGTGCCCAGGGCATCCCTGAGGCGCTCAGACCCAGGGTTGGGGTCCTGTGAGGGCCAGGCCCGCAGAGTAGCACTCAGCCCTCCCGTCCTGTGCTGTCCCCATGGGCCACCTGCCGGGCCCTGCCCTCGGCCGCAGTGGCCCTCTTCTGAGGGACTGCTCAGGCCAGGGAGCAGTGGAGGAGCTGGCGGGGCCCCTACCCTCTCCCCCTCCTCCCCGGCCTCCCGCACAGGTAAGTGAGGGTAAAGGGGGCACCCACCTGAGGGCCCCCCAAGCTCCAGAGGTGGGAGGTGGGGGTGAGGGGTGGGTACCAGAGGTCAGCAGGTAATGTGCTGAGGAAACTCTCTGGGTGTCGGAAGGGGGGCACCCACTCCCTGTTCGTGGGGCCCCTGCCTGCTGCCCGCCTCATCACATTCTCCTCTTGTTTCCATAGCTTCCGCCCTGCGCTGCCTGTCTCCTACCTGCAGGCCGAGCTGGCCTTCGAGGGCGAGGCCGCCTGCCGGGCCTTCCTAGAGCCCCTGGGCCTGGCCTACACGGGCCCGGACAACGCCAGCATCGACTGCCGCCTCAGCCTGGCGCAGCTGTCCGCCTTCTGAGCACCGCGCCAAGGGGGTGGGGGCAGGGCTGCGGCCCCCACGCCACCTCTGCGGATTTTGTTTTTGAGCCATGGACTTGGGTTGTAAATTAATTGTGGGGAGTGAGCTCCAGGCAGAGCCACCACCCCTGCCCCCGTTTTCCTACCGGGGAGTCTGTACAGAGATTTTTTCTACGTTTTTATTTTTGCCTCAGAGGGATGGGACGGGGAGGGGGGGGGGCAGCCGAGGGTTGGGGGCTTGGTCTGTCCACCCTGCACCTCTACTAATGCTGTCTCAGTGTTTTCTCTCTCTCTCTCTCGAGCTCGTACTCCGGTACCAACCCGGCACCCTGGCCCATCTCACGCCAGGGGGCCAGCAGAAGAAGACAGGCCGCTCCGCCCGTGCCCGCTGCGGCGGGGGCACCAGCACGCTGCCCGCCGCTCATCGCTCGTCGCCCATCTGCCTACCTCACCAGAGACTCTTGTTGCCCAGCCCTCCGGGGCCTCAGTGCTCGGGGCGCGGGGAGCCGTAGAGACTGTGTCTTGCCCTCGGCTCCCGCCCCAGAAATGCCACCGCCACACCAGGCCACCAGCAGATCCTCGTTGCCGCCTGTACCGAAGCCTCCGGAGGCCATCGCGGGACCTCACCGGCCGGGCCGCCTCGTCTGCAGTTGTATTAAGTTGTCTCGTGTCCCCTCCTCCCGCCACCCCAGTGTTTCTTCTAGTTTTTTCCCCCCTTCCCTCCCTCTTCCCCCTCCTGCTCCCTCCTCCCTTGGTTCAGCACAGGTAAACGGTTCCCCTCCCCGCCTTCATGGATCACCAGCTCACGTCACATTTCCTTCTCGTTTCTTTTTGTGTGTTTATTTAAGTTGTTTTCCCTCCTTCCTCCCCTTTTCTTTTCCCCTCCCTCCCTCTTCTGCCATGTAATCGGAGGTTGTGCAATGAGTTTGCAAACAGCTGGACTGTCAGGCTGCTTTTTTTCCAGATATTCCTTCTCTGCCTCCCCTCCCCTCCTCTCCCCCCTTCTTTCCTTCATTCTTCCTTTGGATCACTGAGCACGTGTGGAACCTTGAGAGAAGCCACAATTAAAGAGAGAGAGCGAGCGTGTGCTTTGTCCCTCCTGCTTGGGCTGGATCTCCTCCGTGTGGCCCTGAGGTCCGATTTGTGTCCCCGGAGAGGTCTGGGGCTGTCAGCCCAGGGGGATCTCAGCCAGGGGCCGGTAGGTGTCCCCTGCCCTCCCCATGCGGCACAGCCAGAGTTGTCTCAGCAGCTGGCTCCCCAGCGCCTGCCCTGGGCTGGACCCAGGCATGGGGAGGTGGCCCTGAGAGCCCCGGGGGACCTTGGCCAGCGTGAGGTGGGGGTGCAGCCCCCCTAGGGGCTGTAGCACTCTGAGCCCTTCAGCCTCCAGCCTCCGGCTCAGCACTTGGGCCATGTTTTCCAGGGAGGGGGAGGGTGGCGCACAGAGCACGTGGGGGCCCAGGAGCACCAGCTGCCTAAACATCACCTGCGGAGGTACCTCAAGTCCCGGATCGGAGAGGGCGCGTTTGAGCGCACTGATGGCAGCCGCTGTCTCCCCGGGGCCCTCCAGCCTCAGCAGGGCCAGCGTCAGGTGCAGGGCCTGCGGGGGCACCAGGAAAGCAGCGCACCAAGGCGCAGCTCGGACCAGCTCTTCCTGGGCCTTGGCCACCCCCGCCTGCAGCCCGGGCTCTGTCACCATGAGGGCCACAAAGTGCGTGGGGCGAGGCTGGCGAGGGGCTATGGCCCCGGCCGCGGTGGCCTCTCCGCCAGCTTGGGGCCAGGCCTCCGTACCCCACTCCACTTGACACCCCTCTTTTGTCTCAGAGAAGTCATCGAGGGGCTGCCCTGGGGCCGCCACGGTCCGCGCCGCTCTGGTCCTGGCTTTGGCGGCCAGCTTCCGCGCCCTTTCTGGCTCCTTCGCTGGGGAAGCCGGGCTGCTGGCCCCGCCCAGCTCCTGGGCCTCCACCGAAGTCCCCGCCGGCTCCAGGCTCCCGGCTTCGGGGCCTGTCCCAGGCGGCTGTCCGAGCCCTCCTGCTGGGGCGCCAGAGGGGGGCGCAGCTGCGCAGTCCTCTGCTTCCCGGGTCCCAGGTGTGTCCTCGACCCCCTGCTCATCCCCGCTGTCAAGCGCCTCTCTGGTTCCGGGCGCGTGCTCGTCATCGTGCGCGTTTCCGGCCTCGAGCGCGTCCAAGTCATCCTGCACTTCTCCGTCCCCAAGAACGTCGAGCGCGTCCAGGATGGTGGGCCCGCGGCCCTCCGCGGAGCCGGAGCCAAAGACGTGGTCCGTGCGCGAGTCGCGATCCCACACGATGCGGCCGCGGAAGCGGAAGTAGCGGATGCGGTGCTGCGGGACGGCCAGCGAGCCGGGCCCGAGCGCCGCCAGCGGCTCGTCCCAGCAGAAGGCGCCGAAGGGCTCCTCCACCACGCCCAGGAAGCGGTCGGTGTAGCCCACCGCGAAGTCGGCGGGGTCCAGGCGCGGGTCCCAGCGGATGCGCTGGATGACGGCCGCGGCGGTGCGCAGTGGCGGCTTTTTGATCCCGGCCTCGGCCTCGGCCTCGGCCTCCGCCCCGGCCCCGCCTCTAGGCTGCGCCGGCGTCGGATCCCCGGGGTGGGGCAGGCGGCATCGGGCGCCGAAGCGGCAACGGCCCTCCAGGAAGAAGCGGCAGGCCGGCGGCGGCGGGGTCTCCGCGGCGGGAGACTCCAGGGTCGATGCGGGCTCTCCGGCCGCCGCCATAGGAACCCGGGCGGTGACCCGGCCGTGTCGTCAGCGGCGGTCGCTCCGACCGCGCCCCGATCCGGGAAGCACGCCCTCGCGCTCGCAGGGACTCTGACTCAGGCCCACGTGGGTCCGCCCCCCGGGGTCACCTGGGAGTCTGTCCCCGCCCCCGTCCCCACCTTTTACTGGTGCAGCCCCTCCCGCCCCGGCCCGCGGCGAGCTGGCCCGGCCCCGGCTAGTGGTTCACCTGCTCGGCTCCGCCTAAGTCCTGAGAGCCCCACTCCGCCCCGTCCAACGAGTGCACGTGCCGTCCCGCCTCCGGCCCCGCCTCGGGAGCTGCCTGTGCGGCCCGCCCTCCGCGGGCGCAGGGACCACGAGGCGTCTGCAAGATCAAACCGAACCTCGTAGCTCAGATTTGACGCCGCTGCCGTCTCGCATTTGAGCCCACACACCTTGGGAGGCCAAGGGGCCCTCCTCCAGGGTCCACTGCACCCCGCCCCGCAGCGGGAGCGCGTCAGGCCGCCTGGAGCCAGCGGCGCTGTCAACAGGACGAATGAATGGGCCTGAGGGCGCGGCCACGTCGGGATCCCGCCCCGGCTCTCCTAAAGGGGCCACGTCCATCGGACCGGTCCGGTCTCTGCGGTACCGGAGCTGCAGGTGACACACCTGACTCTCCAAGGCGCCGGGACCCCATCACCCTCTCTCACGTGCACAGTGAAGAGACAGAAGCGGGCACAGGCCTTAGCCGTTTATGTATAGAGAAGTGGGGTGCGGGAAGGCAGGGCGCGGGGAGCCGGGAGCCTATAGGCCAATGACGTCGTCCAGCTCGAGGTCCGCGTCGGGGCGGCAGCGAGCCCTGGGGTGCTGCGCCCCCGAGCCGGGGTCCGCGTCGGGCTTGGCGGCAGCGGCCCCGGGACGCTCCGCGTCCATGACGCCCAGCACCGCGTCCAGCATCGAGGGGCCCAGATCCAGGTGGAAGGACAGCAGCGGGTCGGCGGGCGCGGGCGCGCGGAGGGCGGGCGGCGGGGGCTGGGGCACGGCGGGCGGCGGCGCGGAGCGCGGGGCCCCCGCGGGAGGCGCGCGGGGCTCGGGGGGCGGCCCCCCGCCGTGGCGGCTCAGGAACGAGGTGTCCCCGAAGGCGTCGCCGCCGCGCCCCACGTGCAGCGTGTGCCGGAAGTCGCCGAGCGGCGCGGAGATGGAGAGGGCGCCGCGCTCCGGCCGCTTCTTGGGCTGCGCGGGGCCCAGCTGCTTCAGCACCGGCATCTGCGGGCGAGGGGGCGGGTCAGCGGGGCCTCCCCTGCAGGAGCCGCACCCCCAGCCCTGGGTCTACTCAGATGCCTTCCAGAGAGACAGGATGATGGTGCGGGGATCACTCCCATTTTACAGGCGGGGAAAACCGAGGCCCCGCGAGGCCCGGGGTCGCAGCTGCTTGGTTCACATCTCACTCAGCTCTGGGTCTGCCCGGGACCACCACGCGGTGCCGATTCCAGTCAGAACAAACATGCGAGGTGCCTAGAGGCCAGGCAATGAGCCACCCTGGGGGGGGGGGGGGTGCTCCCCAAACTTGGCAAAAACCCCAGCTCCTCACACATGGGGGTCCCTGAACCCAGGGCCGCCGGCGCCTGTGTGGGGGCAGCAGGCCCGGAGCCTGGGGCCCACACACGTCCGGAGGGAGGCCGGGGAACATGCTGACCTGTTTTATTTATTTTTAAAATGTCTGGATTATATTTGTGTTTATACCCACCCGGTCGCAAAATACAAGTTCATCTCTAAGGAAGGGGCCTGGCCTGAAGATGCTAACCGGGAATTCTAATATTTTTTTTTTTTTAAATATATTTTATTGATTTTTTACAGAGAGGAAGGGAGAGGGACAGAGAGTTAGAAACATCGATGAGAGAGAAACATCGATCAGCTGCCTCCTGCACACCTCCTACTGGGGATGTGCCCACAACTAAGGTACATGCCCTTGACCGGGATCGAACCTGGGACCCTTGAGTCCGCAGGCCGACGCTCTATCCACTGAGCCACACCGGTTAGGGCGAATTCTAATCTGTTTAGGGCGGGTCTGGGAATCTGCATCGAGGCACAGTGTGTCCTCATGAGAATGGTTGGAGTTTGAAAGAGACCATTTAACGTCTCAGTTTCTGTAAGAGGATGATGATAAACACATTTCTCTGCGTTACAAGATTGGCCAAAGGGCATGCACCGGGGGCGGGCAGCTCACACACTGGAAGCGAGGTGTCCTCTGGCCACGTGGACCCGCAGGGTTCATGTTACAGGGAAACGCCTGCCAACCTTTGCCCACATCCTGCAGCCCGGCTGCTTTTATGCATCTTCTGGGCGGGCCTTTGATGACCTTGGCCCTTGTGCTAACAGTCGGTTATGACTATGACGAAGGCCCTGTTTGAATGGAGGCCCCGCCCTCTGCCCGCCGCAGGTCTGGGACCTCGCGGTTTCCTCTGTAAAAGGGATACAACCTCACTAGCTCCCTCCCAGGGCACAGGAAAAACCTCAAAGAACTCGACATGGAGAACTGTATTTGTAAGCGTGCCGGCCCATTGGTAGCGCTCGTGTTGGGGGGCCAGGTACGCGTCCCCAGCAATCACGGAGGAACGAGATTTCTAGGTCTGATCGAACCCTTTGAGGAAGGCAAGCCAGCATTGTTCTTTCAGCAACGAGCATCCTGGGAAAGACCAGCGATCAGCTGGAGGAACAGGAAGGCCGGAAGAACGAAAAATTGTGGCAGATGGACGTGCGTGAGAACTGCCCTCCACCCGGCACACACACACACACACACACGCACACACACAGACACACACACGCACACGCACGCACACACACAGAGACACACACACACACGCACACACAGACACACACGCACACACAGACACACACACACGCACACACAGACACACACACACACGCACACAGACACACACGCACACGCGCGCGCACACACGCGCACATACACACGCACGCACACACGCACACACACACGCACACACACACGCACACACACATACGCGCACACACACACACACACACTCTACATTTATTTCTCTGGGAGAACCAGTCTTGCTTCGCCACCTCAGCTGTGTTTCTCAGACTTCCCTGACCTCAATCTAGGCGAATAAACATTTTTATTGCAACCTGTGCAAACATTCACCCCCCTGCCCCTCTGTCGTCTGCGTAAGTGGAAAAATGTACAAAACAAGTTTTACTGTTAAAACACGCTAAGCACTTGAATGTTTTCAATTCTAACCTTTTTTTTTTTTTTAAATGCGGACCTCCGCTCACGAATGAATCTCAATTCACAGTTTAAAAGACAAAATCCGTGCCCCGGCCAGGTGGCTCAGTTGGTTGGAGCGTCATCCTGTACACCAAGAGGTGGTGGGTTCGATTCCCAGGCAGGGCACATACCTAGGTTGTGGGTTCCACCCCCTGTTGGGGTGCATTCGAAGCAGCCGGTGTTTCTCTCTCAGATCAATGTTTCTCTCTCCCTCTCGGTCTGTCTCTCTTCCTCTCTCTAAAAATCAATTTTTAGCCCTAACTGGTTTGGCTCAGTGGATAGAGTGTCGGCCTGCGGATTCAAGGGTCCCAGGTTTGATTCTGGTCAAGGGCATGTACCTTGGCTGTGGGCACATCCCCAGTGGGGGATGTGCAGGAGGCAGCTGATCGATGTTTCTCTCTCGTCGATGTTTCTAACTCTCTATCCCTCTCCCTTCCTCTCTGTAAAAAAAAAAAAATCAATAAATATATATATATATTAAAATCAACTTTTAAAAATCCTCTCTCAGTGCCCATTATTACTCAGAAAGCCAACTGCCCCGGTCTGGATCGGCCTGTGCCCTTTGCTGTGTGGCTTTGGGCAAGCGACTTAACCTCTCTGACTTCATCTCCTCATCTTGAAAATGGGATGGTACTCACATGATACTTCAGAGTCTCCTTGCAAGGACAGGCGAGATGTGGGCCATGAACTCAGCCCAGTGCCCGGCACACGGCGAATGCTCAGCATGTGCTCAGGGCAGCCCCCACCTCGGGTCAGTGTGCCCTGCCCCAGACCAGGAAGCAGACAGGCCTCGGAGAAAATGTGGCTCGCCCAAGATAACAAAGCCGGCTCCGCGGGCTCCAGAGTCGGAGTTACCGCCTCGACTGCCTCCAGCCCCTCGCTCCGAGGCCTCCCTGGGCAGCTCACGGCCACTGCTTCTCCCTGCCCGGCCCCTAGCCGGCCCCTCACCCCACCCGCCTATGGCCCCATCACCACCATTTTCCCAAGGTCTTCCTTTCTGACCACAAACACACCTGGGCTGCTATTTCCTGTTTGTGGGACCTGAACCCACTTCCCCACCCTAAACCTCTGTCGACTCAGCCGAAAGACAAGGAGCAGAGTATTTAAAAAAAAAAAAAACAAAGCCAAAACCGGTTTGGCTCTGTGGATAGAGCACCGGCTTACGGACTGAAAGGTCCCAGGTTCGATCCCAGTCAAGGGCATGTACCTTGGTTGCGGGCACATCCCCGGTGGGGGGTGTGCAGGAGGCAGCTGATCGATGTTTCTCTCTCATCGATGTTTCTAACTCTCTATCCCTCTCCCTTCCTCTCTGTAAAAAAATAAAAAAATATATTAAAAAAGGAAAAGAAAGAAAGACGGAGCAGAATGCCCGGGTGCAAGGGGAGGTCGCAAGGTACTCTCGCAATGCTGACCGTTTCTTCCCCGAGCACTTGTTCTGGGCCCGGAGGGGAAGTCCTGTAACCCTCACACCGTCCCACCCAGGGGGGAGACCACTGTTATCTTGTCCGCTTCACAGTGGTGCAGGCTGAGGCTCAGAGCGGGGGGGGGGGGGGGGGGGCTGGCCCAGGGTCACACAGCAGCGATGTGGAGGGCTGGGTCTGGATGCCAGCAGGCGGGCCGCAGAGTCTAAGGGCGACGGGAGATTGGCCGACAGCCCCATAGGATGGGGCGGGTGCGAGCTTCCCCGTGGAAAAAAGGATGTTCTGGTTTTCGCTAACGGCCAGGGGTTTCCTATACCCTCCACCATGTTGTTTGGTTTCCCTTCTTTTTCCTTTTCTTTTTTGTTTTTTTCCATTCCAGATGAGAACATTCACAGAAATGGCTTTTATGGGTGTGTGTGTGTGTGTGTGTTAATCCTCACCTGAGGCTATTTTCTCCATTGCTTTTTAATTTTTAGAGAGAGTGGGAGGGAAGGGGGGAGAGACAGAGAAAAACATCGATGTGACATGAGAGACACATACCGATTGGTTGCCTCCCACCTGCGCCCTGACCAGGGCCGGGCATCAAGCCTGCCACCGAGGTGCGTGCCCTTGACTTAGAATCGAACCCAGGACCCTTCTATCCACTGGGCCACACCGGCCAGGGCTGTGTTTGGTTTTTAACGCCACCTCTCCTCCTCCTACCAGCTCTGACACCTCGGGGTTAAGTCCCTCCACTTCTCCGAGCCTCCTGTCCTCTTTCCTTAAATTTTTTTTTGTATGGATTGAGTCGAGAGAGGAAGAGAAAGAGAGAGAAACACGGATTCGCTGTTCCATGTACCGGTGCATTATTGGTGGATGCTGGTATGGGCCTCACCGGAGATCCAGCTGCAATGACCGTCTAACCCACTGCGCCCCCGGCCAGGGCTCCGGCCTCCAGACACCGGCCCTCCAGCCAAGCTCTGCGCTCCGGGCAGTGAGGTCAGGACCCTAAAAAGTCTGTCCCTCCGCGGCCCAGGCTCCCACAGAGGGGCCCTTGTTTGGGGCAAAACGTGACGCGGCCAGAGGGGCAGGAGCCAGGACGGGACCCGCCCGCGCGCCCCCTCCCCTCCCTGCGCTCCAGCTGCGGAGGCGGGGGGGGGGGGGGGGGGAGAGAGAAGGGAGGGGGAGCGCACAGCTGGTTCCCCTCGGTCCCCTCCGGCCCCGCTCCAACGGGACGGAAATAACAACCCGCTCCGGATCCGGCCCGACTGGTTCCCAGCCCCGTGGGAGCGGCGGCGCGCGCGGCGGGGGGACCCGGAGGGGCAGGCCCGGCTCCTCGGGGCCGCGGGGCGCGCTTCCCGGGGCCACGTGGCCGAGGCCCGGGCGCTCCGCCGCCGTCTCTCCCCGGCGGTCGGGCGCGTCCCCCTCCGGCCCCGACCCGGGACCCCGGGACGCACTGCCCCCCACTCACCTCGTGGTCCTCGCCGGGCGGGTCCGGCGCGCTCGGGCTCGGCTCAGGCTGGGACGCCCCGTCCGGGGTTCGGGGCCCGCGCCTCCTCCCTCCTTCCTCCGGGCCGGGCCTCACCTGCCGGAGAGAGTGTCAGGCGGATCCTGGAGGGGGGGTCCGGCCCCAGGCAGGCGTCCGGGCCCCTGGGCCACCTCCGCAGGCCCCAGATCCAGGAGTCCCGGCTCCCAGCGCGTCCCCCTCAGCCCAGGAGTCGGGGGTGCCAGCCCCCCTCGTGTCCCCAGAGGTCAGGGCCGCACCCCTGGCCTCGGTCCCCTCTTACCTGCACCGGGCGGAGGGGTCAGCCCCTCTCGGGGGCCATGGTCGGAGCCCAAACGGGCGCGAGTGGCCGCCCAGCCCAGCTGCGTCCGCCCGGGGCGCACAGGGTTAAGGCGCAGGCCCCGCCCAGCCTTCCTGACCGCCCCCCCCTCTCCTCCCCAAAAGTTTGCCTCTAGGATTTAAAGGACTAGAAAGCGGCGGTGGGGACGCGGGGCCCCTCGGGGCTGAGTGTTGGGGCGGGACGGGGCCGGGCCTGGGTGTGCGCGGAGGACACGCCGAGGGGGTGGGGGATGCGCGGGGCGCGCCCCCAGCGCGGCCTCTCCACCCCCCCCCCCCGCCCCGCCCTCTGCTCAGCCTGGAATTTCCTGAAACTGGGGAAGTCTGGCTGTGGGGCCAGTAATTTCTTCCAGATTGCAGCTGCTGGAGAGAGTGTGTGTGTGTGTGTGTGTGTGTGTGTGTGTGTGTGTGAGAGAGAGAGAGAGAGAGAGAGAGAGAGAGAGAGAGAAAGAGAGAGAGAGAGAGAGAGAGAGAGTGTGTGTGTGCGTGTGTGTGTGTGTGAGAGAGAGAGAGAGAGAGAGAGAGAGAGAGAGAGAGAGGAGGCCAGGCAGTGAGACCCAGCGGTGGAGGCGGTTTTCCAGGGCAGCTCGGACCCTGTACCCTGTGGTGGGGACTTTCCCGCCAGGACATCCCGCCCTGAGCTGCCCATCACCAGACAGGCCCTGTGTCAGCCGGCGTGCCTGCGGGGACAGCTGACCGCATGGGTCAGACCTGGGAGTGAGGACGAGCCCCCAGGGACCAGTGTGAGGGGGGGGGGGGGGGCTGACCTGGAGGCCCGCAAGGGCCCCAGCGGGGAGGCCGGCTCAGTGGGAGAGGGAGGCAGGGGCTGGGGGGAGGCCGGCTCAGGTGTGAGCTGGGGCTGGGTTGCGAGGCTTGGGAAGAGAGAGGCAGTTGAAGGACAGCAAGGGGGTGCGGCTGAGCCCATTCTGGAAGGACGATGAAGACGGGAGAGGAGGAGAGCGCTCAGAGCCGCTGGGAGGCTGGGATGGAGTCCCCTGTGCCTGTTCGCCTGGAGAGATCAGCCCCGGAGCCACGGAGACTGTGGGACAGGCCAGGGCAGGGGGTGAACGGGAATGGGGTCAGGCGGCCAGATGGAGGTGCCCAGGTGGTGGGAAGTTCCCTCCGGGTTCCGTGTGGGGGATGGACGAAACAGGGTTGGGAGTTTGGGAGTTGCAACCAGGGCAAACTTTAAGGTGGGGGTGCGGGGGGGGGGTCGCCCAAAACTGTGTAGCCAAGATACCTCCTACTGAGGATGTGCCCGCAAACAAGGTACATGCCCTTGACCGGAATCGAACCTGGGACCCTTGAGTCCATAGGCCGATGCTCTACCCACTGAGCCAAACTGGTTAGGGCCCAAAAGGACTTTGAAAGAGCCCACCTGGGTTCAGAGGGAGAGGAGAGGGACACAGAGAGGGCAGCGATGGAGAGGGAGTGGCCTAGAGGAAGACAGAGCTACACCCAGAGCAAGAAGGAGAGCTACACTCAGAGGGTAGGGCAGGGGACAGAGAGATGGAGACACAACAACACACCCACACAACACAACACAGGACAGAGACAGAAAAAAAAAAGACACCCATGGCATGGCGGAGGGCAGTGGATAGTGTATGGACGGGGAGGGCAGTGGGTAGTGTATGGACGGGGAGGGCGGTGGGTAGTGTATGGACGGGGAGGGCGGTGGGTAGTGTAAGGACGGGGAGGGCGGTGGGTAGTGTATGGACGGGGAGGGCGGTGGGTAGTGTATGGACGGGGAGGGCGGTGGGTAGTGTATGGACGGGGAGGGCGGTGGGTAGTGTAAGGACGGGGAGGGCGGTGGGTAGTGTATGGACGGGGAGGGCGGTGGGTAGTGTATGGACGGGGAGGGCGGTGGGTAGTGTATGGACGGGGAGGGCGGTGGGTAGTGTATGGACGGGGAGGGCGGTGGGTAGTGTAAGGACGGGGAGGGCGGTGGGTAGTGTAAGGACGGGGAGGGCGGTGGGTAGTGTATGGACGGGGAGGGCGGTGGGTAGTGTATGGACGGGGAGGGTGGTGGGTAGTGTATGGACGGGGAGGGCGGTGGGTAGTGTAAGGACGGGGAGGGCGGTGGGTAGTGTATGGACGGGGAGGGCGGTGGGTAGTGTATGGACGGGGAGGGCAGTGGGTAGTGTATGGACGGGGAGGGCAGTGGACAGTGTATGGACGGGGAGGGCAGTGGACAGTGTATGGACGGGGAGGGCAGTGGGTAGTGTATGGACGGGGAGGGCGGTGGGTAGTGTATGGACGGGGAGGGCGGTGGGTAGTGTATGGACGGGGAGGGCGGTGGGTAGTGTATGGACGGGGAGGGCGGTGGATAGTGTATGGACGGGGAGGGCGGTGGGTAGTGTATGGACGGGGAGGGCGGTGGGTAGTGTATGGACGGGGAGGGCGGTGGGTAGTGTATGGACGGGGAGGGCGGTGGGTAGTGTATGGACAGGGAGGGCAGTGTGTAGTGTATGGACGGGGAGGGCAGTGGGTAGTGTATGGACGGGGAGGGCAGTGGGTAGTGTATGGCACAGCGGAGGGCAGTGGGTAGCGTGACGGAGAGATGGAGTGGCACAAAGACGCAAACACCCCGGATAGGTGCCTCACCAAAGAGGATGTACAGACGACCCATAGGCATATGCAGAGATGCGAAAAGTCACTGGTGACCCGGTGATCAAAACGGCCATGAGGTGTCGCCTCACACCTGTCAGCGTGGCTACCGTCAACCAATCAACAGACAAGTGCTGGCGAGGATGCGGAGAAGGAGGAACCCTCGTGTGCTGCTGGTGGGAATGTGGACTGGGGCAGCCACCGTGGAGAACAGCATGGAGTTTCCTCAAAATGTTAACAATGGAACTGAGAGGGTGAGGGGGTCAGAGGTCAACCAAAGGACTTGCATGCATGCATATGAGCATAACCCATGGACACAGACAGTAGAGGGGTGAGGGCATGTGCTGGGGGGTGGGGTGGCTGGGGAGAGATCTATGGTGGAAAAAGGAGACTTATGTAATACTTTAAACAATAAAGAATAAAAAAATAAAAATATATCCTAAGAATCCTGAAGCACTAATCAGAAAGAATGCATGTGCCCCTGTGCTCACAGCAGCATTATTTACAAAAGCCCAAATCTGGAAACAGCCCAAGGGCCCATCAGGAGATGAGTGGATAAAACAAGCTGTATGTAGCCCTCGCCGGTTTGGCTCAGGGGATAGAGCGTCGGCCTGCAGACTGAAGGGTCCCGGGTTTGATTACAGTCAAGGGCACGTACCTCGGTTGCAGGCTCCTGGCCTGGTTGGGGACATGTGGGAGGCAACCAATCAATGCGCGTCACATCGGTGTTTCTCTCTGTCTCTCCCTCTCCCTTCCACTCTCCCTAAAAATCAACGGGGAAAAATATCCTCAAGTGAGGATTAAACAACAAAAACAAAACACCAATACATGTGTGATTAGACATTAGACTTCAAAAAAAGCTGTGGTACTTCTAGGACTATATCCTAAGAAATCAGAAACACCCATCAGAAAGGATATATGCACCCCTATGTTCATAGCAGCACAATTCACCATAGCTAAGATTTGGAAACAGCCTAAGTGCCCATCAGCAGATGAGTGGATTGAAAAACTGTGGTGCATCTACACAATGGAATACTACGCTGCTGTAAAAAAGAAAGAACTTTTTCTATTTGCAACAGCAATGTTTCTCTGTCTTTTTCTCTCTCTCCCACTCTCCCTGTTGAACTCCCAAGCAGACAATTTGCATATTAGCCTTTTATATATATAGACTAGAGGCCCAGTGGACAAAATTCGTGCACTCGCGGGGGGGGGGGGGGGGGAAGTTGTCCCTCAGCCCAACCTGCACCCTCTCCAATCTGGGTCCCCCTTGGGGGATGTCCAACTGCTGGTTTAGGCTTGAGGATCAGGCTTAAACCGGCACTGGGACATCCCTCTCACAATCCAGGACTGCTGGCTCCCAACCGCCAGCCTGCCTGCCTACCTGATTGCCCCTAACCGCTTCTGCCTGCCAGCCTGATCACCCCCTAACCACTCCCCTGCTGGCCTAATTGATGCCTAACTGCTCCCCTGCCAGCCTGATTGCCCCTAACTGCCCTCCCCTGCCGGCCATCTTGTGGTGGCCATCTTGTGACAACATGGGCGCAGCCATCCTGTGACCACATGGGGGCAGCCATCTTGTGACCACATGGGGGTGGCCATATTGTGTGAGGGTGTGACGGCCAATTTGCATATCACCTCGTTGTTAATATAGGATTTGACTCCTGCATAGAGGTCATTGAGAAGACCAAACACAAGGGCTCAGCGAGTGCAAAATTGCCACAGACTCTGACCATGGTGCTGAAATTAGACACCTACAGAGCAATCACAGTCAGTACCACGGACAGCAGCTACAGACCCCGCCCCCTCCTTGCCCCCCTCCTGGGGATGGGTCCTGATGGTCCAATTAGGGAAGGTGACCCCCAAACACCAATCAGAAAGAATATATGCACCCCATATGCTCACAGCAGCCTTATTTACAATAGCTAAGATTTGGAAACAACCCAGGTGCCCATCGCTACATGAACGGATAAAAAAGCTGTGGGTCATTTACACCATGGAATACTACGCAGCTGTAAATAAGAGGGATCTCTTACGCTTTGGGCAGCATGGGTGGGCCTGGAAAATACGATGCTAAGTGAACTAAGCCAAACTGAGGAAGACAAGTATCACATGATCTCACTTATTTGTGGAATCGAATGAACAAAATGAATTGACCAACACAAAGAGACCCAAAGCACGGAGGCATGGAAGAGACTGACATACCTCGATGTGGGTTGGGGGACGAGAAGAGATTAAACCAAAGAACTTATATACTTACATGCATAGCAATAGGGCGGTGAAGAACTGGGGGGTGGGTGGGTAGGGGCTGGGAGGAGAGGGGGAAATAGGGAGAAAATGGGAGATATCTCTAATACTATCAACAATCTATACTAATAAAAGGGTAGTATACTATTTAGACCGGGCATCTTCCAGACATCCATTTGGACGTCCTTCCAGAGAAAGCCACGGTGGTGGGGGCCGAGGCAGGGGCAGTTAGGGGTGACCAGGCTGGCAGGAGAGGACAGTTAGGGGCAACCAGGAACAGTTGGGGGCAATCAGGCAGGCAGGCAGGCAGAGTAGTTAGGGGTGATCAGGCAGTCAGGCAGGTGAGCGGTTAGGAGCCAGTGGTCCCAGATTGCGAAAGGGATGTCCGGCTGCCGATTTAGGCCCGATCCCTGTTGGACATTCCCTGAGGGTTCCTGGAGTGGAGAGGGTGCAGGCCAGGCTGAGGGACTGCCCCCACCCCCGTGCACAAATTTTGTGCCCTGGGCCTCTAGTAAAAATATATTTTTTAAAAAAGAATTCGGGATGGTGTCTAGAGACAGGTCCAGAGTTGCCGGAGTCACCTAGAGAAGGAGCCGAATGTTGCAGGAGGCAGGGAAACTCAACCCGTGGATGAGGGCGAGTGCGACCACAGAGCGCTGTCATCCAGAGAAGGCACTTCCTTATCTACTCAGCACGGGCCAGGCAGACAGGAAGCGAAAGTGGGAGCAGCCTGGGCTTGGTCTCCGGAGCATTCGCTATGGGTGTGCAGCACCACCTGCTTTACAAACATGACATCACTCTCCTCCCCCCCCCCCCCCCCCCGATTACAGGGAAGCTTGCAAATCATAGTGTTTACCATTGAAACGTGTACTATCCCGGTGCACCGAGCATTCCCTCTTCCCCACATCCTCGCCGGCACGTGTCGATGGGAGTGCAGACTGGGTGCAGCCTCTGTGGAAAACAGTATGGAGTTTCCTCAAAAAACAAAACAAAAGACACACACACACACACACACACACACACACACACACAACGGGACAGTCGTTGGACCCAGCCATCCCGCTTCCGGGAATATATCCTAAGAATCCTGGAACACCCACCTGAAGCATTATTTACAAAAGCCAAGATCTGGAAACAGCCCACGTGCCCATCCGCAGAGGAGTGGATACAAAATGCTATGCAGCCCTAGCCAGTTTGGCTCCGTGGGTAGAGCGTGGGCCTGCAGACTGAAGGGTCCTGGGTTTGATTCTGGTCAAGGGCACATGCGTGGGTTGCGGGCTCGATCCCCAGTAAGGGATGTGCAGGAGGCAGCCCGCCAATAATTCTTTCATCATTGATGCTTCTTTCTCTCTCTCCCTCTTCCTTCCTCTCTGAAATAATAATAAAAAAAAACATTAAAAAAATACTATGCCACTGTGACAGAGAAGGAACCCTTGCCATTTGAGACAACATCGAGGAACCTGGAGATTGTTATGCTAAGCAAAATAAGCCAGACCTTGACCAGAATCCACCCCACTCCCCCCCTCCCCCCGCCCCCGCCCGTCCTAGAGGGTTTGGCTCAGTGAATAGAGCTTCGGCCTGCAGACCAAAGGGCCCCAGGTTCGATTTTGGTCAAGGGCGTGTACCTCGGTGGCCTTGTTTGGGGTGTGTGCAGGAGGCAACTAATCGATGTGTTTCTCTCACCAAGGTTTCTCTGTCTTTTTTTCTCTCTCCCACTCAAAAAAAATCAATGGAAAAATGTTCTCAGGTGAGGATTACCAAAAAAAAAAAAAAAAAAAAAAAAAAGCTGAAACTGGTTTGGCTCAGTGGATAGAGCGTTGGCCTGTGGACTGAAGGGTCCCGGGTTTGATTCTGGTCCAGGGCATGTACCTTGGTTGCGGGCACATCCCCAGTAGGGGATGTGCAGGAGGCAGCTGATGGATGTTTCTCTCTCGTCGATGTTTCTAACTCTCTATCCCTCTCCCTTCCTCTCTGTAAAAAATCAATAAAATATTTTTAAAAAACCCACAAAAAACCCAACAACTTCCCCTCTCCTCCCGCCTCCAGCCCTCAGTCCTCAGGCCGATGCTCCAACCACTGAGCAAAGCCGGCTAGGCTGTTCGGTTCCTTTTTAAAGTTTCAATGTCTCTGGTGAAGTACTCATGCGGCCCATTGCTCTCTGAGCTCGCTAGCTGAATAGCCTGCCTGCATGTCCTCACGCCTCCTCGACTATTTTCCGAACCGCAGCCTTGGCTTCTCTGTCATTTGTGTCGCCGATTTCCATGTCTTTAGGTGTGTTTTCTGGGGATTTTTCACTGTCTTTTCGAGCTGCCTCACTACCTTGTTACTGGGGTAGCAGTTGATGTTATTTCTTCTCTGGGCATCTAGGAAGATGTCTTTCTATTATGCTCCAGTAGGTGGCGCTCGATCACAAGGTGTTTTTTTTTTGTTTGTTTTTTTGTTTTTGTTTTTTAGCTCAGTGAGCTCGCAGCGCTGTCTCCTCCCGCGGGTGGGGGTGAATTCCTCCAGGTTCTTTGCTGTTTCAGGCGGGGTAAGGGTGGCCCTGGCCCTCTGCCCAGGTGGCCCCTGTGTCCCCGTCGCAGAGTGTCCCCTCTGTCCCGGGGGAGATGTGATCCTGCAGAATTAGCTGCTGGGCGCGTGTCCGTGGGCACGGAGAGCATGGGACCCACCGCCCACATGGAGGGCGCAGGGAGGGGACCTCTGGGAGGCTGACGGGCGGTGGCCACGCTGCGTGGCTTTTTTCACTGCGTTGCCACAGCCGCTCGCTCCTGCTGTGCTCCTGTCCGGCTCTCCGGGCTGGGCTGTAGCCATTGCTGCGGCCTCTCTGTTCCTCCAGGCGAAAGGGGTGTCAGCAACAACCAGATTCCCCCCACCCCCAACCCTGGACTGAGCCTCGCATGGCCTCCCCGCTGCCGGCTGCTTTTCTGGCTGGCTCGGATCCCCCCACGCCCTTTTCACCGCCCCCCTTTGGATCCACTCGCCCACCTTTATTATTTTATTAAAAGTATTTTTATTGATTTCAGAGAGGATGGGAGAGGGAGAGAGAGAGAACCGTCAATGATGAGAGAGAACCATTGATTGGCTGCCCCCTGCACGTCCTCCACTGGGGATGGAGCCCGCAACCTGGGCATGTGCCCTTGACGGGAATCGAACCCGGGACCCTTCAGTCTGCAAGCTGGTGCTCTACCTATTGAGCCAAACTGGCTAGGGCCCACCTTTGTGTATTATTATTTTTTAAAGATTTTAAAAAATATTTTTATTGATTTCAGAGAGGAAGGGCGAGGGAGAGAGAGAGAGAGAAACATCAATGATGAGATTCATTGACCGGCTGCCTCCTGCACGCCCCCTGCTGGGGATGGATCCTGCAACCCCGGCATGTGCCCTTGATGGGAATTGAACCCAGAACCCTTCAGTCCACAAGCCAAAGCTCTATCACATTGAACCAAACCGGCTAGGGTCCCACCTTTATTTTTCAATTAAAACATATTTTTATTGGTTTTAGAGAGAAAGGGAGAGGGAGAGAGAGAGAAACATCAACGATGAGAGAGAATCATTGACTGGCTGCCTCCTGCACGCCCCCTACTGGGGATCGAGCCTGCAACCCCGGGCATGTACCATTCCCATCCTTGACCCCTTGGCTCATGGGTCCACGACTCTCAGCCACGGAGCCACACTTGCCGGGCCCACTCGCCCACCTTGAGATGCGTCCACGCGTGGGTCTCTCAGGCATCTCTGCGTGCTGAGTGGGGACCCCGCTGTGGAGATATGGCTGTGCCGATGGCTGTGACCTCTAGGGGAGGGGCGAAGGGAGCCCCCACGCTGCCATTCCTCTGATGTCACCCTCCACGCTGTCTTAAAAACAGAGCTCTGGCCACCAACGCTGGGCAGACGGCACTTCGTCTCTGTGGTCCCGTGTCTTCGAGGTGGATTCCTCGAGAGAACGTTGACTCATTATGCAATCTAGCGGGTTGGGCGAAACCGTCACGCTTCTCATTGCAGTCCTTCCTGCCACGTGTGACAGGAGCGATGGCTTCCCCACATCCTCCCGCCGCCTTTGTGGCCACAATCGGAAGCGCTCCGATCTGATAGGTCGCACACAGGTTTCCCCTGCGGCTGGCGCCGGAGCGGCTCGTGTCACGGCTGGAGGGAGCCTCTGGTTACAGGGCTGTACACCCTCTGCACGTACTTGCTGCGAACTGGGGGTTAGTATCTCCTCATTTGCCTCACGTTGTGTCCTCGGTCACGGCTTTACTTTTTATTTTTTTCAACAACAAAAAAATATTTTCTGACAGTTCTGGAGGCTAGAAGTTCAAGTTCAAGGGGTCAGTGAGAGTTTGTTTCTGGTGAGAGCCTTCCGGCTTATAAACAGCTGCCTTCTCCCTGTGTCCTCACATGGCCTCTCTTTCTTTCTTTCTTTCTTTCTTTCTTTCTTTCTTTCTTTCTTTCTTTCTTTCTTTCTTTCTTTCTTTTTCTTTTTTTTTTTTTGTCTAAAGTTTTACATATGTCTTCTTTCCCCCCAAATGACCCCTTCCCCCAGCCATTCCCACCCCGGGCACCCCCCCTCCACACACCGCCCCAGTTGTCCGTGTCCATTGGTTATGCTAATAGGCTTGCTCTCTAACCGCCGCCCCCCCCCTTTCCCTACCATTTGTCTCTGGATCTATTCTTGTTCATTAGTTTATGTTCATTATATCCCACCTAAGAGTGAGATCATGTGATATTGATCTTTCTCCGACTGGCTTATTTCACTTAGCATAATGCTCTCCAGCTCCATCCATGCTGTTGCAAATGGTAAAAGTTTCTTCTTTTTTTATAGCGGTGTAGAATTCCATTGTGTAGATGTACCATGGTGTTTTAATCCACTCATCTGCTGATGGGCACTTGGGCTGTTTCCAAATCTTAGCTATTGTAAATTGTGCTGCTATGAACATAGGGGTGCATATATCCTTTCTGATTGGTGTTTCTAGTTTCTTGGGATATATTCCTAGGAGTGGGATCACTGGGTCAAATGGGAGTTCCATTTTCAGTTTTTTGAGGAAACTTCATGCTGTTTTCCACAGTGGCTGCACCAGTCTGCATTCCCACCAGCAGTGCACGAGGGTTCCTTTTCCTTGCATCCTCGCCAGCACTTGTCGTTTGTTGATTTGTTGATGATAGCCATTCTGACAGGTGTGAGATGGTACCGCATGGTTATTTTGGTCATGGCTTTATTGAGGCATAGTTCCCGTGCCATACAATTCACCCATTTCAAGGTGTAGAATTCAATGTTGTTGTTTTTTTTGTTTTGTTTTGTTTTTACTACATTTGCAGACTTGCGTGGTATCTTTGCAATCCATTTTACTATTTTTTATTTTTTATAAAATATATCTTTATGGATTTCAGAGAGGAAGGAAGAGGGAGAAACATCAACAATGAGAGAGAATCATTTATTTTTTGTAATATACAGCTCCTACTTCCATCTGTTTTTGTTGTTGTTGTTAATGCTCATCTGAGGATATTTTTCCATTGATTTTTAGAGAGGGCGGAAGAGGGAAAAGGAAGGTGGAAGGGAGGGAGCGAGGGAGAGAGAGAGAGAGAGAGAGAGAGAGAGAGAGAGAGAGAGAGAGACATCTATGTGAGAGAGGCACATCGATTGGTTGCCTCCTGCACATGCCCCAACCAGGGTGGAGAGCTACCTGCAATCCAGGTACGTGCCCTTGACGGGGAATCAAACCCACACCTCCTCGGTGCCCAGGCCAACGTTCTAACCACTGAGCAACTGGCCAAGGCTGTCTGTCATACATTTTATATTTTTGTGTATTCCTCTTTTTTTTTTTTTTTTGAACGAGCAATGCATTGTGCAATGAGCTACTGACCATCTGCCTTCTGATGACCCGACCTCGGCCAGCACTCTGACCCCATCTGTCTGGTTCACAGGTGGTCGTCCCGCGCCTGGCAAACATCCCAGGATTCAGAGAGACACTGGCTAGACGGCTGGCGGACGGAAAGAAAGGCATTCCCATCTAGGGCGTTCCTGACAAATGGGAAGTGGTGTCTACCCCTCCACCCCCCCGCCCGCACACCCACGGGGCTGACTCAGGAGCGGAACCCGGGACCCGGGTCCCCTCCAGGGAGAGGTCACGGCTGGCAGGCTCAAGCTCCGGGCCGAGGGCACCACGGGTCTGCTCTCCGTTGTCTGCGGGGGACACGGGAGCCCTCGGGCGCACGCTCGCACCGGGAGGCAGCCGCTCGCCCTCCTGCGAGCCCAGGCATGGGAACGCCGCCCTCTGCCCACATCCTGTGGGGCTGTCTGCTCTGCCAGGCGGCCTGGTTCTGCCCCTCTGCACAGCCTGGTCCAGTGGGAGGCGGTGCCATGACGGCCGCCCCTACGGCCTTTCTCTGCCTTGGTGAGTTCTGGGGACGGCAGGGATAAACACCCCCGGGGAGGCGATCTCTTGAAAGATCCCATGAACTGGCCCTAGCCGGTTGGCTCAGTGGATAGAGCGTGGGCTTGTGGACGAAGGGTCCCCGGTTCGATTCCGGTCAAGGGCACGTACCTCCGTTGCAGGCTCCTTCCCGGGCCAGGCCTTGGTCAGGGCTGGTGCAGGAGGCAAACAATGGATGTGTTTCTCACATCGATGCTTCTCTCTGTCTTTCCCTCTCTCTCCCACTCCCTCTAGAAATCAATGGAAAAATATCCTCGGGTGAGGATTAAAAAAAAAGTTATTATTATTTTTTAAAATTTCTTTATTGATTAAGGTATTACATATGTGTCTTTTTCCCCCCATTACCCTCCCACCCCTCCTCATGCCCTCACCCCCCTGTTGTCTGTGTCCATTGGTCAGGCTTATATGCATGCATACAAGTCCTTTGGTTGATCTCTCCCCCTTGCCCCCACCCTCCCCTACCTTCCCTCTGAGGTTTAATGGTCTGATCAATGTTTCTCTGTCTCTGGACCTATTTTTGTTCATCAGTTTATGTTGTTCATTATATTCCACAAATGAGTGAAGTCATGTGATATTTATCTTTCTCTGCCTGGCTTATTTCACTTAGCCTAATGCTCTCCAGTTCCATCCATGCTGTTGCAAATGGTAAAAGTTCCTTCTTTTTTTTTTTTTATAGCGGCCTAGTATTCCATTGTGTAGATGTATCACAGTTTTTTAATCCACTCATCTGCTGATGGGCACTTAGGCTGTTTCCAAATCTTAGATCCCATGAACTGGCCCTCGCCGGTTGGCTCAGTGGATAGAGCGTTGGCTTGTGGATGGAAGGGTCCCGGGTTCGATTCTGGTCAAGAGCACGTACCTTGGTTGCAGGCTCCTCCCAGGCCCAGACCCCTGTTTCTCACATCGATGCTTCTCTCTGTCTTTCCCTCTCTCTCCCACTCTCTCTAAAAATCAATGGAAAAATATCCTCGGGTGAGGATTAAAAAAACCCAAAAAGTCCCATGAGCTGGAAGTCTCGGGGAAGGGGCTTCTGCTCAGGAATCAGCGGTCTTACCGGGATCTCTCTTCCAGGGCTGTGTCTGGGCCGGAGGGTCTACCGGAAGAGAGGTGAGCCCACCCCCTGGCGTCCCAGGTCCTGCCTCCTCTCCAGGGACAATGTGGGACCCCTCCCGGGGCATCTGGGGGTGGAGGGAGGAGTGGAATTCTGAGCTGATGAACAGGGCTCATGTGTGAGGAGCCCAGAGGCTGATCGTTGGGGGAAACTGAGGCACAGAGACTAAGGGGACGGCAACCTCCGACTCTCTTCTAGAGGCTCTGCCCAAACCTACCATCCGGGTGGCGCCGAGCGCTGTCGTCGCCATGGGGAGGCCCGTGAGCATCTGGTGTTACGGGTCTCGGAAGGCGGACCGGTACCACCTGCACCAGAAGTCAGCCCCGCGGCCCTGGAGAACTGTGTTCCCACGGGGACCCAGAGACAAGGCCGAGTTCCCCATCCCCCTCATGACCCGCGGCCTTGCTGGGAGGTACCACTGCACGTATGGCAGTCGAAGAGCCTCGTCCGCCCCCAGCGAGCCGCTGGACCTGGTGGTCACAGGTGAGCAGACACTTCCTCGGGCACAGGTGAAGGGGCGGTGCCGGGAGGGCCCACTCTTCCCACGGCCAAGCCTTGGGGCCCATGTGGGGGCGCTGGTCCTCTCCTTCCGTGGTTGTTTTAGAAAAGCAAGTGGACATTGATTGGCCGCAGACTTAGGACAGTGAAACCAGGAAGGGCGTAGAAGAAGCCACAGGGGAGCCCAGGGTGGGCTGCCTTGGATCACTGGGAAGTCAGAGAAAAGGGGCCTCAGGGTTCAGGGGGTTGGTGAGCCTGGGATGAGCTGCCACTTGGTTGCAAGTCTTGGGGGGTCCCTTGCCGTTTAGGAGATACGTGCCTGTGTGGGAAGGACAGGGGTAAAGAAATGGCATGGGAGAACTCCTGTGTGTGTGTGTGTGTGTGTGTGTGTGTGTGTGTGTGTGTCTGTGTGTGTGTGTGTGTTTAATATTTGTATTGATTTCAGAGAGGAAGGGAGAGGGAGAGAGAGAGAGAAACATCATGAGCCCTAGCTCAAACATGATGAGCCCTAGCCAGTTTTGCTCAGTGGATAGAGCACCAGCCTGGACTGATGCGTCTCGGGTTCGATTCCAGCCAGGGGCACATGCCTGGGTTGTGGGCTCGATCCCCAGTGGGGGGCATGCAGGAGGCAGCCGATCAATGATTCTCTCTCATCATTGTTGTTTCTCTCTCTCCCTTCTCTATGAAATCAATAAAGAAATATATTTAAAAAAAAGAAACATCAAGGATGAGAGGGAATCATGGATGGACTGCCTCCTGCATGCCCCCTACTGGGGATCGAGCCCACAACTCCGGCATGTGTCCTTGACCGGAATCAAATTCAGGACCCTTCAGTCTGCAGGCCAACGCTCTATCCACTGAGCCACACCGGCGAGGGCATGCTTCACTCTTTGGATGCATCATAGCAGTGGGATCATGCAGCATCTGTCCTTCTGTCACTGGCCCATGTTACTTAGTATAATGCCCTCACGCACTTCTCCTCTTTTTTTTTTTTTTTTAAATATACTTTCTTTAATTTCAGAGAGGAAGGGAGAGAGAGATCGAAACATCAATGATGAGAGAGAATCATTGATTGGCTGCCTCCTGCACACCCCCTACTGGGGATCGAGCCCGCAACACAGGCATGTGCCCTTGACAGGCATCGAACCCAGGACCCTTCAGTCCTCAGCCCTCTGCACTATCCACTGATCCAAAATGGCCAGGGCAGCATCCTCTCTTCTTTTAACAGTTCCTTCCCTCTTGTTCTTTTCCAGGAATGTTTGACCCACCCACCCTCTCCGCCTTGCCAAGAGCCGTTGTGACCTCTGGAGGGAGCGTGACCCTGCAGTGTGGCTCATGGCAGGGGTTTGACTGGTTTTATCTGTGTGACGAAGGGCGAGGTGGCCACTACCAACGTCTGGACTCACAGCGCCGAGACGGGTGGTTCCAGGGCCTCTTTACCGTGGGCCCCGTGAGACCAACTCACTGGTGGACATACAGGTGCTACGGTGTCTTCTCAGGTTCTCCTCATGTGTGGTCTTCCTCAAGCGGCCTCGTGGAGCTTCTGATCTCGGGTGAGAAAGTCTCAGCATTGCCCCAGAATCCCCTGGGTCTCCAGGCAGGTGGGGAGGAGTCTGGTCTCAGGTGGAGCACCAGGTTGGATGAGGTTGGAGCGAGAAAACTCAGGGATCCAGGAGCCTGCGGCCCAGGGCAGAGGGGAGTGCAGAGAGCCTAATCCTCTTACAAATACGATCACCTTTTTTCCCAGGTGTTTCTAGGAAACCATCCCTCTCAGTCCTGCCAGGCCCTGTGGTGGCCCCTGGAGACACCCTGACCCTACGATGTCAATCTGATGTCAACTATGACAGATTCGCTCTCTTCAAAATGGGGGAACATGACCTCCCCCAGCAACTTGGCCAGCAGCCTCAGGCTGGGCTCTCTCAGGTAGACTTCTCCCTGGGCTGGGTGAGTGTCTCCCACGGGGGCCGGTACAGATGCTACGGTGGATACAACCTCTCCTCTGAGTGGTCAACCCCCAGTGACCCTGTGGACATCCTGGTGACAGGTAAGGTGCCCGTCCCCAGCTCACATGCAGACTTGGCATCCTGTTGGCAATGGAGGGCGGCGAGCACAGACAAGAAGGGATGGGATGAGGGATGGGAAGATCTCAGAACAATAGGAACAGAAGGAGCAATGAAACACCCTTGAGTAGAGGCCCCGAGTGGCATCTCTTCTGAGGTCAAGGGAAGGGGGAATGAGGAAGGAGTTTGCACTAACACCGTGGACGTGTCTCTCCCAGCCTTACTCCCTCAGGACACGCTGCCCACTCTGTCAGCCCACCCAGGCCCCACCCCGGCCCCAGGAGAGAATGTGACCCTGCGGTGTCAGACTGGGAGCTTGTTTGACACATTCCTCCTGTTCAAGGAGGGGGACATCCGTCCCCCTCTGCACCTCAAGTCTCAGTACCAAGACGGGGTGTTTCAGGCAAACTTCCCCATGAGTCCCGTGACCCTGGACCACGGGGGCACTTACAGGTGCTATGGGTCACTCAGTGGCACCCCCGTCCAGTTGTCACGTCCCAGTAACCCATTGGAGCTCAAGGTGGAAGGTGAGGAGCTGTCCATGGTATCTTCCTGCCTTCCCACCCCATTCCATCCATCCCGGTGTCTGGATCACCTCCCACAATGAACCACATCTGTCCGTCTTTCCCTCCTTTGCCCTCCTCTGCGTTCAGGCACCACTGTCTCCGACTGGGCTTTCATTTCCATGTGTGGAATGCATCAGCATCAGAAAAGACAAAGAGGTCTTTCTTTATTTTTCCTCTTCTTTTTCTTGTTCTTCTTCTCGTTCTTCTTGTTCCTCTTGTTGTTCTACTTTTTCTCCTTCTCCTTCTTCTTCTTTTTCAGTTAATCCTCACCCAAGGATATTTTCCCATTGATCTTTTGAAGAGAGTGGAAGAGAGAGGGAAAGACAGAGAGAAACATCGATGTGAGAGAAGCACATTGCTTTTTAGAGAAAATAGAATGGAGGGAGGGGGAGAGAGACACACATGGATGTGAGAGAGACACATAGATTGGTTGCCTCTTGCATACACCCCAACCAGAGCCCAGAATTGAACACCCAACCCTTTGGCATGTGAGCCAATTCTCCAACCACTGAAGAACACCGGCCAGGGCATAAACTGGTCTACATTTAAAAATGAATCAATGCATTCTAAAGAATGATCTGGTATCAGTACATATGAATCCACTGTAGACGTTTTAATGGCTGTATAGTACTCCCGTGCTTGAAGCTATCACCATTATCCAACACCCTAAAGTTTGGTATTTTGTTTGTTTCCAACCATTTTATATTTCAAGCCACCCTTCAATGAGTATCCCCATACATACCTAAAGCACAGATGTAGATGGAAACAACAATCCCTTACACCGTGGTTACATTTTTAGAATAAAATAGCTTAGGCGGAGGATATGGACACTTATTATGTGATAAAGATTCACAATTTCTTCCTATGGATCACTCCTTTTTAGCCCTCAGGTTGTGATTGAAAAATTTTTCTCCAGATAAAAACCTTGGCTGGTGACCCTATTCAAATAGACCCTGTCCTTATAACACCTTTCATAATTTTTTAAGTGTCTGACCAATCCTAACTGTATTGTATATTTTTCTTGTTACAGATCTAACTGATCTGCTACATATTTTACTTAATAATATTAATTATACTTTATCTTTTTTACAGAGACACATGTAGGTAGGTATGTGCACACCCCCCCATGTATATGTTTTTATACACGTCTCCTTACATTTATATATTTTATATAATGCATGTACTATACATTGTATACATATATGTCCATTATACACATATTATTTATATATTTACATGTAAATATATAATATATCTCATGTAAATGCATATGTTATATACATGGCACGCATAAATGTATATACATCCATACATAAATCTATTTCTACAAAGTCCACAACTATTTGGAGAATGAATGAATGCATGAAATAACAAAAGAAAATCACTGCAGACTCAGGATTAAGGTGAACTGGCTGAGGTTGGGCAAAGACTGGTTTATTTCTGACCCTCAGGAACCCCTGAACACCCACCTCTCATCCATGGATCCAGGACCTTCATCTAAGGATGAACTCCAATGTTCAGGAGATCAGGTTTAGCTTGGGCTATTGCTCCAGAGAGATAAGAGACCAAGAAAAAGCTAAACTTCAGCAGTTTTTAAACATGTTCACTCTAAGCCTGTGGCATACGGTGTGGCCAAACCCCACCCTCCTTTTTTTTAAAGACCCTAAACCTAAGTCTAAGTGAGATGAAATCAGAGACACTAGGGTTGCCCCCTCAACTATAGTTGTACAAGGCATCATCGTGAATGTAGATAAAACATGTTTGTGAGTAGGGATATACAATAAGGTAGATTCTGAGTCAATGCTGGGCTGAAAGGCTTCCAGCTCCTCACTCTCTCTGGTTTTCTGATTCTTAGGGGATCCTGTTAATATCACCCCATCAGTGCAGACCCCAAATTTCACAAGTGGTAAGTAACCACACATGTTTACCTTGGGGACTGGGAAGTTCCATGGACAGAGGGGACCTACACATCTGATCTGGTGCTGATTTGAGTGTGACTCGCCATATCCATCATGACCACTTTCTCCCATTGTCCCCAGGACCCGAGGTCCCAGATTACACAGTGGAAAATCTCATTGCCATGGGCCTGTCTGGATTGATCCTGGGGGTGCTAGGTGTGTTGCTGTTTCATGCGTGGTACAGCGAGAGAAGGTCCTCAGGGATAAACTGAAGATGGAGCGCACCCATTCCTCAGGCATGGTGCCACAACCTTAGACCCAAACCACAGAGGCAAGGTTGTGAGGGCAAAGAAGGTACTGAAAGCTGGAGCCACAAGCTGTGTGAACTCTGTGCTGAGGACCTAAAGGAAATGAAACAGTATTGTTAGTGCTGGAGGCGATGACAGTGGCTAGGAATATTCCTCGTGGGAGATTCCTCCACCATGACCCTTGCCCTTGCATTGCCCTCTCCTCAGTGTTTGGCTGCTCTTATCCCCCATCTCAATGACCCAATGCTACATCCACATGAAGAGATTATGTTCATAACTCCACTCTGTCTCATGCTTGTTCCTACACTGTGTTGCACATGTCATCTTTATCACACCTACATTCCCTGGTGTGAGTTGCTCTGTGCCTTGAACTCTAAGTGCAGAGACTCAGGTAACGTGGTTGAGGAACTAGATCAATGAACTAATATTTATATCCAGCCCGGAGAGTGCAAGCTGAGAATGCCACCAAGGACCATGTCTGGATTCTGCAGGTTCCTTTCTCTTCACCTGGTGCTTCTCGTGTGGCTCCTCCCACACATCAGCGCTTGGAATCCACACTCTCCGGTGTGGCCTCATGCAAGGGACAGCCCGTCTGTGAGCCTGTCTTGCCTTCCTGTGAAGCTGGTAGTGATGATGGCTCCTACGTGGCTGTGGTGCCAATGAAATGAGATTGTGAATTGTAGGACAATAAATCCATGCTTGTTTTTTGTTGCTGTTTGTTTTCATTTTGATATTAACTGCTGGAGAGAGGATGGAGCAGGTAGCATCTCACACACTACTGGCAAGTGTACAAATTTTTTCTGCCAATTTGGGGAATTTTTTGTTTTTTTGAGAGAGTAATTTTCAGGTATGATAATCCTCATCATCATCCTCATCATGACCTTCATGGTCATCATCACATCATTATCATCATCACCATCACTATAACCATTATGAGCATCACCATTACCAGCATCATTACTATAATCATCATCATCATCATCAAACTTGGGACCTTTCTGTCCACAGGGCAATGCTCTATCCACTGAGCCAAACTGGTTAGGGCAGGACAATGCTTCTCGAGTGGTACTCTACCCCAAAATGCATAATCTGAATCTGAGCATGAGTTGCTATTGGACAAATCTCTTTCACGTCTATTATAGCTTCTTTCTCACCAGAACCATCCCCTGCCCATCAGCCCCTGGTCATCTCCACTCAACAACCCTTCTATGACCAGTGCCTGTAAGAAGAAGCCTGTTCCTTTATCTAAGCTTAATTCAAGTGAAATCTGGGAGGATTTAGAGACACACACAACCCCTGCAGTGTGGGGAGACATAATGCCTTGGGCAGAGACCAAGGCAATGTCCTGCCCTACACCCAACGGTCACTCCATGGTGTGTTAGGAACAGTGTCTAGAATACAGAACTTGGGGTTTACAAAAGGCAGAACTTGTTTTCTGAAAAAGGAGAAGTCATGCATCTTATTTGGGATGGTAACAGAGACTAGCCTGTGGCGAAATAGCTGTTTTGCTTCCCTTTAACAGGTCAGTGTTGAAACATGGGCTGGGGGCAATGGATGCCTACCCACGACATCCTCTTAGTAAGCGTGGCCTTCCAGGCCCTGTCCTCTCATCCCTCTGCACAGCGTGGGCGGGCCAGGAAAATCCCCGTAATTCTGAAACTCACCCCCCTGGTCTGCCATATTCTGTGGGGAAGAAAAGTTGAGTCCTAGTTTATTATTATCACTTTGTAGTTTTAGAAAGACCCCCTGATTTCACTTCAAAATCCTCTTTAATTGGTCTTTTTGCATTGGTGTGTTATTGATTTATTATTTCTTCACAAGTATTTTGAAAATAAGGCTTGGTAACAAAGTTGTCCATAATCAACGGTTGACTATTGGCACTATGTCACCTTCATTAGTCTTCTCATTGGTGTGTTACCGATCTATTATCCATTAGTAAGTGTTCTTAAGTTAAGCATTGGTGATCAATTAAGCAACGGTTAATCACTTAATGGATTTATTGGCTATTCGAATGTTCATTTATTGAATTTTATGAGCTGGAGCACAGTGTAAGAAGTGCTGATGATTCCACAAGGAGAAGATGTGGCTTACAATCCCATGGGCCATCTTATTGGCTTAACTTCTTTTGCCTACAAAATCACTACAACAAATTGTGAGACACACTCCTTAGCCAACCAGGGACAATCCTTTATTTAGGCAGGGGAGAGACATCGGACATGTAGGTAGTATAAACTTGGTTTGAAATGCACAGGTGGTCGCTTACTTGAAGGTCCTGGACACCAGGTGAGAAGATGATGCTGGGATCCACAGGGGATAGCAAGCTCTTATGGGGCATGGGGAGTGTCCAGGAGAGGGTCAAGGTGAGATGGGAGTGGACATTCACCAAGAGAGGCAGATGGGAAGTCACCGAGCAGGAATTTCTTAGTGGGATAACCAGAGATGCGGACTTCTTTCCAAGTGCCTGTGTCTCCAGGAAAGAGAAAGATTTATGCACATTCACGTTCTGGAAAATACTTTGGAAGTTGAGAATGGAGGGGGTCACCATTCTCTGTGTTTGGGCTTTTCATTTCCTGGTCGTTGAGTCTCCCATCATTTAAAAACTATGTCATTATCTTTTAAAAAATATATATAGAGAGAGAAGCATCGATCAGACAATTAAACCTCAGAGGGAAGGTAGGGGAGAGTAGGGGTAAGGGGGAGAAAACAACCAAAGGGCTTGTATGCATGCATATAAGCCTAGCCAATGGACACAGACAACAGGGGGGTGAGGGCATGAGTGGGGAGGATGGGGGGGATAATGGGGAAATAAGGACACATATGCAACACCTTAATCAATAAAGAAATTAATATATATATATATTGAGTTCAAAGAGGGAGAGGGAGAGAAACATTAATGATGAGAGAGAATCATTGATCAGCTGCCTCCTGAAAGCCTCCTACCGGGGGCTGAGCCCGCAACAAGGGCTTGTGCCCTGACCCGGAATCAAACCATGACCACCTGGTTCATAGTTAAGATGCTCAGCCACTGAGCCATGCTGGTTGGGCATTATCACCCTTTTTACTGGTAAAATAGTAACCTGTAATTCCTGTAATTTCCTGCAGATTCTTTTCTACTGATTGTTGACCTAGCCATTCTGTTAAATATTCAATTACTCCTGGTTATCTCCAAACCACTAGCACCTGCCAGTCAGAGTGGAGGCTTAAACAGGTGAGGTGATAAATGCAGATTGCCTGGGTCTCTGAACCTGCCCTGTAGCTATTTTTCTAGTTCTGGAATTCCCCAGTGGTATGGACATCCTCAACACCCGAGCTGTGGAGTAAGAGATACAATGGAGGAAAGGCCGGGGGTGGGGTGGACGGCACTGGAGATGACCTTTTCACCTGGTAGGGCTGCACATATTTGTGCCCCCACCAAGGACTTGGAAGACACAGGTACCAGGATTCCATCCACATCCCCATGTAACTCCCCAAGGAATTTGGCTTCTGCTAAGGACAAATGGACCTTGAAGAATCGCAGTGGGTTCTTATGTACCAGGTGATGATTTTAATTTCTGCCTCAACTGAGTCTTCATTACTGGAAAAAACACCCCCACCCCAAACCCTGGACATTTCCTGGTGTACAGCTATTTATCTGGTAAAAATGGACCCTCTCTGGGTCTATCTCTAACGGCTACAAGGTCAGTCTGCTTCTGTGTGTCACGGCCAACAACACACTCAACTGCCCTCCTCTAGGAGAGAGGAACTCTCCAGACCCCTAATCTAGGCTGCAGGGACCAGGATCGCCCCTCCATTGGGCAGGACACCCCACAGGTCCATTACGTACCATGTGGATTGGACCTGCAGAAACAGGAAATAAGCAACCATCCAGGCCCTTTGTAAGACCGATGTGTTCCAGAGTGTGGGAAAGGGATCTGCCCACGTCTCCAGCCTTGCTGCCCGGGTGAAATTCCTAGGACTCCAGTTCCCCGAGGCATGTTGAGGTAGCCCATCCATGGTGAGGACTCAGGTCCATCTGACCCTCTTGTGAACGAGGAGCAAACCTAATTCCTGGTGGACCTTCTTTGAAAGTTGGAGACAACATATTCCTCCTTGGGCATGTCACCTCCACCCACATATGAGCGTCTTGAGAGGCTGCTGGTTTTGGGTGGGACCCGAACAAGAGATGTCTTTGCAACAGGTCCAGGCTGCCTGGGCTTGTGACCCAGGAGATCCAATTGTGTTTGGAGCATTGGATAGATTGTCAGCCTGTGGACGAAAGGGACCCGGCTTCAATCCTGGTCAAGGTCACCTACCTTGGTTGCAGGCTCCTCCCTGGCCCGGGTCCTGGTCGGGGCTCATGCAGGAGGCAACCAATTGATGTGCTTCTCTCACATCGATGTTTCTCTTTGTCTTTCCCTCTCTCTTCCACTCTCCCTTAAAAAATAATCAATGGGAAAATATCCTTAGATGAGGCTTAACAACAACAACAAAAAAAATCAATCAATCAATCCATCAATCAATACTAAAGCACAGACATTTACTACTCTGGAGTCACACTATGCATTTCCATGGAGGACTATTCTCCTCTGTGAAACAATGTTGGGGTTGTTACTGGGTTCCACCAGAGGTCGTCTTGGCCAAGTCACCATGAGGCATGAGGTGCCCATCATGGAATGGGAGGTGGCTCCTGAGCACACCTTGAGCGGGGCATGCCCAGTAGTGCCCCATCCCCAGACAGAAGTGCTTTATGTGGCTCAAGAAGTCCCCAAAGGCATGAGGCAGGCACAGCAAGGACCTTCTGAAGATATGCACCTCCTTCTCCTCAGTACCTGGGCCTATGTCACCTCCCATGGCACAAGGAACTTTGCAGGTGTGATGGAGTTAAGGATGTTGAGATGGGAGATGGCCCTGGGTGATCCAGGTGGGCTCCATGCCATCAGAAAGTCCTTGGGATTGAATGAGGGAGGCAGGAGAACAGAGCCAAAGAGATGTGATGAGGAGAGCAGTGGACAGGGATATAATTGCTGGCCCTGAGGATGAGAGGGCATGAGATATGGGAAGCCAGTGAAGCTAGAAAGACAAGGAATCCCATTCTGACTCCTGAATGGAAAGATGATAAATCTGTGTTGCTTTAACCCATTAAGCATATGGTTATTTGTTATAGCAGCAACAGGATACTAATTCTCTCTCTCTCTCTCTCTCTCTCTCTCTCTCTCTCTCTCTCTCTCTCTCTCTCTCATTTTTGGAGGTGGTGATGCAGTTTTTCTCTGTTTTGGCTAATCTGAGATTTGCAAGCTCAGAGTTGGAATCTGATGTGTGGTTCAGTGGTGAATTCCCTGGCAAGGCACATTGCAAATCCTCAAGGAATAAGGGTGGATGCTTGGGTCAAAGAGGAGTTCAGGCCAGTGAGGCAGAAGCTTATGGATGAAATGGGGCCTGATTCGGGGTCAGACATGTCTGCAGAAGCCTGCTGCCTGCCCCTCACCCCCCGCAAGGCCTCAGCTGAGGAAATGAGAGCCAGGCTCCCCGGGAGGGGCTGTTCCCTTTCTTGGGGCTGCTGACGTGAGAGCCCCATGACGGGGAGGACCAGCCTCCCGGGGGCCACACCCTGTGTGTCTGTCTGTTCTGAGGACACTGTGGCCTCCTCCATCTGCACAGCCGCGAACAGAGAGAGGAGACGCCATGACCCCCACCCTCAGGGCCCTGCTCTGCCTCGGTGAGATGGGAGGGGGAGGGGAGCCCTGCTCTCTCAGGACCCCAGGACTCAGGGGGCTCCTGGGGAGGAGGAGGCTGCTCAGGGTTCAGGGCAAACCTCTCACAGGGACTCTCTTCCAGGGCTGAGTGTGGGCCTCAGGACCCCAGTGCAGGCAGGTGAGTCTCCCAGATGTCCCAGGTCCCGCTCCTCCCTGGGGACAAGGGGCCACCCCATGGGAAGCTGGGGATGAACAACACCCCTTCCGGGCTGACAGATGGGAGATGTCTGGGAGGGACGTGGGGATGAGAGCTGGGAACTGGGGGTGGGAATATCTTGTTAGCCTGATACTGGTTTCCTTCCAGGGACCCTCCCCAAACCCACCCTCTGGGCTGAGCCAGGCTCTGTGATCCCCTGGGGGAGCCCAGTGACCATCTGGTGTCAGGGGACCCTGGAGGCCCAGGAGTACCATCTGAAGAAAGAGGGAAGCCCAGTGCCCTGGGACAGACAGAAGCCACTGGAGCCCGGGGACAAGGCCAAGTTCTCCATCGCACACATGACAGAGCTACACGCAGGGACATATCACTGTTACTATCTCAGCCCCGCTGGCCTGTCAGAGCACAGTGACCCCCTGGAGCTGGTGGTGACAGGTGAGAGGATACTCAGGGGTCCCAGCCTCAGGCTCTGCCCTCAGGAAGGGGGTCTGCTCTCAGGGTGTCTCCCTCTCACAGCCCAGCCCTGGGGGACTTGAGGGAGGTGTGAGCCCATTTAACACACTGCCTCCTCCTCTCCTAGGATCCTACAGCAGACCCAGCCTCTCAGCCCTGCCCAGCCCTGTCGTGACCTCAGGAGGGAACGTGACCCTCCAGTGTGGCTCACGGGAGGGTTTTCACAGGTTCATTCTGACTAAGGAAGGAGATCACAGGCTCTCCTGGGCCCTGGACTCACAGCCACAGCCCAGTGGGCAGTCCCAGGCCCTGTTCCCTGTGGGCCCCGTGACCCCCGGCCACAGGTGGACATTCAGATGCTATGGCTGCTACAGGAACAGGCCCCAGGTGTGCTCACTCCCCAGTGATCCCCTGGATCTCCGGGTCCGAGGTAAGTCCCATCCTGGTCCCATCCATGGATTGAAGTGCCAATCAGGTTATTGGCATCTTTGCTGTGAGAGGAGTCCCATGTGAGCTGGTGGGGGTTAGTGCATCACAGGGGGTCCTGGGTCAGAGACAGTGAGACCTGGCGCCAAGAGAGAAGAAGGGGATTATGGGAGGAGCAACCCCTGTAATTCACGTCTGGTCTCCCCAGGTGAGTCTGGGAAGCCCTCCCTCCTGAGCCAGCAGGGCCCCATCGTGGCCTATGGACAGAGCCTGACCCTCCAGTGTCGCTCTGATGTCGGCTATGACAGATTCACTCTGCACAAGGAGGGGGAACGCGACCTCCCCCAGAGCCTTGTCCTGCAGCCCCAGGCTGGACTCTCTCAGGCCCACTTCCCCCTGGACACTGTGAGCAGCTCCCACGGGGGGCGGTACAGATGCTACGGTGGATACAACCTGTCCTCTGAGTGGTCGGCCCCCAGTGACCCCCTGGATATCCTGGTGGCAGGTGAGGAGCCAGTGGGTTCAGTCAGGGACCCAGACTCTGCACAGGCCCTGCTGGGTTCTCAGGTGGTGAGGCCAGAATGAGAGTGCAGGCCCCAGGGAGGGAGAGAGATAGGTGGTGGGAGGGGAGAAGGGAGACTCAGAGAAACAGAGACAGACAGAGATGAGGGCCCGCAGAGAGAGGCCTGGTGACTCTCAGGGCAGAACAAGGTGGGCAGGCAGCCCTCACCCTCCCTCTCTCTCTCTAGGACACCTGCCTGACACACCCTCCCTTTCGGTGCAGCCAGGCCCCAGGGTGGCCTCAGGAGAGAACGTGACCCTGCGGTGTCAGTCACAGAGCCCGAGGGACACGTTCCTTCTGGCCAAGGAGGGGGCAGCCGATCCCCCCCTGCGTCTGAGATCAGAGCACGGAGCTCAGCAGTTCCAGGCAGAGTTCTCCATGAGTCCTGTGACCTCAGCCCACGGGGCCACCTACAGGTGCTACAGCTCACGCAGCTCCTCCCCCTTCCTGCTGTCACTCCCCAGTGAGCCCCTGGAGCTCCTGGTCTCAGGTGAGGGCCCTGACCCTGTCTGCTGAGCTTTCAGCTCAGGGTCCTGTCCCCAGAACGATTATGGGCTGAAAGGTAGGGAGGGGCTCTAGGGATGGTCACCCAGAGGAGATCTGCCCCTCAGAGACCCTCCTATCCCTGTTCACCTCTCCTGCTCCCCTGGGTTCGGAAGGTGCCAGGAGGGCAGTGGGAGGGTCTGAGGGGCCACAGGGCAGTTGCAGGAGGATCTGAGTGAGGTGGGGACCCCAGAGGCAGCCTCAGCTTCTCACCTGTTCTGGCCTTCTTCCCAGGACCCCTGGGCTTCAGCCCCCACCACAGGGCCCATGTCCACAGCTGATGGACCACTGGGTCCCCTTTGCTCAGAGGGAGACAGGCCACCCCAGGGTGATTCTGAATCTCTCAGAGGATCTAATGGTCCCCCACCCCACCCCCCAGACACCTACGGACAGGCTTGTGTCCCAGGGGGGCTGAGAGTCAGGCAGAGATGCTGGGAAACCCCAGGCTCCTAGGCTCTGAGGCTGGCAGGTGACAGGTCGGGAGGTCATGGCAGAAGGAGATGTGGGGGCCCAGTCTGGGGCAGAGGAGCTGGGCTCAAGTGGGGAGAAGGCAGACACCACCCCTCACCCCACATTCTGATCCCAGAAGGCTCTGAGGAACCGCAGCTCCCCCCCATGGAGTCAGGCCCCTGGAGGGGTAAGTGAGGGTCTGTGTGAGTAGGTGGTGGGTGTCTCCATGGGGGACAGGGGCTCAGCCATGCAGGGGTTCAGGTGCCTCTGAATTCGCTGACTTGGGCCCGCCCTTTCCCTGCCTGGGCCTCAGTGTCTCCAGGTGTAAAAGGAGAGAATCCTTGTCCAGAGCTTAGACTTCCTGTCGGTTCTGGCCCTGACCTCCTGGGAGAGGGGCCTCACTGGGAAGCCCCCAGGACGTGATGTTATGGGGCCTGTCCCCTCTGTCTCAGTGACGGTGACACTGTACAGGGAGGGACAGGCAGGACAGGGTCCGGGCACCCAGTCCTCCCCCTCAGCTCAGGCTCAGCTCAGAGGAGGGAACAGGCTGGATCAGCCCTGGGTCAGCTCCTGGCTCTGCTGCTCCTGCTGTGGGGCTGGGCGGTCCCCTCTCTCCTCTGAGTGTCGGGTTCCTGTCTGCTCATCCCTGGTCCCATCCTGCTCACAGGCTGCTGGGAGATGAGGTGACATAAGGGCCGCACAGAGCTCAGGAAGGCAGAGCCCCCAGCCCGACCTTCCCAAGGAGGCATCAGGGCCTGCAGGGTGGGATGGATGAGGGAGAGACTCAGATTCCACCCCTCACCCTGCCCCTCCTGTCCCTGCTGTGCTGGGGGCGGGTAATGAGGAAGGACTCTCAGCTCCAGATGAGATGTGGACAGGCCCCTGCAGAGAAGGAGCCCAGAGCACGAAGCTGGTGTCCCCCTGGGGGCAGCGTGAGGACAGCACAGGGAACCCACAGTCCTGTGTTCCAATCCCAGCCCTGCCCCGTCCAGGCTGGGTGCCCTGGGGCACGTGATTAACCTCTCTGAGCCTCATTCAAGTGGGAGGTGGGGTCAGAAATCCCTGGTGCATGACTGCTGTGAGGTGAGAGATTAATGACAGACCCCAGCATGAGCCTCGCACACAGTAGGTGCTCATTAAATTGCATCACTGGCTCATTCATGATGTCACTCATGTCCAAGGTCCCAAATGGTACATTATCATCCTGATCGGGGTCTCGGTGGCCCTGGTCCTGCTGCTCTCCCTCCTCCTCTTCCTCCTCTTCCGACACCGACGTCAGAGCAAAAGCAGGATGTCAGGTGAGTAGGGAAAGGCATGACCTGGGTCACAGGAGGGAGAGGGACTCAGAGCACCTGCCACAGGAAACCAAATGGATGGAGAAGGTGAGCTGGGAAAAGGATTTCTCCAGAATCTCAAATCAGGAAATATATAGAGAAAACATTCAATGTCAGCACACGTGTATGTATCTAAGGTAATCTTTCATTATTGTCAATGCCATGAAATAGGAAACTTACACACAAGGTATGTTAAGGTTTCCTCGTTTTCAGTGGAATCACAGGGGCGGGGGGAGGTCCTATCTCCCAGGGCTGAGACGGTCCCTCTTGACCAGCCCAGAGAGGGGCTCATGTCCAACCTCCTGCAGGGACCACACACCCAGAGCCCAAGGACAGAGGCCTGCAGATCAGGTAATTCCTGCCCCAAAGACCTGAGACCTCCACCACTTATGGCCCAGCTCTGCCCCAACTCTCCTCTCTCCTCCCCAGCTCCAGCCCAGCTGTGGACACCCAGGAGGAGCCCCTCTGTGAGAGGAAGAGACAGCTGCCCTGGGGGAGGGGGCACAGGGATTTCAGGAGGCGACGCGTAGGGTTAGGCTGGGAGGCTGGGGGTCAGGGTGAGAAGGACTGAGACCCACACTGTGTGACCTGGCACCTTACCTCACCCTGGGTTAGTGGCCCATCTGGGAGCAGGCAGGGTTGCAGCCCTGAGATCTCGGGGACCTGCCAGGAGACACCCCCCTGTTCTGCCCCAGCAGATGCTTCTGTGAAGGACCCACAGCCTGGGGAGAGCGTGGAGCTGGACCCTCAGGTGAGACCCCTGCTCCTGTCCAGGCCACCAAGGACCTTCTGTTGCCCAGTTTAATCCAATGGACCCTTCCCTGCCCCACCTCACCTGCTTCTCAGTAGAGTCCACACCGACCTCCCCTCTGGGCCCCCAGGTCGTCCAGCTGTGACTCACTCCTCCTGGTTTCCTTGTGACCTCATGGCCCCTCCTACAGGGCCCCCTTTGCTGGCCCCTCGTCCTCTGTCTGAGCTTGTGCAGCCCCAGGTCTCAGGAGGAGGCAGGAATGAGTGACTCACCCACAGGTCCCCAGGACCCCTTCATTCATTCACCCAGCAGATGTGAGGGGCTCACTGTTTACAGCTCCATTTAGGGGCCACGGTGCCGCCCTGAGCCACACTATCTCCACACTCCTCGAGCTCCCCTGTGGGCGAGGGAGACAATGTGCAAACAAGCAGCCAGTGTCCCGGAGAGCAAAGTGCTGTGAAGGAACATAAAGCATGAGGAGGGGATAGAGTGCACGGTGGGGGACAGGGAAAGAGCGGGTGCAGAGGTCCTGGGGCAGGGCCTGCTTCTTCAGGAGGAGGGGCCCTGAGGCTGGAGTCCAGTGAGCGAGAGAGAGCGCGTTAGGGTGAGAGTCAGAACCACAGAAGCATCCAGAGGCCCCGAGGCTCGGGAAGTCCCTGCAGATTCCATCAGGAGAGGGACCTGGTCTATTTAAAGTGTAAGCCATCTCTCTGGCAACATGAGGATGATTGACAGGAGGCACTGTCTCCAGCAGAACAGGCAGGATGACGGCCCCCAGGGAGTGACGTACGCCCAGGTGAACCGCTCAAGACCAAGACTTGGGCCGGGAATGGCCGCCTCTCCTTCCTCCCCTTCAGGGGGGTTTTTGAACCAGAAGGCCAGACAAGCAGAAGAGGACACTCAGGTGGGTCCTGTCCTCCCCAGGTCCCTAGGATCCCCCCAACTCCAACCATGTTTCATCCCTCTCTTTCTCTCCCCCCTGCTCCAGGCTGCTGCGTCTGACACCCCCCTGCATACAACCTACGCCCTGCTGACCCACTCGGCCCTCAGATAGAGGACAACACCCCCCTTCCTCCCATCAGTGGGGCCCCCAGATGAGTCCAGTGTGTACGCTGCTCTGCCCATCCACTAGCCCAGACCCCACAGTGCAGGGAGAGGGCCTGCCGGGGCCCCCGAGGGCACTGGAGCGGCCCCCATGGACACTCAGTTAGTGCCCCTGGCAGTCTGGAGACCCGACGTGGACCCCCAGCTACTGGGACTCCCTGGGAGTCGCCTGATTCTGCAATCACAGATAACTAATATTCCTCTCCATTATGGAATCAAAGCAACAGACTTCTCAATAACCAACGTGTGAACTGATTATTGACAGGAAGTGAGCGAATGCTTTAAATTAATGATCATGTAAATATTATGCATCAAGCCTATGAAATAAAAAAAATTAAGAGGCACGCCCTGACCGGTTTGGCTCAGTGGATAGAGCATCGGCCTGTGGACTGAAGGGTCCCAGGTTCGATTCCGGTCAAGGGCATGTACCTTGGTTGCAGGCACATCCCCAGTGGGGAGTGTGCAGAAGGCAGCTGATAGATGTTTCTCTCTCATGGATGTTTCTAACTCTCTATCCCTCTCCCTTCCTCTCTGTAAAAAAAATCAATAAAATATATTAAAAAAATTAAGAGGCATGAGTGAATATATTAGAAAAGAAAAGCCTAAAAGGTCGAGACCCAAGTTATTACATCAAGGATTTAGAAAACGAATAGCCAATTATTCTAAATGAAGGTAGAACGAGGGATGTGATAATGAGTAGCTACTAGTGAGGACAGACAAAAATAGAGAAAAAGCAGCAAAGTCAAAAAATTTCATTCTTGAAAATCGTGAGTAGACAAGGAAAAAGTAGACACAGATCCTACAGACTTTAATTCCCCGATGAGACAGCATCACGGATCCTACAGTCTTTAAACAGATACCACAACGTGATAAACAATTTGAGGCCAGGCCCTGCCCAGGTAGCTCAGTTGGTTAGAGCATCACCCCAATACATCAAGCCTGCAGGTTTGATCTCTGGTCAGGGCACATACAAGAATCAGCCAATGAATGCATAAATAAGTGGAACAACAAATCGATGTCTCTCTCTCTCTCTCTCTCTCTCTCTCTCTCTCTCTCTCTCTCTCCCTTCCTTCCTCTCTCTCTCTAATTAAGACAATAAAATTTGATGCCAACGTATTAGCCACCGGCATGACTCAGTGGTTGAGCATGGACCTATGAAACAGCAGGTCATGGTTCGATTCCCAGTCAGAGCCCATGCCCGGGTTGTGGGCTCTATTGTCAGTTTGGAGCATGCAGGAGGCAACCGATCATAGAGTCTCTCTCATCATTGATGTTTCTATCTCTCTCTCCCTCTCCTTTCCTCTCTGAAATCAATAAAAAATAAGCCTAGCCAATGGACACAGACAACAGGGGGGTGAGGGCATGAGTGGGGGCGGGGGTTGGGGGGTAATAGGGGAATAAGGACACATATGTAACACCTTAATCAATTAAGAAATTAAAAAAACATTTTTAAAAAAATGGACATGTTCAAATGTACAGTTTACTAAGTAGACATCAGAGTTAGTAGAAAGTCTGTGTCACCTTGTGTATACAGTAAGTACACGTAATAAACATTGGCCCGCACATGAGCACTGTGGAACATGAAAAAAGTAAAAATGGTAGAAACAAAGAGTAGAGTGGTTGGGGGAGGGAGACATGGGGAGAGCTTGGTTAAAAGGTACAACCTTCCAGTTTCAAGATTGGCAAATCCCGGGGCTCTAATGCACAGCATGGTGATTATAGCTAAGACCCCGGTTTATCTTATTTGTGCATGTTGCTGAGAGAGAGACAGCAACTCAGGGATAGGAGTGAGGTGTTAGCTAAGGCCAGGGTGGATCTCCTCTTGCAATATCCTATATAATAAAGAGCTAATATGCTAATTAGACCGGATTGCAGAATGACCTTTCAGGACGACCTTCTGGGATGACCTTCCAGAACAACCAGTGGGCAGAGGGTGGGGCCGGGGGACCGCTAGGCTGCCGGGGCTGCGAAGGCCTACCATTGCATGAATTTTGTGCATCGAGCCTCTAGTATAAATATACCAGTTCAGGAGGCTTCATTGGTGGTTTCTTCAAAACACTTATGCACTTACACACACACACACACACACACACACATGCACGCACATGCACGCACATGTGCCCACACGCACACACTTCCCAAGAGCAAAAAACCACACCTGGAGGTTGAAGAATCTCTCCCCCCAAACCTGTTCTCCCTCATGGAGAGCCAGTCTCACCTGGTGGGTTTAAGGAGGGAGACACGACTTCTCGCTCAGGGATTTGCCCCAGCTGACATGTTCACCTCTGTCCTTTAAAATTAATGTGGCTCAGGACACAGTGTTCACTAACAGTCGGCTCCCTGGAGGTATTCCTCCACTGTCTTCTTGTATCAGCTTTTCCTGTGAGGAAGTCTGGTGCCAGGGAGCTTGTCATTATGGCGATTTGCATTTTTCTCTAGAAAGTAAGGTGACAACCCTTTTAGAAACCCAGGCTAGTCCTCCTTGATTTGTTCTTGAGTTGAAATTCACATAAAATCAACCATTTTTATGTGTACAATTCGGTGTAGGATATACATTTTAAAATTTATCTATCCTTCATTCCCCACAAAAGATCAAAATAAAGATTGCAGCTCTCCAGGATTTCATTTTTAAGCATGGACACCTTATCACTTGTTTGGTCTTTTCTCATGTCTGTAAAATTTTCAATTATTTATCTCTTGAGCTGTTACTAGACGTCATTCTCACTTCTTTCCTTCTGACATCAGGGATATGACATTAGCCCTCCTCATTGTAGTCCTCAAGTACCTTACATCCCCACTTCAGGTCTCTCTAAGCTGCATTCTGGGAATTACTTCAGTATTATGCTCCATTTTCATGATTGTCTCTTCAGCTGTGTCTCTTCCCCGAGGGGTTGAATTGTTTGAATGTGCTCATTCTACTGGGTTTTTCATCTTTCAAAGTTCTAACTCATTAGGTTCTTCTACAACAGAATCCATATTCTTCTTGTGTCAAAAATCGAATCCGCCTTTTATGTTCCAGAGATTGAAGCATGATTAATCTCACATTACTCACATATTTCCCTACTGACTCTACTCTATTGCATATCACACTCCCCATCATCAGTAGATTGCTGTCCATAGCACTGTTTGTCATTATCAGGATGACTCTACTGTGCATTCTTTTTTTTGTTTAATTTCTTTATTGATTAAGGGGTTACATATGTGTCCTTATTCCCCCATTACCTCCTCTTACCCACCCCCCAACTCATGCCCTCACCCCCCTGTTGTCTATGTCCATTGGTTAGGCTTATATGCATGCATACACATCCTTTGGTTGATCTCTCCCCCTTACCCCCACCCTCCCCTACCTTCCCTCTGAGGTTGGATGGTCTGATCGATGTTTTTCTGTCTCTGGATCTGTTTTTTTTTTTTTTTTTGGATCTGTTTTTGTTCATCAGTTTATGTTGTTCATTACATTCCATAAATGAGTGAGATCATGTGATATTTATCTTTCTCTGACTGGCTTATTTCACTTAGACTCACCCCTCACACACCTGATCTTCCACAGATTGCTCATGGGGCTGTCCTGGGAGTCAGGCTGACGAGGCAGGGACTGTGGCAGCTGCCCCCGCCCCATGGCGACCACTCACTCAGACTCAGCATCTGCCCAGGGTTCTGCCCCTCAGGGATGGTCCAATGGGAGCCTCGCGGGCACACACGGGACAGACACCCGTGGCTGACAATGCAGGACTTGGGCTGTTTCAGGCCACACCGGGGAGGTTTCTCACTGCGGACCATGGGCTCGGTCCAGTCCCTGAACACAAACATGGGGCGGGGGACCACGGCTTCCAGCCTTCACCTGGCCCCTGACCCCTCCCTTCCTGTGAGGACCTGGAGTCCCTCTCTGTGTCCACACAGGATAGACTCTCTTTTCTGTGATGACCTGCTGATGGCTTCAGACACACCAGGGCCTCCCTCCCACTCAGCTTTTGTCACTGATTTTCCCTGTAGTTCCCTCTCCTTTTGGGCAACTTTCATTTCCCCTTTTTCTGCATTTGTCTGTTTCTAAAATTATAGAACTACTAGTGGCCTGATGCACAAAATTCATGCATGGGGGAGGAGGGGTGTCCCTAGCCCAGCCTGCACCCTCTAGCAATCCGGGACCGCTGGCTCCTAACCGCTCACCTGCCTGCCTGCTTGATCGCCCCTAACCACTCTGTCTGCTGGCCTGATCAACCCCAACTACCCCCCCCTTCTGGCCTGATCACCCCTAACTGCCTGCCCTGCTGGACTGATTGCCCACAACTGCCCCCCCGTCAGCCTGATTGCCCCCAACTGCCCCTCCACTGGCCTGCTTGCCCTCAAGTGCCCCCCTGCCAGCCTGATCACCCCCAACTGCCCTTCCCTGCCAGCCTGATTGCCCCTAACTGCCTCTGCCTTGGCCCCGCCACCATGGCTTTGTACAGAAGGACATCCAGAAGGTCTCTGGAAGGTCTCTCAGTCTAATTAGCATATTACTCTTTTATTAGTATAGATTGTAAGAAGTTTTATTTGGTCTTCAGAGCAGACAAGGGCTCGAGTGGGTGCAACAATCCTGCACTTGACTGTGGACACCTTGATCCTCTCATCGCCCACCCGCTCAGGTCTCCACCTGGTCTGAAGTCCATGTCTCCCTCCCATGAGCCCAGCTCCACTGACCCACAACCACTCTGAGGATCCAAAAGGGGAAACTGAGGCTCAGAGACAGGACATCACCACTCAAGTTTACACAGGCATTGGGTGATGGGCATTTAAATAAAAGTCAGTTCTAAGTCAAAATCAGCACTCTAACCCAAATCAATGTCCCCTGAAGCTTGGAGGCAGCACCACAGAATGAGGAAGAGACTGTAACCCAGAAACAAAGGGCCCTGAGGGGGCAGGAATGACTCACAGGCTTGTTGCCAGGAAGGTGGGGTGAATGCTGTCACTAAAAAAAAAAAAAAAAGTTCAAGAGGGCAGCTATGGTAGAAAGAAAGTCACACCCTAGGCCAGGAGAAGGGACATGTTTCCTTCCCTTATTTCCCTTCATCTCCCTTCTGTCCTCATTGTTACAAGGACATCACCCTGAGCTGCACAGGGAGAGGGTGAGCGTGTCCCTGCTGATCTGAGCTCTGCAGGCCACAGGGACCCACATCTTCCTGAAGTGTCTCCAGGGCCCGGGTGGCACTGTCCATGGTGAGGACCCCAGGGAGGTGCTGATGGACGGGCTGAGGAGGAAGGAGACCCCGGGGGGGGGGGGAGGCTCTGACAGGGAAGGACGTGCCCTGGTCACCTCACCTGCAAGGGGCATCTCAGGAGGCTGTGGGTCTATTTCCTGCTTCACCATGAAAATGAGAGCCAGGCTGCTAGAGAGAGGCTGTGCCCTCGCCTGTGGGCTGCTGATGTGACAACCACGAGAGAAGAAGGGCCAGCCTCCCTGAGCCCACACCCTCTATGTCTGCCCAGAGGGCATCATCGTCTCCATCTGCACACCCCTCACCCGAGCGAGGAGACACCATGATCACCACCCTCGTGGCTGTGCTCTGTCTTGGTGAGATGGGAGCGGGAGGGGAGCCCTGCTCTCTCAGGACCCCAGGACTCAGGGGGCTCATGGGGAGGAGGGTGCTGCTCAGGGTTCAGGGCAAATATCTCACAGGGATTCTCTTCCAGGGCTGAGTGTGGGCCTCAGGACCCAAGTGCAGGCAGGGGAGTCTCCCCAGGTGTCTCAGGTTCCACTCCTCCCTGGGGACAAGGGTCCAGCCCAAGAGCAGCTGGGGATGGAGAAGAACAGTTCTGGCATGACAGTTGGGGGGTATCTGGGACTGAAAAGCTGGGGACTGAGGATGAAAATGTCTTGTGACCCTGATACTTGCTTCCTTCCAGGACCCCAAGCCGACTATCTGGGCTGAGCCAGGCCCTGTGATCCCCTGGGGGAGCCTCGTGATCATCTGGTGTCAGGGGACCGAAGGGGCTAAGGAGTACCGTCTGGATAAAGAGGGAAGCCAACGATGGAAAAGACAGGAGGCACTGGAACCTGGGGACAAGGCCAAGTTCTCCATCTCACACATGACAGAGCGTGATGCAGGGATATTTCACTGCTACTATCTCAGCCTTGATGGCTGGTCAGAGCGCAGTGACCCCCTGGAGCTGGTGGTGACAACAGGTGAGAAGACACTCAGGGGTCCCAGCCTCAGGCTCTGCCCTCAGGAAGGGGGTCTGCTCTCAGAGTCTCTCCCTCTCACAGCCCAGCCCTGGGGGACATGAGGGAGGAGTGAACCCATTTAACACGCTGCCTCCTCCTCTCCTAGGATCCTACAGCAAACCCAGCCTCTCAGCCCTGCCCAGCCCTGTCGTGAACTCAGGAGGGAACGTGACCCTCCAGTGTGGCTCAGGGCAGGGATTTGACACATTCATTCTGACTGAGGAAGGAGATCACAGGCTCTCCTGGACCCAGGACTCACAGCGACAGCCCAGTGGGCAGTTCCAGGCCCTGTTCCCTGTGGGCCCGGTGACCCCCATTTACAGGGGGACATTTACATGCTATGGCTGCTATAGGAACAGTTCCCAGGTGTGGTCACAACCCAGTGACTCCCTGGAGCTCCTGGTGTCAGGTGAGTTCCATTATTGTCCCATCCATGGACTGAGGCACCAGACACATTATTGGGATCTTTGTTGTGAGGGGAGCCCATGTGAGGGGGTAGAGGTGAGGGGAACACAGGGGCTCCTGGGCCAGAGACACAGAGAGATACAGTGAGACCTGGGGGCCAGGTCAGGAAAGGGGTTTATGGGAGGAGCAGCCCCTGTAATTCACGTCTGGTCTCCCCAGGTGAGTCTGGAAAGCCCTCCCTCCTGAGCCAGCAGGGCCCCATCGTGGCCTCTGGACAGAGCCTGACCCTCCAGTGTCGCTCTGATGTCGGCTATAACAGATTCGCTCTGCACAAGGAGGGGGGACGGGACCTCCCCCAGAGCCTTGTCCTGCAGCCCCAGGCTGGGCTCTCTCAGGCCCACTTCCCCCTGGGCACTGTGAGCAGCTCCCAGGGGGGCCAGTACCGATGCTACGGTGGATACAACCTGTCCTCTGAGTGGTCGGCCCCCAGCGACCCCCTGGACATCCTGGTGGCAGGTGAGGAGCCAGTGGGTTCAGACAGGGACCCAGACTCTGCACAGGCCCTACTGGGAGGTTTCAGGGGGGTGAGGCCATAATGAAAGTGCAGGCCCCAGGGAGGGAGGGAGACAGAGAGATGAAGGGTGGGAGGGTAGAGGGGGAGACTCAGAGAAACAGAGACAGACAGAGAGGAGGGTCCTCAGAGAGAGGCCTGGTAACTCTCAGGGCAGAACAAGGTGAACAGGCAGCCCTCACCCTCCCTCCCTCTCTCTAGGACACCTGTCTGACACACCCTCCCTCTCAGTGGTGGTACATTCAGTCACCAGGGTGGCCTCAGGAGTGAACGTGACCCTGCTGTGTCAGTCACAGAGCCCGACGGACACGTTCCTTCTGTCCAAGGAGGGGGCTTCCGGTCCTCCCCTGCGTCTGAGATCAGAACACCGAGCTCAGCAGTACCAGGCACAGTTCTCCATGAGCCCTGTGACCTCAGCCCACGAGGGCACCTACAGGTGCTACAGCTCACACAGCTCCTCCCCCTTCCTGCTGTCACACCCCAGTGAGCCCCTGGAGCTCCTGGTCTCAGGTGAGGGCCCCTGACCCTGTCTGCTGAGCTGTCAGTTCAGGGTCCTGTCGCCAGAAGAACTATGGGCTAAAAGGGAGGGAGGGGCTGTAGGGATGTTCCCCCAGAGATCTTCCCACTTAGCATCTCAGCTCCTCCTGGTTCCACTCAGAATCTGTGGGGGTTTTCAGTAAAATCCAGCAGCCCTGTGTAGTTCGCATGGAGCCTGGGTCTTTAAGCAGGTTGGAGAGTGTGTGGAGTGGGAGAAGGAGAGGGCACCCAGGCCTGGCTTGTAACATAGGGACGATGGCGGGGGTGATGGGGGAGTAGAGGCCGGGAGAGGTGGAGAGAGGACAGGGGGACACTCCCTCAGCTGCTCATTTCCAGAGCCCCTTGGATGGAAGCCCTCACCACACAGGTGGGGGCCCTGAGCCTTCTCAGAGCAGGACAGGTGGCTGCTCTGGCCAAGGTGGGACCTGCTGTGGGTGATGGTGCCATCCCCAACACCTGACTGTAGTGAGAATGTCCCCACCTGTGGGCATCACTCTGTAAGGCCCTGTGCTCACCTGAGACTCAGGTGGACCATGAACACCTCATGAGGAACAATGGGCTTCCTGCTCAGATTCTGTGCAATTCATGGCTGCCCTCTGCATTTTACGTCTTTATTGTTGAGAATATTACAGATGTCCCTCCTCCCCTTTTTCCCCCTTTATCACCCTCTTCCAGCTGACTCCCTCGCTGCCCTTCCCAGGCCCTCACCGCACTATTCTCTGTGTCCATTGATATGCATATATGCATACAAGTTCTTTGGTTAATCTCTTCTCACCCTCTCCTCTTTACCTCTGAGATTCCTCAGTCTATTCCGTGTTCCCATGCCTCCAGTTCTATATATCCATCGTCAGTTTATTTTGTTCATCAGATTCCACATATGTGTGAGATCAGGTAATATTTGTCGTTCTTGACTGGCTAATTTGGCTTAGCATAATAATCTCCAGCATGTTTTGCACACATCTCTCTATTATTGGTTTTGTTCTGAGAACTTTTGAGCAATAGTTATTTACGCATTTAAATTTTAGTTACAAGCATTCAGGAATTAAAAGAGGTAGTTCAACTCCAATTACCAAAGTTGCTTCAAGGGTGTTGTATTTGTGTTTTGTCTTTTACTACAGAACAATTTTTTTTTTAGTTTTTTTTCATAAAATAACCCCCACACATAGCTGAAGAATTGCTCAAGTTGTACATAAATGCATGTCTGTATATTTGAGACCAACCCATGGAACCTGGGCCCTCAGCTGTTGCATAAATATAAGCTTTTATACCCAGATGAGGTAGATTCCATGGCTCAGAATCCCACAGTGAGCAGAGAGATGCAAATAACACATTGCTTTCTGCCATGAGCGACCATATTCCTCACCCATCCTGGCAAAGCCAAACTGTGTTTCAAAGTGACTCAGAAGCAAAGTCTAAACTCAGAAGTCCCAGGGAGACAGAAAGAATCCATGAAAGCAGCCAGGACCCTTCTCCATCAGAGAAAGGGTTCATGGAGGGACTGGTAGCAGTTAGGTCCTGAGAAAAGAGAGAGTTATGGGGACACTGGGCTTGAGTGGCATCAACTCCTCACACAGCCCCACTCCTTTCTGGTTCTCAGGAGCAGCTGACACCATCAGCCCATCACAGAACAACTCAGACCCCATGAGTGGTGAGTAGGAGACACTCTCTGTTATGGGCTCAGCACAGATGGTCATGTCCTGTCAAGGGGAGGTGGTGACCTGGGTGGACATCCAGGGCCCAGGGGTGAGTTTGTCCTGCCCTGACCTCTGTCACCTCTTTGCCCACAATTCCCAGCCTCCCACCCCCAAGACTACACTGTGGAGAATTCCATCCGGTTGGGTGTGGCTGGATTGGTCCTGGTGGCGCTTGGGGTGCTGCTCTATCAGGCTTGAAACAACCACAGAAGGACCCAGGATGCAGCAGGACGTGAACATTGAGGGAACAATGCATGGTTCAGAGAGGGGGATCTTGGGAAGGTTCTGGAAGATAATGTGGGATATATGCTGAGGGACCTGTCTGTGGCTCCTTGCATGTGGAGGAGTCATTGCTCATGTGCAGGGACAGGTCAGGACCTCCTGCCATTGATCTGTGGCCCTTTCCCTGCTGACCACTGTGAGGCCTGTGACTGGTTTTGACTCTCCCCATTTTGGTGAAATTAGCATTTATCCCATGTGGCAGGTACAGGTCCACAGCTCCCTACACTTTCTTGGAATATGTTTTCCTTTATTTCTAACCACACGGACGTTCATGTCTGTATGAAGTCCCCATCTACTGAGTCCAGAGCATGCTTTCTATTGTCATCAGTCTACAAGGTGCACAATCCATCCTGCAAGAGGTAAACCCACAGGAGGTCCTAATGCCCTCTCTGGACTCCACAAGCCCCTCACCTGGCCTCCGAGGCCACCTGTGTGCTTTCTGCAGAAACCTCACCCCTTGGGATGGAGACCTGGTTGTTTGAAGGGGTTGCCTGTTCTGCGCTGCCTCTGAAACCCCCTATTGTACAAAACACAGTGAAACACACAGACAATGTGTTACAGACGTGCTCCCTTGAAACCTATGTCCAGTTATTCCCCGATGGCACTTCAATAAATTTAATTAAAAAAAAACAACTTCTGATTCCTGGCATTTGACAATTTCTCTGGTATATATGCTTCATTCATGGCCAATGTCCAGTGCCCATGTTGTTATTATAGAGGGACCCGCCTAGAATGGGTCAGCCTCAGGCTGTCCTGTAGTTTGTGGGTTCTTTAAAATTGTTAAAAAATATATATTTCTACTGATTTGAGAGAGGAAAGGAGAGGGAGAGATGGAAACATCCATGATGAGAGAGAATCATTGATCTCCTGCCTCCTGCAGGCCCCACCCTGGGGATCCAGCCTGCAACAAGGGCAGGTGTCCTGACAGGGAATTTAACTGTGACCTCCTGGTTCTTATGTCAATGCTCAACCATGGGCCACAGCAGTTGGTAGTGTGTGAGTTCTTGACTTCATGTAGGCAGGCCTTCACAACAGGGTCCAGGTGACATTGAGAATACGTTTATTACGGCTGGGGACAGTGAAACACAAGGAAAGGCTCAGGGTAGAAGAAGCCACAGGAAAGAGCGTAGGTGGGGCTTTGGCACTCTGGGAAGGTTATAGGAAAGAAAGGAGCCAAGGCAGGGACAGCTCCACTGTGAGCCTCACACTCAGCCCTGGACAGATGCTCAGGCCTGACTCGCCTGGATGATTGAATCTGTTTCTCACACACACAGGCTGGGTGGCTCAGTGCTGACCATGGGCTGGGTCAATGGGTGTAGACATCCCTGCTCCCATCCTCAAAACATGTATGTGGAGGGGCCAACACTGCTTCCAACTCTCTCCCTGTTCCGCATCCCTCCCTGCATGTGAGGACCTGCAGAAGCTTTTCTGACCATACAGAGGTGGGAAACTCCCCTCCGAAGACCCTTTGCAAGTCCCAGGCATTGGAGGCCACTCAACTTGGGCTGATTTTCTTTGTTGCTGGAGATTCTGATCTTGGGAACTTTTACTTCTCTTTTATGCATTGACTGTGGTACATAATCCTATATAATAAAAGGGTAATATGCAAATTGACCCTAATGATGGAATGACCATAATGACCACTCGACCAGTCACTATGAGGTGCACTGACCCTTTCCCCTGTTGGCAGGTTCTGATCACCCAGTGGTGAACAGTGAACCAAGGGGTGGGTAGGAGGGGCGGCTGCCGGCAGCAGGGGAAGATATCCCTGATCGCAGGCCAGGCCTAGGGACTGTATCTGTGCATGAATTTTGTGCACCGGGCCTCTAGTTCAGAAACATCATAAGTAGCATTTCTCAGCATAAAGAGCAGATTGGGACTCGGGTGGGCACATCCATTGTCCACATTGACTGAGGAGCAAATAGCTTGATCCTCTCATGTGTCCACCCAGCCACCTTCACCTGATCTGGGAATCAACAAGGATGGATCACTCCCATGGCCCAGGCACCACTGAAGCCACAACCACTCTGAGGAGTTGAGTTCATAACAACATGCTGCAGATGGGGAAACTGAGGCTCAGAAATCAAATGTTACTGCTCAAGGGCACAAGGGCCGTGGTCCATGGAGGGACACTTACATAAGAATGAGGTTTGTCACCAACATCACAGCACTGACCACTCACTGTCCCCTGAGCTGAGGACCGAAGTCAAAGCTCACAGGATGGACCACAGCTCTGCCCCAGGAACAAGGCACTGAGCAAGCAGGACTGAGTCATAATCTTGTTCCCAGGAAGGAGAGGGTGGCTGCTGTGGCAAGAAAAAGGAGAAGGTCATGAGAGGCCTGTGAGACACAGAAAGCCCACACTCTGGGGCCAGGAGAAAAGTTGGTTTTCCTTCCTTTATTTCCCTGCATTCCCCTCTGTGCTCACTGTCACAGGGACATCGCCCTGAGCTAGAAAGTGAGAGGGTGAGCGTGTCCCTGCTGATCTGAGCTCTGCAGCCACAGGGACCACGTCTTCCTGAAGTGTCTCCAGGCCCGGGTGGCACTGTCCATGGTGAGGACCCCAGGGAGGTGCTGATGGATGGGCTGAGAGGAAGGAGACCCCGTGGGGGAGGCTCTGACAGGGAAGGACGAGCAGTGGGTCACCTCACCTGCAAGGGGCGTCTCAGGAGGCTCCGGGTCTATTTCCTGATCCTTCATGGAAAGGATGACCAGGCTTCTGGGGAGACACTGTTCCCCTTCCTGTGGGGCTGCTGACATGACAACCATGAGGCAGGGAAGGACAGCCTGTCAGTGGCCACACCCTGTGTGTTTGTCCAGAGGCCACCACATCTCCATCGACACACGAGAACGAGGAGACGCCATGACTACTGCCCTCTTGGCTGTGCTTTTCCTTGGTGAGATTTCAAGGGGAAGGGGAAGTCCTGATTTGAGAGGGACCCTGCCCCACAGCAAGGCCCTGGTCTGTCAGGACCCCAGGACTCAGGAGGCTCATGGGGAGGAGGGAGCTGCTCAGGGTTCAGGGCTAACCTCTCACAGGGACTCTCTTCCAGGGCTGAGTGTGGGCCTCAGGACCCCAGTGCAGGCAGGTGAGTCTCCCCAGGTGTCCCATGCCCCACTCCTCCCTGGGGACAAGGGCCACCCCATGGGAAGCTGGGGAAAAACACCCCTTCCGGGCTGACAGATGGGGGATGTCAGGGAGGGACGTGGGGTTGAGAGCTGGGAACTGGGGTGGGAATGTCTTGTGATCCTGATACAGATTTCCTTCCAGGGCCCCTCCCCAAGCCCACCCTCTGGGCTGAGCCAGGCCCTGTGACCCCCTGGGGGAGCCCCGTGACCATCTGGTGTCAGGGGACCCTGGAGGCCCAGGAGTACCGTCTGGAGAAAGAGGGAAGCCCAGTGCCCTGGGACAGACAGAAGCCACTGGAGCCTGGGGACAAGACCAAGTTCTCCATCGCACACATGACAGACCTGCAGGCAGGGACATATCACTGTTACTATCTCAGCCCCACTGGCTGGTCAGAGCGCAGTGACCCCCTGGAGCTGGTGATGACAGGTGAGAGGACACTCAGGGGTCCCAGCCTCAGGCTCTGCCCTCAGGAAGGGGGTCTGCTCTCAGGGTATCCCCCTCTCACAGCTCAGTCCTGGGGGAAGTGAGGGAGATGTGAACCCCATTTAACATGCTGCCTCCTCTTCTGCTAGGATTGTATAGGAAACCCAGCCTCTCAGCCCTGCCCAGCCCTGTCGTGACCTCAGGAGGGAACGTGACCCTCCAGTGTGGCTCATGGGAGGAATTTGACAAGTTCATTCTGACTAAGGAAGGAGATCACAGGCTCTCCTGGACCCTGGACTCACAGACACAGCCCCGTGGGCAGTCCCAGGCCCTGTTCCCTGTGGGCCCCGTGACCCCCACTAACACGTGGAGGTTCAGATGCTATGGCTGTTCCAGGAAGAGACCCCAGGTGTGGTCACACCCCAGTGACCCTCTGGAGCTCCTGGTCTCAGGTGAGTCCCATTATTGTTACATCCATGGATTGAGGTACCAATCAGGTTTTTGGCATTTTTGCTGTGAGGGGAGCCCCATGTGAGAGGGTGGGGCGAGGGGAACACAGGGGCTCCTGGGCTAGGGACACAGAGAGAGACAGTGAGACCTGGGGGCCAGGCCAGGAGAAGAGGTTTTTTGGAGGGGCAGCCCCTGTAATTCACGTCTGGTCTCCCCAGGTGAGTCTGGGAAGCCCTCCCTCCTGAGCCAGCAGGGCCCCATCCTGGCCTTGGGACACAACTTGACCCTCCAGTGTCGCTCTGATGTCGGCTATGACAGATTCGCTCTACACAAGGAGGGGGGACGGGACCTCCCCCAGAGCCTTGTCCTGCAGCCCCAGGCTGGGCTCTCTCAGGCCCTCTTCCCCCTGGGCACTGTGAGCAGCTCCCACGGGGGCCGGTACAGATGCTACGGTGGATACAACCTCTCCTCTGAGTGGTCGGCCCCCAGTGACCCCCTGGACATCCTGGTGGCAGGTGAGGAGCCAGTGGGTTCAGTCAGGGACCCAGACTCTGCACAGGCCCTGCTGGGGTATCAGGTGGTGAGGGCAGATCACAGTGCAGAGCCCCAGGGAGGGAGGGAGAAAGAGAGAGGCAGGGGGTGGGAGGGGAGAGGGGGAGACTCAAAGAAACAGACACAGACAGAGAGGAGGGTCCTCAGAGAGAAGCCTGGTGACTCTCAGGGCAGGACAAGGTGGGCAGGCAGCCCTCACTCTCCTTCTCTCTCACTAGGACACCTGCCTGACAGACCCTCCCTCTCGGTGCAGCCAGGCCCCAGGGTGGCCTCAGGAGAGAACGTGACTCTGCGGTGTCAGTCATGGAGCCCGAGGGACACGTTCCTTCTGGTCAAGGAGGGGGCAGCCGATTCACCCCTGCGTCTGAGATCAGAGCCCCGAGCTCAGCAGTTCCAGGCAGAGTTCTCCATGAGTCCTGTGACCTCAGCCCACGGGGGGACCTACAGGTGCTACAGCTCACGCAGCACCTCCCCCTTCCTGCTATCACTCCCCAGTGAGCCCTTGGTGCTACTGGTCTCAGGTGAGGGGCCCCTGACCCTGTCTGCTGAGCTGTCAGCTCAGAGTTTTGTTCCCAGAAACATTCTGCATTGAAAGGGGAGTGGGGGGCTCTAGAGATGGTCAACCAGAGATCTTCCTGTTAGAGGCTCCCCTCCCCCTGCTCAGCCCTCCCCCTCACCTTTATCCAGAAGGTGCCAGGTGGGAAGAGGGAGGTCTGAGGGCCACAGGGCAGATGCAGGAGGTTCTGAGTAAGGTGGGGAACCCCGGGTTGGTCCCAGACTCTCACACTTTGTGTTCTCCTTCCCAGGACCCTCTGGGACCCCAGCCCCCACCCACAGGGCCCATGTCCAAGCTGCTGAACCACAGGGTCCTCATTGCTCAGTGGGAGCACAGACCTCCCCTGAGCCTCTGAGGATCTAATGCCCTCCGTGACTTGAGAGCAGGCTCCTGTCTGGGAGGGCGGGGAGGGGGAGGAGGGGTTGGCAGTCCTAGAGAGCTTTTACGGAAACCATGGGGATCCAGAGGCTCTGAGGATTCACCCACCCTCCACCCATGGAGTCAGGTCTAAGATGGGGAAGTGAGGCAGGTGACAGGTGGGATGGTCATGGCAGAGGGAGATGTTGGGGTCCAGCCTGTGGGAGGACCAGCCAGGCTCAAGTTGGGAGAAGGCAGCCCCGCCCGTTACCCCACTGACCTTGGTTCATGGTGAAGGGGGAATCCCTGGCAGAGGGGTCTCTGTGCTCCCTGAGGTCATGAATTTGGTCCTGTGTCTGGTCCCTGAGCTCCTGTTCCCAGGTGAGTAGCCCTGTTCTGTCCTCTCTGAGCTCCAAGGTCATCTCTGTCTCGGTCCCCAGCAATGTCTGAGATGCGATGGAAGTAGTGGGAGCACTGTGTGGTTCCACAGAGAAGGGTCATCCGCGAAAGGGTGGACACAACCGGGACCACCCTCCCCTGGGACAGCTGGGCCCTGCAGTCTCAGACACGCCTAAGGGAGGGAGGGAGGGAGGCGGCACTATTGGGGTGATGCTAAGAGGAAGTGGGAATTAACTGAAGTGACCAGACAGAGGCCCTGCCCCCTGACTTCTGGTGCCTACACCTCAGACCTGAGCATCACTCTTCCCAGGGGGACATCCCACAGGCGGGACCCCGGGAAATGGGGCTGAGTGTGTGTGGGCTCAGCTCTCCTGGGAGGTGAACTCTGAGAACCTTTTCCCTCTGCACCAGGGGGCTGCCTGCCATGACCTGCAGGGGCTCTTTGATTCCTGACTTCCTGGGGCACCTGACACCTGGCTTGGCCTAGACCTGCTCCAGGTGCAGCCTCTCTGGGCCTGTCCTGCTGCTCCCAGTCACTGTGACCTTGTAGGGATTGAAAAGCTGAGGGAGACAGGGGGCAGGTACACTGAGCATCCACCAGGCCTGGGGGCTCAGCTCAGCAAGAGGAGCCACAATGTTTGGAGACACCAAAGATTTGGAAACTCCCACTTAGCATCTCAGCTCCTCCTGGTTCCACACAGAATCTGTGGGGTTTTCCACTAAAAGCCGGCTGCCCTGCCTAGTTCCCCTGGCGCCCAGTCCCTAAGCAGTTTGGAGAACGTGTGGAGTGGGAGATGGAGAGCGGGCCAGGTTGGCAGCCTTTGGTGCCCAGTCCTGGCTTGTAGCACAGGGACGATGGCTGGGCTGATGGAGGAGGTGAGGTGGGGAGAGGTGGAGAGAGGACAGGGGGACACGCCCTCAGCTGCTCATTTCCAGAGCCCCTTGGATGGAGACCCTCACCGCACAGGTGGCTGCTCTGGCCAAGGTGGGGTCTTCTGTGGGTGACGGTGCCATCCCCACTGGACACCCTGCTGTAGTGAGAAGTGTCTTCACCTGTGGGCACCACTCTGCAAGGCCCTGTGCTCACTTAGAGGTCTCCAGGCCCTCAGTGCTCACCTGAGACTCAGGGGGACCAGGTGAAGCTTGTGACGAACTAGGGGGTTCCAGACGCTGTGCAATCAATTCTGCTCTCTGCATTTTAAGTCTTTATTGTTGAAAGTATTACAGATGTCCCCCCCCCCCCCCCGCTACTTTTGTTGCTCCATAACCCTCCTCCAGCTGGCTCTGTCTCTGCCCTTTCCAGGCCCTCACCACAGTATTCTCTGAGTCCATGGGCATGCATATTTGCATACAATTTCTTTGGTTAATGTCTTCCCTCCCTCTCCTCTTTACCTACGAGATTCCTCAGTCTGTTCTGTGTTCTCCGCCCCTGGTTCTATTTTATTCATCACATTATTTTGTTCATTAGATTCCACATATGTGTGAGATCGTGTCATAGTTGTTGTTATTGACTGGCTTATTTACTTAGCATAATGATCTCCAGCATGTTTTGCACACATCTCTCTATTATTGCTTTTTTTCTGAGAAGTTTTAAGCAATAGTTATTTACGCATTTGAATTTCAGTTACAAACATTTAGGAATTAAAAGAGGTAATTCAACTTGAATTTGGAAGATGCTTCCAGGGTGTTGTGTTTGTGTTCTGTTTTTCACTTCAGAACCATTTTTTTCAGTTTTATTCATAAATTTGCCCCCACACATAGCTGCAGAATTGCTCAAGTTCTACATAAATGCATGCCTGTATATTTGAGATCAACCCATGGATCCTGGGTCCTCAGCTGTTGCACAAATATAAGCTTTTATACCCAGATGAGGTAGGTTCCATGGCTCAGAATCCCACAATGGGCACAGAGATTGAAATAACCCATTCTTTTCTGCCATGAGAGACCATATTTCTTCCCAATCTGTAATTGTCAAGGCAAAACAAAAGTGTGTTTCAATGTGACTCACAAGCAAAATCTAAACTCAAAAGGCCCAAGGAGATAGGAAGAATCCATGAAAGTAGGCTGGACCCTTCTCCAGCAGAGAAAGGATTGATGGAGGGACTGGTAGCAGCTAGGTCATGAGGAAGGGGACCCTGGGCTTGAGTGGCATCAACTCCTCACACAGCCCCACTCCTTTCTGGTTCTCAGGAGCATGCGAAACCATCAGCCCATCACAGAATAACTCAGACCCCAAGAGTGGTGAGTAGGAGACACTCTCAGTTATGGGCTCAGCACAGATGGTCATGTCCTGTCAAGAGGAGGTGGTGCCCTGGGTGGACATCCAGGGCCCAGGGGTGAGTTTGTCCTGCCCTGACCTCTGTCACCTCTTTGCCCACAATTCCCAGCCTCCCACCCCCAAGACTACACTGTGGAGAATTCCATCCGATTGGGCGTGGCTGGATTGGTCCTGGTGGCACTTGGGGTGCTGCTCTATCAGGCTTGAAACAACCACAGAAGGACCCAGGATGCAGCCAGGACGTGAACATGGAGGGAACAATGCATGGTTCAGAGAGGGGGGTCTTGGGAAGGTTCTGGAAGATAATGTGGGATATATGCTGAGGGACCTGTCTATGGCTCCTTGCAGGTGGAGGAGTCATCACTCATGTGCAGGGACAAGGTCAGGACCTCCTGCCATTGATCTGTGGTCCTTTCCCTTCCGACCACTGTGAGGCCTGTGACTGGTTCTGACTTTCCCCATTTTGGTGAAATTAGCATTTATCCCACGTGGCAGGTACAGGTTCACATCTCCCTACACTTTCTTGGAATATGTTTTTCTTTATTTCTAACCACACGGACATTCATGTCTGTATGGAGTCCCCATCTACTGAGTCCAGAGCATGCTGTCTATTGTCATCAGTCTACAAGGTGCACAATCCATCCTGCAAGAAGTAAACCCACAGGAGGTCCTAATGCCCTCTCTGGACTCCACAAGCCCCTCATCTGCCCTCCGAGGCCACCTGTGTGCTTTCTGCAGCAACCTCACCCCTTGGGATGGAGACCTGGTTGTTTGAAGGGGTTGCCTGGTCTGCGCTGCCTCTGGAAACCCCCCCCCCCCCCATTGTACAAAACACAGTGAAACACACAGACAATGTGTTACAGACGTGCTCCCTTGAAACCTATGTCCAGTTATTCCCCGATGGTACTTCAATAAATTTAATTAAAAAAAAACAACTTCTGATTCCTGGCATTTGACAATTTCTCTGGTATATATGCTTCATTCATGGCCAACGTCCAGTGCCCATGTTGTTATTATAGAGGGACCCGCCTAGAATGGGTCAGCCTCAGGCTGTCCTGTAGTTTGTGGGTTCTTTAAAATTGTTAAAAATATATATTTCTACTGATTTGAGAGAGGAAAGGAGAGGGAGAGATGGAAACATCCATGATGAGAGAGAATCATTGATCGCCTGCCTCCTGCAGGCCCCACCCTGGGGATCCAGCCTGCAACAAGGGCAGGTGTCCTGACAGGGAATTTAACTGTGACCTCCTGGTTCTTATGTCAATGCTCAACTATGAGCCACACCAGCTGGCAGTTTGTGCGTTCTTGACTTCATGTAGGAAGGCCTTCACAATAGGTTCCAAGTGACGTTGAGAGCACATTTATTACAGCTGGGGACAGTGAAACACAGGAAGGGCTTTTCTGACCACACAGAGCTGGGACCCTCTACTCTGATGATCCTTTGCTAGTCCCAGGCATCGGAGGCCACTCAGCTTGGTCCTATTTTCGTTGTTGCTGGTGATTCTGATCTTGGGATCTTTTACTTCTCTTATTACTATACTAGAGGCCCAGTGCATGAAATTCGTGCCCGGGAGGTGGGGGTGGGAGCGTGCCCTCAGCCCAGCCTGCACCCTCTCCAATCCAGGACTCCTATGGGGATGTCCCACTGCTGGTTTAGGCCCAATCCCTGTAGGATAGGGCCTAAACCAGCAGTCAGATATCCCTCTCGCAATCCACAACCACTGGCTTCTAACCACTCACTTGCTTGCCTGCCTAATGGCCCCAGCTACCCTCCCCTGTCAGCCTGGTCACCCCCAACTGCTCTCCCCTGCCAGTCTGGTTGCCGCAACTGCCCTACCCTGCTGGCCAGTTCACCCCCAACTGCCTTCCTCTGCAGGCCTGGTCTCCCCCAACTGCCCTGCCCTACCGGCCTGGTCACCCCCAATGGCCCTCCCCTGCCGACCTGGTCCCCGCAACTGCCCTCCTCTGCCAGCCTGATCTCACCCCTAACTGCTCTCCCTTGCCGGCCTGATTGCCTCTAACTGCCTCTGCCTTGGCCCCCACCACCATGGCTTTCTCCAGAAGTAAGTTGGACATTTGGAAGATGGCCATCCACCTGGTCTAATTAGCATATTACCCTTTTATTAGTATAGATAGATTATATAGGATAGGATTGTTTAAAGAGGGGGGGAGCCTTTTTCAGCAGGAGGAGATGCTCTTGGCAGACAAAAATATGTAATCCCTATATCTGGACCAATAGCCAGCCACATGCACTATACTGCCAAACCGGTCATTAAAAAATTGAACCGCTTTCTTACACCTTACACCAAACAGCTGGTGCCCTTAAAACCCCTCCTCAGTCCCAACCTTAGGTTCTGCCTTTGCAGTTCACCCAGATTAGGTTCTGATTGGTCGGTTTCTATGCCAGTCAGCATCAAAAGCTCCATCTCCTAGCATTGGCTCCTCTGGGAAATCCAGAATGGCGCTGACTTCACATTGGTGTCAGCCCTTCTGTCATGCCCCCAGTCCACTACCAGGTGTATCTCTGGCCGCTCTGAGAAGCAGTACCTCAGGTCTGGGCTGGTGGCAATTTTGAATTCTCATCCCTGACCTAACCTTTGTACAGTGCGAGCTCCATGAAGGCAAGCATTTGTCTTGTTCATTCTTAGTTCACTCATAGACTTTACCTGTGTCTATGCATCTATGCTAGCACTGCATGGAGACTGGTCGGACAGTCGTTTCGGTTATCACAGTCAGTGCCTGTTTGTATGTATAGATATAGATGGAGTGTGGGACATATTTCAGAAATATCATAAGTAGCACTTCTGAGCATTAAGAGCAGATGCAGTTCTTGGGTGGGCTCATCCATTGTCCACGTTGACTATGGAGTCAGATAACTTGATTCTCTCATGTGTCCACCCACTCATCTCCATCTGATCTGGGAATCAACAAGGATGGATCCATCCCATGGCCTGAGCACCACTGAACCCACAACCACTCTGTGGACTTGGGGTCATAACAACATATTTCAGATGGGGAAACTGAGGCTCGGAGATTGGATGTTACTGCTCATAGGCAACAGGGCCATGGATGATGGAGGAAAATTTAAATAAGAATGAACGTTGTCACCAACCCTACTGACCACTCACTGTCCTCGAAGCTGAGGACCAGAGGCCAGGATCACAGGATGGGGCACAGCTCTGCCCCAGAATCAAGGTCCTGAGGAGGCAGGAGTGAGTCATAATCTTGCTCCCAGGAAGGAGAGGGTGGCTGCTGTGGCAAGAAAAAGGAGAAGGTCATGAGGGGCCCATGAGACACAGAAAGCCCACACTCAGGGCCAGGAGAAGAGTTGGTTTTGCTTCCCTTATCTCCCCGCATTCCCCTCTGTGCTCATTGTCACAGTGACATCGCCCTGAGCTGCACAGTGAGAGGGTGAGCTTGTCTCTGCAGATCTGAGCTCTGCAGGCCACAGGGACCCATGTCTTCCTGAAGCATCTCCAGGGACAGGTGGCACTGTCCACAGGGAGGTGCTGATGGATGGGTTGAGGATGAAGGAGACCCCGTCGGGGAGGATGTGCTCTGAGTCACCTCACCTGCAAGGGGCTTCTTTGGAAGGCCCTGGTCTATTTCCTGCTTCACCATGGAAACAACAGCCAGGCTACCAGGGAGATGTTGTTCCCCTTCCTGGGGGCTGGTGACGTGGCCACCACAAGAGAGGAAGGGCCAGTCTCCCAGTGCCCACACCCTCTTTGCCTGCCCAGATGGGACCATCGTCTCCATCTATATACCCCACATCCGAGCGAGGAGACACCATGACCACCACCCTCATTGCTGTGCTTTTTATTGGTGAGATTTCAAGGGAGAGGGGAACCCTGCTCTGTCAGGATCCCCAAGACTCAGGAGGCTCTTGGGGAGGAGGGTGCTGCTCAGGATTGAGGGGCAAATCTCTCACAGGAACTCTCTTCCAGGGCTGAGTGTGGAGTTCCAGAACCAAGTCACAGCAGGTGAGATGGTCCCCAAGTGTCCCAGGTCCCTCTCACTGGGAACAAGGGGATACAGCCTGTGCATCTGGCGATGGAGAGCAGTGGTTCTGGGTTAATGGATGTGGGGCGCCTAAGAAATGTGGGGATGGGTAATGCCTTCTAACCCAGCCTCTGGTTTCCTTTCAGGGACCCTCCCCAGACCTACTGTCTGGGCTGAGCCAGGCTCTGTGATCCCCTGGGAGAGCCCAGTGACCATCTGGTGTCAAGGGACCCGAGGGGCTAAGGAGTACCTTCTGGATAAGGAGGGAAGCCCCATGCCCTGGGACAGAGGGAACCCATTGGAGTCAGGGAACAAGGCCAACTTCTTCATCACACACATGACAGAGCTACATGCAGGGATATATCGCTGTTACTATCTCAGCCCTGATGGCTGGTCAGAGCGCAGTGACCCCCTGGAGCTGGTGGTGACAGGTGAGAGGACACTCAGGGGTCCCAGCCTCAGGCTCTCCCCTCAAGAAGGGTGTGCGCTCTCAGGGTGTCTCCCTCTCACAGCCCAGCCCTGGGGGACGTGAGGGAGGTATGAGCCCATTTGACATGCTGCCTCCTCCTCTCCTAGGATTCTACAGAAAACCCAGCCTCTCAGCCCTGCCCAGCCCTGTCGTGACCTCAGGAGGGAACGTGACCCTCCAGTGTGGCTCATGGCAGGGATTTGACAGGTTCCTTCTGACTAAGGAAGGAGATCACTGGGTCTCCTGGACCCTGGACTCACAGCCACACCCCAGTGGGCGGTCCCAGGCCCTGTTCCCTGTGGGCCCTGTGACCTCCAGCAACAGGTGGACGTTCAGATGCTATGGCTGTTACAGGAACAGACCCCATGTCTGGTCACACCCCAGTGAGCCCCTAGAGCTCCTGGTCTCAGGTAAGTCCTCTTATTGTCTCATCCATAGATTGAGGGACCATGAACTTTATTTGCATCTTTGCTGTGAGGGGAGCCCCATGTGAGAGGGTGGGGTGAGGGAGCACAGGGACTTCAGGGCCAGAGACACAGAGACAGTGAGACCTGGGGGCCAGGACAGGACAAGGGGTTACGAGAGGAGCAGCCCCTGTAATTCATGTCTGGTCTCCCCAGGTGAGTCTGGGAAGCCCTCCCTCCTGAGCCAGCAGGGCCCCATCGTGGCCTCTGGACAGAGCGTGGCCCTCCAGTGTCGCTCTGATGTCGGCTATGACAGATTCGCTCTGTCCAAGGAGGGGGGACGGGACCACGCCCAGAGCATGATTCCACTGGACACTGCTGTAGTGAGAAGTTTCCCCTCTTGTGGGCACCACTCTGCATGCCCTGTGTCCCCTGGAGGCCTCCAGGCCCTCAGTGCTCACCTGAGACTCAGGGGGGACCATGGGCAGCTCATGAGGAACTAGGGGGATCCTGCCCAGACTCTGTGTGAAATTCATGGCTGCTCTCTACATTTAAAAAAAACATCTTCATTGTTGCGAGTATTCCAGATGCCCACCCCCTTTTTTTCTTCCTTAACACTTTTCTATCTGGTTCCCTTCCTGTTCTTCCTTGGTCCTCACCACACCATTCTCTGTGTCCATGGGTCATGTGTATATGCATGTAAATTCATTGGTTAATCTCTTCCCACCCCCTCCCCCAGTCCCTCTGAGATCCATCAGTCTGTTTCACGTTTCCATACCTCTGGTTCAATTCTTTATTCTTCACTTTATTTTGTTCATTAGATTCCACATATAAGTGAGGTCACATGATATCTGTCTTCCTGTCACTGGCTTATTTCGCTTAGCATTATAACACACTCCGGCATATTTTGCACACACCTCTCTATTATTGCTTTTGTTATGAGAGCTTTTAAGCAATAGTTACTTACACAATATAAATTTAAGGTCCAAACATTTAGGACTTAAAAGAGGTAACTCTACTGGAAATGTCTTACAAAAGATGCTTCAAAGGTGTTGTGTATTTTTTTTCTTCAGATGCATTTACCAGTTATATTCATAAAACTGAACCCACCCTAGCTCAAAAATTGCTCAAAGTCTACATAAATGTATGTCTGTATATCTGAGACCAACCCACAGATACTTGGTTCTCAGCTTTTGTTTAAATATAAGCTCTTATAACCAATGAGGTAGCTTCCATGGCTCAGAATTCCACAATGAGCAGAGCGATTGAAATAACACATTGTTTCATGCAATGAGAGACCATATGTCTCTCCAGTCCTGAATTCTCGAGGCAAAGCTAATCTGCGCTCCAAAGTGACTCAAAGAAGAATCCATGAAAGCAGACTCGACCCTTCTCTAGCAGACAAAGGGTTCATGGAGGGACTGGCAGCAGTTAGGTCCTGAGAAAAGAGAGAGTTATGGGGCCTCTGGGCTTGAGTGGCATCAACTCCTCACACAGCCCCACTTCTTTCTGGTTCTCAGGAGCAGCTGACACCATCAACCCATCACAGAACAACTCAGACCCCAAGAGTGGTGAGTAGGAGACACTCTTCAGTTATGGGGTTCAGCAAAGACAGTTGTATCCTATCAAGGGGAGAGGGTGCCCTGGTGGACATCCAGGGTCCTGGGTGAGTTTGTCCTGTACTGACCTCTGACCTCTTTTCCCACAATTCCCAGCCTCCCAGGCCCAAGACTATACCTTGGAGAATTCCATCCGGTTGGGAGTGGCTGGATTGGTCCTGGTGGTTCTTGGGGCGCTACTATTTTGGTCACGAAACAGCCAGAAACAGACCCAGGATGCAGCCAGGACGTGATCACAGAGGGAACAATGCCCCGTTCAGAGAGAGGGAGCCTTGGGAGTGAATCTCATGTGCCCAGAAGGTTCTGGAAGATAACGTGGGACATATGCTGAGGGACCTGTCTGCGGCTCCATACAGATGGAGGAGTCATCACTCAAGTGCAGGGACAAGGTCTGGACCTTCTGCCCTTGAACTGTGGCCCTTTCTGATTCGACCACTGTCTCCTCGTTTTCTTAGAATTCTCCCTTCTGGTCCTTTTACCTTTGCCCTTTCATATAATAATTTGGGTGCTTATAAAATTCTACACTTACAATTCACGCCTTCAGTGAACTTTTATGATATTCATTGGCCATTTTTTATTTGTAAAGGAGAGCTGGTGTACAATAAAGTCACTTCTCACCTGTTTCCTCCGCTTGACACGAACTATGAAGACACACATTTCATATGTATATTCATGCACCTGACACTGCGTGTTCTCTCTGCTTCTCTGAAAAATAGCTGCCCACTGTCCCCTAGGTCTGTAGCCAATGTCATCCTCACCTCATTCCTCCTGAAACCACACACATGGTCCTTCTCTTTCCATTCCCTTACATCTGCCAGCACTTCTGTCTGTGAGGAAACTGCCCCTCAGCTTCAGTCCTGACGATAATTAAGTCCTCCCTGTATGTCCTTGGTACCTTTCAAGCTGAAACGTATGTTCTGGAGAGCTTCAGGGCAGGGAGTCCCAGTAAATGTGTTCACAGGCCCTTTGAGAGAAACACATGGGACTCCAGAAACCCGCTGTCTCACTCAACCACAATAATCGCAGGGTTTTACAACCAAAAGTTATGGGGACTTCTCTTCCCAGCACTGTAACCATGGGCTGGGGATTCTGATGTTGATCTGGGATCCCTCACAACTGAGGGAGGACCTTCATATCCAAGCCTCCCCCCACCCCGTTTTTAACCATCACACATGGGTATGAGACCAGCCCATTTTCCTCCCATGTCTCTATCAGTCTCTATGTGGCTTCTGTATACACTCAGTTTTAAACTTCTGTTGGGCTAGATTTCAGGCAGTTCTGAATGATGGATGTTCTGTAGTTAGGTTTAATTTGATATTGTTGTGGGAAGTTCCAGTTACTATGCTTGCTTACACAACCATCTTGACCAGAACTCTCTATTCCCATGCATCTAAAGTGTTCAATTCCAGTCTCTCCAATCTCTCTGTATTGCATTCTACAAAACTAGAGGCCAGGTGCACGAATTCGTGCACGGGTGGGGTCCCGCCGGCCTGCCCCTATTGGGGCCAATCAGGTATGCTGGGTGGGGGTTGGAGGCCCTGAGGTTGGCTGGCTGTTCCCACCTCTGATCAGGATGGGGGTGGGCTGATCAGGGGTGATTGGGGGGTAGGGCCAGCCAGAGAAAGGGACCTCAGGAAGTTGGCTGGCATGCCCCTACACCCTGGTCAAAATATCGGTTGAGGGGACAATTTTTTGCACCTTAGCCTTTTATTATATAGGCTTTCTTCAATGTTGTCTTCCAATTTTGTTAATACAATAACAAAATTGGAAGACAACATTGAAGATACAACTTCAACTGTATCTTCTCCTGGGTGAAAAAAAAAATATTTTGAGAGTGTTAAATCAAATCATGTTTCTATTTTTATTCCTTTTACTGCTATGACATTTAAGTAATGCCTTTCTAAAATTCTCTACACTTTTATCATATAAACCCTGGGGTTGTTCCAATAATTCAATTTTCACCTTCGTTGTTTCTGACATTTCAACAATCTTTGATTAAAATGAGTTTCTTATATTCCTAGTGTTGTTGTCTCATATATGATTACCTGCATTAAAGACTCGGTAGGCAGCCTTTCTTAGCGTTATTTTTCATAATTAGAGTACTTGTTGATGTCTATTCCTTGTAGATGCTCACACCTGATTCTGCTCAGAGAGTTACTCCCAGGACTCACCTGATGTTGGAATCTGAAGGGGATGGAGAGGTGCAGCATCCACTCTCCTAAAATCAGCTTTTAACTGTGATGTGCCCAGCAGGGATGGCTCCAATGTCAGCCTCACACTCACACCTGAACAGATGCTCCTGTTGGACTAGGCTGGATTGAATCTGTCACACACACCCCCCACCCCTCCCCCACACACATGGCTCAGTGCTGACCTTGGGCTGGGTCAGTGCATAGAGACGCCTCAATGCTCATCCTCAAGCAGGAGAAGTGGGGCAACCAAACTATCACCTTATCCCAGATCCCCTCCCTGCCTGTGATGATCCTGGGGTCCCTCTCCTGTCCACATGGAGGTGGAGAACTCCGCACAGATGACCACTTGTGGTCACCAGTGGCCACTCCTCTGATCCTTTTTATTTGTTGTGGTTCCCTCTCTGTTTGGGGAACTCTCATCTCACTTCCTCTGCATTGACTATGGCTGCATCTTTTAGAAATATAAGCAATAGAATATTTCTCAGAATTAGGAACAGATGAGGGCTCCTGAGTGGACACACCCACTCCTCATTTTGACTGTGAAATGAGATACATTGATCATCTTGTGTCACATCTCACACATCTTAATCAGGTCTGCAAATTATCAAGGACTGATCCCTCCCACATCGCAAACATCACCGATCCCACAACACTCTGAGAATTTGGCTTCATGCCTACGTGCTTCACACCAGGAAACTGAAGTGCAGAGATCGGCTGGTACTGCTCAAGGTCACACAGACCATGGATGATAGTGAAATATTTAAATATGAGCTTTGTTCCCAACATCAGAGCACTAGACCCCTCGCTGACCCCAAAAGCTGAAGAGAGGAGGACAGGATGAGGGGACAGCTCTGCTTAAGGATCAAGGATCACTGTGGAGGCAGGAATGAGCCATATCTTATTTCCAGGAAACTGGGTGGATGCCGTTGCAAGAAAAAGGAGAAGTCCATGGAGGGGGTGTGATAGAAAGCTACATTCTGGGGCCACAGAAAGGACCTGTTTCCTTCCCTTATTTCCCTGCATTTCCCTCTGAGCTCACTGTCTCAAGGACATCACCCTGAGCTGCACAGGGAGAAGGTGAGAGTGTCCCTGCTGATCTGAGCTCTGCAGGCCACAGGGACCCACGTCTTCCTGAAGCATCTCCAGGGCCCGGGTGGCACTGTCCATGGTGAGGACCCCAGGGAGGGGATGATGGACGGGCTGAGGAGGAAGGAGACCCCGTGGGGGAGGCTCTGACAGGGAAGGATGTGCCCTGGGCCACCTCACCTGCGAGGGGCATCTCAGGAGGGAGACTACAGGTCTATTTCCTGCTTCACCATGAAAATGAGAGCCAGGCTGCTAGAGAGAGGCTGTGCCCTTGCCTGTGGGCTGTTGATGTGACAACCACGAGAGAGGAAGGGCCAGCCTCCCTGAGAACACACCCTCTATGTCTGTCCAGAGGGCATCATCGTCTCCATCTGCACACCCCTCACCCGAGCGAGAAGACACCATGACCCCCACCCTCGTGGCTGTGCTCTGTCTTGGTGAGATGGGAGGGGGAGGGGAGCCCTGCTCTCTCAGGACCCCAGGACTCAGGGGGCTCATGGGGAGGAGGGTGCTGCTCAGGGTTCAGGGCAAACCTCTCACAGGGACTCTCTTCCAGGGCTGAGTGTGGGCCTCAGGACCCCAGTGCAGGCAGGTGAGTCTCCCCAGGTGTCTCAGGTTCCACTCCTCCCTGGGGAGAAGGGTCCAGCCCAAGAGCAGCTGGGGATGGAGAAGAACAGTTCTGGCATGACAGTTGGGGGGTATCTGGGACTGAAAGCTGGGGACTGAGGATGAAAATGTCTTGTGACCCTGATACTTGCTTCCTTCCAGGACCCCTCCCCAAGCCGACTATCTGGGCTGAGCCAGGCCCTGTGATCCCCTGGGGGAGCCTCGTGACCATCTGGTGTCAGGGCACCCCAGGGGCTGAGGAGTACCGTCTGGATAAAGAGGGAAGCCAACGATGGAAAAGACAGGAGGCACTGGAACCTGGGGACAAGGCCAAGTTCTCCATCTCACACATGACAGAGCGTGATGCAGGGATATATCGCTGTTACTATCTCAGCCCTGATGGCTGGTCAGAGCGCAGTGACCCCCTGGAGCTGGTGGTGACAACAGGTGAGAGGACACTCAGGGGTCCCAGCGTCTGCCCTTAGGATGGGGGTTTGCTCTCAGAGTCTCTCCCTCTCACAGCCCAGCCCTGGGGACATGAGGGAGGTGTGAGCCCATTTAACATGCTGCCTCCTCCTCTCCTAGGATCCTACAGCAAACCCAGCCTCTCAGCCCTGCCCAGCCCTGTGGTGACCTCAGGAGGGAACGTGACCCTCCAGTGTGGCTCAGGGCAGGGATTTGACACATTCATTCTGACTGAGGAAGGAGATCACAGGCTCTCCTGGACCCTGGACTCACAGCGACAGTCCAGTGGGCAGTTCCAGGCCCTGTTCCCTGTGGGCCCCGTGACCCCCATTTACAGGGGGACATTTACATGCTATGGCTGCTATAGGAACAGGTCCCAGGTGTGGTCACAACCCAGTGACTCCCTGGAGCTCCTGGTGTCAGGTGAGTTCCATTATTGTCCCATCCATGGACTGAGGCACCAGACACATTATTGGGATCTTTGTTGTGAGGGGAGTCCCATGTGAGGGGGTAGGGGTGAGGGGAACACAGGGGCTCCTGGGCCAGAGACACAGAGAGATACAGTGAGACCTGGGGGCCAGGTCAGGAAAGGGGTTTATGGGAGGAGCAGCCCCTGTAATTCACATCTGGTCTCCCCAGGTGAGTCTGGGAAGCCCTCCCTCCTGAACCAGCAGGGCCCCATCGTGGCCTCTGGACAGAGCCTGACCCTCCAGTGCCGCTCTGATGTCGGCTATGACAGATTCGCTCTGCACAAGGAGGGGGGACAGGACCTCCCCCAGAGCCTTGTCCTGCAGCCCCAGGCTGGGCTCTCTCAGGCCCACTTCCCCCTGGGCACTGTGAGCAGCTCCCATGGGGGCCGGTACCGATGCTACGGTGGATACAACCTGACCTCTGAGTGGTCGGCCCCCAGTGACCCCCTGGACATCCTGGTGGCAGGTGAGGAGCCAGTGGGTTCAATCAGGGACCCAGACTCTGCACAGGCCCTACTGGGAGGTTTCAGGGGTGTGAGGCCAGAATGAAAGTGCAGGCCCCAGGGAGGGAGGGAGCCAGAGAGATGAAGGGTGGGAGGGTAGAGGGGGAGACTCAGAGAAACAGAGACAGACAGAGAGGAGGGTCCTCAGAGAGAGGCCTGGTGACTCTCAGGGCAGAACAAGGTGGGCAGGCAGCCCTCACCCTCCCTCCCTCTCTCTAGGACACCTGCCTGACAGACCCTCCCTCTCAGTGGTGGTACATTCAGTCACCAGGGTGGCCTCAGGAGTGAACGTGACCCTGCTGTGTCAGTCACAGAGCCCGACGGACACGTTCCTTCTGTCCAAGGAGGGGGCTTCCGGTCTTCTCTTGCGTCTGAGTTCAGAGCACCGAGCTCAGCATTACCAGGCACAGTTCTCCATGAGCCCTGTGACCTCAGCCCACGGGGGCACCTGCAGGTGCTACAGCTCACACAGCTCCTCCCCCTTCCTGCTGTCACACCCCAGTGAGCCCCTGGAGCTCCTGGTCTCGGGTGAGCAGCCCTGTCCTGTCCTCTCTGAGCTCCAAGGTCATCTCTGTCTCTGTTCCCAGCAATGTCTGAGATGCGATGGAAGTAGTGGGAGGACTGGGTTGTTCTACAGAGGAGGGTCATCCGTGAAAGCGTGGACACTGACGGGGACCTCCCTCCCCTGGGGCAGCCTGGCCCTGCAGTCTCAGCCAGGCTTGAGGAAGGAGGAAGGTGGCACTATTGGGGTGATGCTAAGAGGAAGTGAGATTTGACTGAAGTGACCAGACAGAGGCCCCGCCCCCTGACTTCTGGTGGCTCCACCTCAGGCCTGAGCATCACTCTTCCCAGGGGTACATCCCACAGGCAGGACCCCGGGAAATGGGGCTGAGTGTGTGTGGGCTCAGCTCTCCTGGGAGGTGAACTCTGAAAACCTTTTCCCTCTGCACCAGGGGGCTGCCTGCCATGACCTGCAGGGACGCTTTCATGCCTGACTTCCTGGGGCACCTGACACCTGGCTTGGCCTAGACCTGCTCCAGGTGCAGCCTCTCTGGGCCTGTCCTGCTGCTCCCAGTCACTGTGACCTCGTAGGGATTGAAAAGCTGAGGGAGACAGGCGGCAGGTACACTGAGCATCCACCAGGACTGGGGCTCAGCACAGCAAGAGGAGCCAAATGTTTTGGAGACACCAAAGATTTGGAAACTGCCACCTAGTATCTCCACTCCTCCTGGTTCCACACAGAATCTGTGGGGTTTTCCACTAAAAGCTGGCAACCTTGCATAGTTTGCCTGGTGCCCGGTCCCTAACCAGAGTGGAGAGTGTGTAGAGTGGGAGGTGGAGAGGTGCCAGGTTGGCACCATTTGGTGCCCAGGCCTGGCTTGTGGTACAGGGATGATGGCTGGGCTGATGGGGAAGGAGAGGGCAGGAGAGGTGGAGCGAGGATAGGAGACACTCTCTCGACTGCTCACTTCCAGAGCCCCTTAGACAGAAGCCCTCACCACACAGGTGGGGTCCCTGAGCCTTCTCAGAGCAGGACAGGTGGCTGCTCTGGCCAAGGTGGGACCTGCTGTGTGAATGGTGCCGTCCCCACTGGACACTCTGCTGTAGTGAGAAGTGTCCCCACCTGTGGGCACCACTCTGCAAGGCCTGTGCCTCCTGGAGGCCTCCAGGCCCTCAGTGCTCACCTGAGACTCAGGGGGGATCATGCAGGGTGCAAGGGGACCTGGGGCCTCCTGCCCAGAGTCTGTGCATTCACCTCTGCTCAGGGTTTCTGTGCACACGGGTCTATTATGGCTCTTTTTAGAGAACCTTCAGGCAATATTTCAGTCTATGGGCTCACAATTTAACTTACATTATATGGAGTCCAGATTGAAATATAAGCATTCTATTCCTCTTCTCATTGGGAGTAGATTAATACCAGACCTGTGTTATGGAGAATAACTTCTTGTTTATATAAAGACTTATTTTCACACACATATTCAAATGAGCTTTATGCATGAATCTAAGAAGCATGTGACAGCTATTTTTAAAATTGAGTAAATGCACAGCCCACGTAGATAATTGCACACCTAATATTGTAATTTGTGAGTAAGCGGTGTGATTCCTGTAGGTTTTCTAAATGGTAGTAAGTGCACATAGGAAAGCTCTTGGTTTGGGCATATTTATTTCATGACCTGTTAGCCTCCCAAAGACTCTCTCCCTGTGGGCTGTTTTTCAGTTGATTCCTCCAACATGCTGAGAAAATCAGAATAGCCACCAGGCCTAGAAAATGTCACTTCTTTGTTCCCAATTGCATACCTATTTTTCTCACTCCACACCTAAGACAATGAAATGAGGGATTAAAATGTTCCAGAGTTTCTCTTCCATAAAACAGCTTAATTCACACCCAAAGTGATGTCAAGGCAAACCCACTTACAAATTTGCATTTTATATTGAAAGCACTATGGGCCGCTTTGTTCCAATCCGTTCTTCTGTCTCATTAGGGTTTACTAGGAATGGTCTCTATCCTGACAGACGCACATTCCCCATATTTACCTTTTCTCTGACCTTTAACCACATGACACCCATTACAAAGGCTTCTTAGTGTCACTAGAACATTTGGACATTAACCCAACTGAGTGACGCGGATCACCCATGTGCATTATCTGAATTGTGGAGCTGACACTTAGAGTTATTGTGTGGATCACTGTAAGGAGGAGAGGTCCGTAATTTCTGTTTACATCATGGGATTTATATAAAAATGGGGTGAGAGATTGACCTAATTTCCTACTCTTGGTGCTCAGTAGATATTGAAATTAGGGGGATTTTCTCTGTGACTTAAATTTGAACCAAAAGTGTGGACTTCCTTGGTTTTGACCTTAGTTGTCTTTTGAGTTAAAAAAAATAATCACATGATTAGCATCCACATACCCATATTTTTTCATCTGGAAAATACATCTACCACTGTAGGTATTTGTTATTGTAAAATAAAGTGAGTTAATATATAAAAGAATCAATAGATGAACAACTTCAGGTGAAGATGAACATAGCAGACCCGTGAGAGGAGGGGCCTGGGCAGGGTGGGGTGAAGGAGACCCAGCCCAGACTTTCACCCCTTCATGCTCCTGAGATTCAGGAGGCCCTGACAGCAACCCCTCCTCCATGGACCCTGGGTCCCCCGCCATTGAAAACAGGGGATCTCTCAGCTGTAGGGGAATAAGCTCATGGGGTCTTGATCCTCAGACTGAACACAGAACACACAGCTGTTAGTTATTTCTGAACTGAGACCATTTCTTACTCATCCTCAGTTCTAGGGCACAGCTAACTCTTATCAAGGTGACTCAGAGCAGGTGCTGAGTGCAGACATCAGAGGGACACTGATGTCAAGGGGAGGTGGGAGCCCAGGTTCAACATTAAAATTTTGGAGATTTGGGTCTGCCCCGACCTCTGAGACTTCTTTACCCACAATTCTTATTTTTCCATCCCCAAGACTACACAGTGGAGAATCTTATCCGGATTTGTGTGGCTGGCTTGATCCTGGTGGTCCTCGGGGTGCTGATATTTCAGGCTCGAAATGACACCAAAATCACCCTCCAAACAGCCAGGATGTGAACACAGAGGGAACAATGCACCGTTCAGAGTGGGGGAGCTTTGGAGCCCATCTGAGGATTCCAGGAGGTGCTGAAAGAGAATATGGACCACTATTGGGGAAACTGTCTGCTGAGAATGCCCAGGGAAGTAGAGGTGGTAGGTGAGATTTGGGTGCAGGAGAACATGGGCCATGTCCCTGTAGAGGACGTCTCCGCCATCTACCTGGGTGCTCTCCCTCCCTCCCTGACCTCGCTGATTCTCTCCCACTGCCCTTCTGTTCTCACCCTGTGATGTGAGGGTCCCTCCCACATTGCTGGTTTGGATTCACATTTATACATCCCTTCATGCTGGGTCACATCCATCTCAACAAAATGAAGGATCTTCACAACCCTGTTTTGTTTTGTTTTAAACCATAAAGAACAAAGGAACACGGACCTGGTCCGTAGTCGGAAAACATCATAATAATGCAGCAGTGACAGAAACGGGACACAAACTGGAATCAGGTTTTGTGTGATTCCCTTTATGCAAAATGTCCAGTTGAAGGAAACCCATAGAAACAGAAATCTGATGGGTTTGTCTGGGGTTGAGCAGGAGGACAGATGGGTGATGGACTGTTTGGTGTTGTTGTTTTTTGGGGTGGTTTTGGGCGGGGCAGGGGTTTTTTAAAAACACTTGAAACAAGGTAGATGTTGTCATTGAGACATTGTATATTTACTGCATTCTAGTGAATTTCATATTTTAAAGGCTCAATTGTCTGTTATGTGACTGTTGCTTCAATAAAAATAAATGCAATGAAATACGCATGGTTCCCTGTAGGTTTTTTTTACCTTGGAGGTTGCCCCACTGGTGTCCGTGGAGTTTTATGGAGGCAGGACTCCCACCAGGTCAGAGGTGCCCTAAGTGCCTTAGAGACCAACCCGCTGATGAAGTTTCCACCTTCACTCCTGACTTGGGCTGAGTCTAGGATCCAGGATGAGGCCCACCATCCCTGCTTCCTTTTGTCTGTGCTCATCTGCCATTCAACCAAGGATGCACTACAGCTTCTGATTTACCTTATGGGCTTGGGAATACACATGTGGCTTCCACACAGCCCTTCCCACCACACGTCTCCCATAAAAATGCCTTCATCAGGTCAGAAAATGACACCAGATTTCCGGCTTCCGAGGCTCAGTGGTTGAGTGTTGACCTATGAACCAGGAGGTCATGGTTGGATTCCAGGTCAGGTTACATGCCTGGGTTGTGAACTCCATCCCCAGTGTCGGGCTTACAGGAGGTGCCCGATCAATGATTCTCTCTCATAATTGATGTTTCTATCTCTTTCTCTCCCTCTTCCTTCCTCTCTGAAATAAAAAAAAAAATCCCACCTAATAATAGAGTAATATGCTAATTGACCATACCTTCGCTATGCCCAAGCCACACCCACCAGCCAATCAGGGCGAGTATGCAAATAAACCCAACCAAGATGGCTACAGCCACAGAAAGCAAGGTTTCCCTGGTAATAAAGGCAGCCAAGCTTTCCACGAGCCGTTGCAGGCCTAAGCCTCCACTCAAGGATACAAAGTTTCAATTATAGAGTAAACAAATTCAAACAGAATGGCGGCAGCCATGGAGCTGGGGAGTCCAGGCCAGGGTTGCCCATGGCAACAGAGAAATCAAAGCTTTCCGCACACCCTGGCTGGGCCCAGGCCTCCATTTAAGGCTACAAAGTTTCAATTATAGAAGGTGAATTAACCCAAACAGAAATGGCTGCCGGCTGTGGAGCATGCAGGAGGCTTGGCTCCGCTCCAGGCTACAAAGTTTCAATTGTAGAAGGTAAATAAATTCCAGATACCAGGGCCTCCACTTGGGTCGCCAGGGGGCGTGGCTGGCCTGCAAACCACCACAGGCCCCTTGCTCAGGCCTCCCCATGCCCCAAGGGAAGCCCCACCCTGATCAGGGACACCCTTCAGGGCAAACCAGCTGGCCCCCACTCCTGTACCAGGCCTCTATCCTATCTAATAAAAGAGTAATATGCAGATTGACCATCACTCCAACACACAATATGGCTTCCCCCATGTGGTCAAAGATCCTGCCCCCATGTGGACACAAGATGGCCACCACAAGATGGCCAGCAGGGGAGGGCAGTTGTGAGGCACCCGGCCTGCAAGGGAGGGCAATTGGAGGCGATCAACCCTGCAGGGGAGGGCAGTTAGGGGTGACCGGGCCGGCAGAAGAGGGAAGTTGGGGGCAAACAGGCTGGCAGGGGAGCAGTTAGGCATCAATCAGGCTGGCAGGCAGAAGCGGTTAGGGGCAATCAGGAAGGCAGGCAGGCGAGCAGTTGGGAGCCAGCAGTCCTGGATTGTGAGAGGGATGTCCGACTGCCCATTTAGGCCTGATCCTACTGGGATTGGGTCTAAATGGGCAGCCGGACATCCCTTGAGGGGTCCCAGATTGGAGAGGGTACAGGCTGGGCTGAGGGACATCCCCCCCCTCCGTGCACAAATTTCATGCACCGGGCCTCTAGTTATATTTATAAAAAAGGAAAGAAAATAACAACAGATTGGGGCTCTTCGTGTCTCAGGCACTGCCAACCTTCATAACAATCCTCAGAAGTGAGGTTTCACGATTTTGCCCAACACGCAAAGAGGAAGAGAAGAGACTGGTTCAAAATAGATGCTCAAAAAACAAACAAACAAAAAACAAAATACATGCTCAATAAATGTGTCCCCAGGTCTTAGAATACAACCTGGGAATTGTCTCCCACACACTCTTCTACCCAAAGCATGGAGATGGAATAAACAGCATTAGACAAAGAGGTACAGTCTGGGGGACAAGAGGCGGTGAGGAGGCAGAAAGGACTCTGAAGGTTTGATGGAGAGGGATGGAGAGCAGGGGTTCTGCTCACAAAACAAGGAAGTCAGAGAGAGGAAGTGATAGGGAGAAACAGCAGCACACACCCAGGCCCAGAGGGTGGTGCTGGTTGCCTCTGTGGGTGACTGACAGTGTTGTAACATCCCCCAGGCCCCCTGTTCCTCTTGGGGTCCGCAACCTTGGCACAGCCCCGTTGGCTCCTGCAGGCAGCCAAGGAGGAGAGAGGAGGATCCCTCCATCCTCCCCTCCCTCCCCCTCACACACTGAACCAATCCCAGCGTCTGGCTCCAGGTTCTCCTTTCTGTGACCCAGTTCATCCCACAGACAAGCTCACGTGAAGACCCAGGACAGCTCATTGGTGTGACCCCATCAGCCTTCTTCTGGCCTCCTCCAGACACTCACTGTGGGCTCAGGTGTTTCATTCTCATGGCCCCAATCATACATGTCACCGACCATCCCCTGCACAAGCCTGTCCACGGTCCCCCCTGTTTCCAGCCTCATCCAGGATCTCCACTCGGCAGTCCGTGCTGCTGATGATCAGGCTGAGCTACACTCTCCAGCCCCAAGGAGGCCAAGGCCTCCTCCAACCAAACTCATCCCAGTGAACCTCCTCCCCTCCCCCCCACACAACCCAGGTTAGGACCACATCGTGCCTCCTCACGGGGTCCCCTGAGCCCATCTGAACAGAGCCGCCTCCTCTCCAAACCTCCTAGACCTGAAACAACATACGTTTATTTCCAATATGTATTCCCTGCATTTCAGAAATAAAGCAACAGCCTTGGCAAAATAATCAATGTGTGGATCCAAACAGAAGGGAATGTTTTAGATTAAATGATAATGTAAATATTACACAGCAAACCTATGAAATGAAAAAATTAAAAGTCATGTGTGCTTGTGAGTGTGTGTGTGAGAGTGTGAATGTGTATGTGTATGTGAGTGTGTGTGAATGTATATGTGGGTGGGGTGTATGAATGTATATGTGAATGTTTGAGAGTGATGTGTGTGTGTGTCTGTCTGTGAAGGTGTATGTGTGTGTTTTGGGGTGTGAGTGTGTGTATTGTGTGGGTTTGAGTTTTTATGGGCCTATGTATGTGTCAGTTGGTGTGTACGTGTGAGTGTGTAGTGTTGGAGTATATATGTGTGTTGCTGTTTTAGTGTGACTGTGTACGTGTATATGTGTGTGAGTGAGTGTGTATGCTTGTGAGCATATATGTCAGTGAGAGTTGTGTGACTAGTAATGAGAGTGGATATGTGTGTATGAGTGAATATATGTGTATAAGAGTATGCAGACATGAGTGTGTGTGAGCCTATGTGAGCATATGAATGTGAGTGTGTATGTATGTATGTAAGAGTGCTTAAGTGTGTATGCTTATGTGTGTGTAAGTGTATAGGTGTATGAGTGTGAGTGTATATGTGTGTGTGAGTGTGTATATGAATGTGCATCTGTGTTTGAGTGTGTGTGTGTATGATAGTGTGTGTGTGTGTGATAGTGTGTGTGTGTGTGTCCATGGGCAGCTATACCCATCTGTCTGAGGGAAGCAGAGGTGAGAGCTGAGGTTGGAGGGTCACATCTGATGACAATGAACAGCCTTGAGCTCAGAAGGAAGAGACTGGACTCACCCTGAAGACAGTGAGGACCATGGAAGGGTTTTAGGCATAAACAGCTTCTGAAAGGGAGTGGCAAGGGCAGATGTGGAGGGTGAACTGGAGAGGGGAGTGAGGGTGTGGAGCTAAGAGCTCAGGAAGGTGGTGGACGTGACCGCTGCCTTGGAGTGTATGAAGGTGTCCTCCCTCCCTGCCTTGGTGACTGGGGACACCAAGGGGCCCTCCGGACAGTGAGCCCAGAGGTGGGGAGGGAGGAGCCTGGGGCTGTGCAAGATGCATCTGCTCCCACAGGAAGCTCAGCACCTCCTCCTGGCCCTGGGACGCAGGTCCTATGTCTCCCACAGGTTCCACCTGACTTTCTGTCTCTGTGAGCAGCGGGATCTCTCTATGTCCTGGGGGCCAATCACCTGAGTCATTTCTGCCCCCTTCAGAGCACCTTTGAGGCTGGGTGTCACTTTCCCCTTCAAGCTGTGGAGACTCTTCAGAATTCAGACAAGAACAACATTCATGGGAGTCCTATTCCAAGGCAGTAACACACACAGACACATTCAATATCAGGTGTGGCGCTATCAGCTGAGTGGTTGGAGGACACTTGAGCCAGCCACTTCCTCCCTTGACTTCTCAGCAATACCAACGCCTTCCCCACAAAGATGGAGAGAATTCTTCTTGACTGAGATATGAAGGAAAGGAAACCAGCCATTCAATGTAGATGGAGATGGTGATGGTTTGAGAGATTGAAAAGCAGAGACGCCTCATCCAAAGGAGCAGAAGGAAGACTCCAGGCCAGACCCCGCGTGTGGAGTCACCTGGATCATAACAGACCCTTGCCGTGCAGCGGGGAGGTCATGGCCTTTCCATCATGTTGTGCTGGGCCAGTCGGTGAGTCTGTGGGGCACAGAGAAGCTTTTACCTGCCTCACAGCATTTGCAACCCGCAATGCCAAATGGGCGACAGACCAAAATGTGAAAAACAAACCAATTACCTTTTCTTTTGCGAAAAGGGAAGGGGGAACTATCTTACTAGATTATGGGTGACATTTTTTTTTTCTCGATGTGGACACAACAACACATACTTAGGGGGGACATGGACACAGTGGAATCCACTAACATGAAGAACTTCTGTTCCTGTAGACACAGCGAGACTGAAGACGATATTTGCAATGCCCAATTGAGACCACGGACTGGCATTCAGGTCATTAGGACACATGTACAAGTTGTTATGTGGCAGCAGAGAGCAAATAGAAAAGCAAGCAAAAAACCTTAACAAGCAACAGATACTGACATGCCAATGTGCAGTGACATTATGTAAAGGTGATGAGCTGGCCTTGGCTGGTGTTCTCAGTGGTTAGAGCATCAGCCTGACCACCGAAGGGTCACAGGTTTGCTTCCTGGTCAAGGGCATGTGCCTTGGTTCCAGGTTTGATCCCCGGCCCTCATGTGGGATGCAACCTATTGACGTGTCTCTCTCACATCAATGTTTCTCTCTCTCTCCCTTTCATCCTCTCTAAAAATCATTGGAAATAATATCCTCAGGTAAGGAGTAACAAAAAAAAATTTAATAAAAGGTGCTGAGCTTTATAAGTCATTGAAGAAATAAATGTGCATCAAACCACAGGGTGGTACCAATACCTACACTGAATAATGGACATTAAAAATGCAGGAAACGCGAAGGGTCGGCAGGGATGGGAACCTACCAGGACCCTGCTCCAGGGAAAGTGGAGGAAATGCTGAGGTCACTGGGAAACGGCTCACCAGAATCTTTCACAAATGAGCTCCCTCAATAGCCGTGTTCGGGTGTCCCATGGGGCTGTTCAGAGCCAGACTCTCAGGGGCCGAGTCAGGACCAGAACGTGGGTCCCGCCCTCTCTGAGCAGGAGTCAGACCAGCAGACACATGAGACCTGAGGATCAGGTGAGACCTCAGACACTGCTGACCAGCCTCCTGAAACCTGGGCTCCCTGTGAGCCCTCATTCTGGGGAGATGCAGAGCCAGGCCCAGGGCGGGGCCCTCCCCTGGCTGTGGGGTGTGGTAACCCCAAAGGGTTGCAACATCCTTTAAGTCATCACATCCTGTGAGACTCTGTCCTTCAGGCTCAGGCTTCCTCCATCTGCAGAGCAGGAGCCCTCAGAGCAGACGCCATGACGTCCATCCTCTCTGCTCTTCTCTGCCTCGGTCAGTTGTGAACATGGGGACGGGGAGCAGGAGGGGCGGTAGCACCCCCTTGTTCATGGGGAACCTCTGGCTCAGGGAGCTCGAGTGGACGGGGCCTTATAGTAAGGGAATCAGCTCAGACGTCCGGGTGCAAATCTCTCACAGCAACTCTCTTCCAGGGCTGAGTCTGGACCAGAGGATCCGTGTGCAGGCAGGTGAGTCCTCCCCAGGCTCCATGTCATTTCTCTTCCTTCATCCCTGGGGCTCAGCAGGGGAGCACAGAGGTGCTGGGATGAGGTGAGAGAAGAGGAGGTTTGAGCACTGAGCTAGGAAATGAAGGTGGAGAAGGTCTTGGTAATGCAGCCTCTGGTTTCCTTCCAGGGACCCTCCTCAAGCCCACCCTCTGGGCAAAACCGGACTCTGTGATGCCCAGGGGGAGCCCCGTGACCATCTGGTGTCAGGGGACGGTGGAGGCCCAGGAGTTCTATTTTGATAAAGAGGGAAGCACATTCCACCAATGCGGAGAGAAACCACTAGATCCGATGGACAAGGGCACGTTCAACATCACAAGCCTGACAGAGGGTGATGCTGGGAGATATCACTGTTACTATCGCAGCCCCGCTGGCCAGTCAGAGTGCAGTGACCCCCTGGAGCTGGTGGTGACAGGTGAGAGGACACTCAGGGGTCCCAGCCTCAGGCTCTGCCCTCAGGAAGGGGGTCTGCTCTCTGGGTGTCTCTCTCACAGCCCAGCCCTGGGGGACCTGAGGGAGATGTGAGCCCCATTTAACATGCTGCCTCCTCCTCTCCTAGGATCCTACATCAAACCCAGCCTCTCCGCCCTGCCCAGCCCTGTCGTGACCTCAGGAGACAACGTGACCCTCCAGTGTGGCTCAGGGCAGGGATTTCACAGGTTCATTCTGACTAAGGAAGGAGATCACAGGCTCTTCAGGGCCCTGGACTCACAGCGACAGCCCAGTGGGCAGTACCAGGCCCTGTTCCCTGTGGGCCCCGTTATCCCCAGCCACAGGTGGACGTTCAGATGCTATGGCTGCTACAGGGACAGGTCCCAGGTGTGCTCACACCCCAGTGACCCCCTGGAGCTCCTGTTCTCAGGTAAGTCCCATTATTATCCAATGCATTGATTCAGGAACCAAACTGGGGTGTTATTAGTGTCATTACTTTGAATGGAGCCCCATGTGAGAGGGTGAGGTCAGTGGATCACAAGGGCACCTGGGTTAGAGACACAGAGAGAGACAGTGAGACCTGGGGGCCAGGCCAGGAGAAGGGTTTTGTGGGAGGAGGTTCCCCAGTAATTCACATCTGGTCTCCCCGTGTGAGTCTGGGAAGCCCTCTCTCCTGAGCCAGCAGGGCCCCATCGTGACCTCTGGACAGAGCCTTACCCTCCAGTGTCGCTCTGATGTCGGCTATGACAGATTCGCTCTGCACAAGGAGTGGGGACAGGACCTCCCCCAGAGCCTTGTCCTGCAGCCCCAGGCTGGGCTCCCTCGGGCCCACTTCCCCCTGACACTCTGGGAGGCTGATAAGGGTGCGGGGGGTGCGGGTACATATGCTAGAGTAGAAACAAACTTTTCTTGAGTGTTAGACACAGTGACCACCCCCTGGACATCCTGGTGGCAGGTGAGGAGCCAGTGGATTCAGTCAGGGACCAGACTCCACACAGGCCCTGCTGTGGGTCTCAGGTGGTGAGGCCAGAATGAAAGTGCAGGTCCCCAGGGAGTGAGAGAGACAGAGAGAGGCAGGGGGTGGGAGGGGAGAGGGGGAGACTCAGAGAAACAGACAGACAGAGAGGAGGGTCCTCAGAGAGAGGTCTGGTGACTCTCAGGTCAGATCAAGGTAGGCAGCCCACCCAGCATTGCTCAGAGGTTGAACTTCGACCTATGAACCAGGAGGTCATGGTTCAATTCCAGGTGAGGCTGCATGCCCAGGTTGCAGGCTCAATGCACACGTAGGGGGCATGCATGAGGCAGCTGATCATATCTTCTTTCTCCTTTCTCATCATTAATGTTTCTATCACTCTGTCCCTCTCCTTTCCTCTCTGTAACATATATATATGTCACAGCCGACATCAGAGCGACACTGGAGGGTCAGGCTTTGTCCAGAGGCCATAGTGGGGCCCTGCTGGCTCAAGAGGGAGGGCATCCAAGGACTCACATGGGCGACCAGATGGGTCACTAATATATATATATTAGTGGCCCAGTGCATGAAATTTGTGCACTCGAGGTGGAGCGGAGTGGGGGTTCCCCAAGCCTGGCCTATGTCCTGTCACAGTGCGGGAGCCCCACAATCCATCGCTGCAAAGAGGTAGGCCCCAACCACCCATCTGGGGCTCCTTGATAGATTGCCCCAAAGAGGTAGGAAGGCGCAGGGTCGGGCGGGGACATGAGCCTCAAGTCCCCAGGACAGCACAGGGGTCAGGGACGTGAGCCCCAAGCCCCGGGCCCATTTCCTGTTGGGACCTGAACCTCATGTCTCTGGCCTGCACAGGGGGCAGGTACACAGCCTGCTGATTGGTCGTTATGTGACGGTGTCCTGACCAATTTGCATGTTATCTATTATTACATAGATTTTAAAGTACAAGGTGGGCAGGCAGCTCTCACCCTCTTCCTTCTCTCTGGACGCCTGCCTGACAGACCCTCCCTCCAGGTGCAGCCAGGCCCCAGCGTGGCCTCAGGAGAGAATGTGACCATGATGTGCCAGTCACAGAGCCCAAGGGACACGTTCCTTCTGTCCAAGGAGGGGGCAGCTGATTCCCCCTGCATCTTACATCAAAGCATGGAGCTCAGGAGTTCCAGGCAGAGTTCTCCATGAGTCTTGTGACCTCAGCCCACGGGGGCACCTACAGGTGCTACAGCTCACATAGCTCCTCCCCCTACCTGCTGTCACTCCCCAGTAAGCCCGTGGTGCTCCTGGTCTCTGGTGAGGGCCGCTGACCCAGCCTTTTCTGAGTTCAGTCATTCAGGGCCCTGTGGCCAGGAGAGGTGAGGCTAGGATGGAAGAAATACACGAACGATGTCTTGGGCTGAGCTGTGGGATGCGGTGGGGATGCCTTTGTAATGGAGCCTCTTGTTTTCTCTAGGGCCCCTTCCCAAACCCACGCTCTGGGCTGAGCCAGGCCCGGCGATCCCTCAGGGAAGTTCCCTGACCATCACCTGTCAGGGAACCCCAGGGGCTGACGAGTACCATCTGGATAAAGAGGGAAGCCCAGCACCATGGAAAAGAGAGAAGCCACCGAAGCCCGGGGACAAGGCCACGTTCTCCATCACACACATGACAGAGCATGATACAGGGATATTTCACTGTTACTATCACAGCCCTGATGGCTGGTCAGAGCGCAGTGACCCCCTGGAGCTGGTGGTGACAGGTAAAAAGACACTCAGGGGGCCCAGCCTCAGGCTCTGCCCTCAGGAAGGGGGTCTGCTCTCAGGGTGTCTCCCTCTCACAGCCCAGCCCTGGGGGACATGAGCGAGGTGTGAGTCCCATTAAACACGCTGCCTCCTCCTCTCCTAGGATCCTACAGCAAACCCAGCCTCTCAGCCCTGTCCAGCCCTGTCTTGACCTCAGGAGGGAACGTGACCCTCAGGTGTGGCTCAGGGCGGGGATTTGGCAGGTTCCTTCTGACTAAGGAAGGAGATCACAGGCTCTCCTGGTTCCTGGACTCACAGACACACCACAATGGGCACTCCCAGGCCCTGTTCCCTGTGGGCCCCGTGACCCCCATTCACAGGTGGACCTTCAGATGCTATGGCTGCTACAGGGACAGGCCCAACTTGTGCTCACCAGCCAGTGAGTCCCTGGAGCTCCTGGTCCCAGGTGAGTCCCATTATTGCTCCATCCATGGACTGAGATACTAGCCAGGTTGTTGGCATCTTTGCAGGGAGGGGAGCCCCATGTGAGAGGTGGGGTGAGGGGAGCACAGGGGTTCCTGGGCCAGAGACACAGAGAGAGACAGTGAGATCTGGGGGCCAGAACAGAAGAAGAGGGTTAATGGGAGGAGCAGCCCCTGTAATTCACGTCTGGTCTCCCCAGGTGAGTCTGGGAAGCCCTCCCTCCTGAGCCAGCAGGGCCCCATCGTGGCCTATGGACAGAGCCTGACCCTCCAGTGTCGCTCTGATGTCGGCTATGACAGATTCGCTCTGCACAAGGAGGGGGGACGAGACCTCCCCCAGAGCCTTGTCCTGCAGCCCCAGGCTGGGCTCTCTCAGGCCCTCTTCCCCCTGGGCACTGTGAGCAACTCCCACGGGGGCCGGTACAGATGCTACGGTGGATACAACCTGTCCTCTGAGTGGTCGGCCCCCAGTGACCCCCTGGACATCCTGGTGGCAGGTGAGGAGCCAGTGGGTTCAGTCAGGGACCCAGACTCTGCACAGGCCCTGCTGGGGTCTCAGGTGGTAAAGCCAGAATGAAAGTGCAGGCCCCAGTTAGGGAGGGAGAAAGAGAGATACGGGGTGGGAGGGGAGAGGGGAGAATCAGAGAAACAGAGACAGACAGAGAGGAGGGTGACTCTCAGGGCAGAACAAGGTGAGCAGGCAGCCCTCACCCTCCCTCCCTCTCTCTAGGACACCTGCCTGACAGACCCTCCCTCTCGGTGCAGCCAGGCCCCAGGGTGGCCTCAGGAGAGAACGTGACCCTGCGGTGTCAGTCACAGAGCCCGACGGACACGTTCCTTCTGGCCAAGGAGGGGGCAGCCGGTCCCCCACTGCATCTGAGATCAAAGCACCGAGCTGGGAAGTTCCAGGCAGAGTTCTCCATGAGCCCTGTGACCTCAGCCCATGAGGGCACCTACAGGTGCTACAGGTCAAACAGCTCCTCCCCCTTCCTGCTGTCACGCCCCAGTAAGCCCTTGGAGCTTCTGGTCTCAGGTGAGGGTCCCTGACCCTGTCTGCTGAGATGTGAACTCAGGGTCCCATTCCCAGAAGAATTATGGGCTGAAACTAGGGTGAGGGGCTTCCGGGATGGTCACCCTGAGGAGATCCTTTCCTTGGAGGCCCTCCCACCCCGTCCACCCCCTTCCCCTCACCTGGATACTGAAGCAGTGGGAGGTCTCAGGGGCCACAGCACAGATGATAGAGGGTGTCTGTGTGAAATGGGGTCCAGGGTCAGCCCAGGCCTCTCAACCTCTTTGTGTCATCACATGCAGGACCCTCTGGAGGCCCCAGCCCCCCACCCACAGGGCCCACCTCCACAGCTGGTGAGTCCCAGGGAGCTCTGCCCAGAGGGAGCACAGCCCACCCAGCAAGTCCTGAGAGTCTGTCAGGGGATCAAGTGACCCAGATCCTCAAGGACAGCTTGTGTCCCGGGGGGGCTGGGAGTCCCACAGTCTGAGGCTGGTGATGGGTGGGGTGGTCATGGCAGAGGGAGATGTGGAGGTGCAGTCTGGGGAGGAGCTGGGCTCATGTGGGGAGATGACAGCCCCCCGTCCTGCCCCATCCTGAACCCAGGATGCTCTGAGGATCAGTCTCACCCACCCTCAGGATCAGGCCCACAGACAGGTAAATGGGGGTCTCTGTGGGTAGGTGGCGGTTGCCTGATGGGGACGGGGCTGAGCCATATGGGAATCAGGCCCCTCTGGATTCGCTGACTTGGACACCCCTTCCCCTGTCTGGGCCTCAGTGTCTCCAGGTGTAAAAGGAGAGAATCCTGCCCAGAGCTTAGATTTCCTATCAGTTCTGGCCCTGACCTCCTGGGAGAGGGCCTCACAGGGAAGCCCCCAGGATGTGATGTTATGGGGCCTGTCCCCTCTGTCTCAGTGACGGTGACACTGTACAGGGAGGGACAGGCAGGACAAGGGTCCGGGCCCCCAGTCCTCCCCCTCAGCTCAGGCTCAGCTCAGAGGAGGGAACAGGGTGGATCAGCCCTGGGTCAGCTCCAGGCTCTGCTGCTCCTGCTGTGGGGCTGGGCGGTCCCTGACACCAACCCCTCCTCCATGGACCCTGGGTCCCCAGCTGTGGAACACGTGGGATCTCTCAGCTGTAGGGGGATAAGCTCATGGGGTCTTGATCCTCAGACTGAACACAGAACACACAGCTCTTAGTTATTTCTAAATTGAGACCATTTCTTCTCTCACCCTCAGTTCTTGGGCACAGCTAACTCATATCAAGGTGACTCAGAGCAGGTGCTGAGTTCAGACATCAGAGGGACCCTGATATCAAGGGGAGGTGGGAACCCAGGGAAGACACAAGAACCCTGGAGGTTTGGGTCTGCCCCGACCTCTGAGACTTCCTTACCCACAATTCTTATTTTTCTATCCCCAAGACTACACAATGGAGAATCTCATCAGGATGGGCGTGGCTGGCTTGGTCCTGGTGGTCCTCGGGGTGCTGATATTTGAGGCTCAGAACAACCCTATAAAGACCCTCGATGCAGCCAGGATGTGAACACAGAAGGAACAACGCACCGTTCAGATTGGGGGAGCCCTGGAGCCCATCTGAGGATCCCAGGAGGTGCTGAAGGAAAGTTGAGACCATAGTTGGGGAAACTGTCTGTTGAGAATGTCCAGGGGAGTAGACGTGGTAGGTGAGGTTTTGGTGTAGGAGAACGTGCGCCATGTTCTCCTCCATCCACCTGGGGTGCTCTCCCTCCTTCCCTGTCTTCGCTAACTCTCCTCCACTGCCCTTCTGTTCTCACCCTGTGACGTGAGGGTCCGTCCCACATGGCTGGTTTGGATTCACATCTATTCACCCCTTCATGCTGGGTCACATCCATCCCAACAAAATGAGGGATCTTCACAACCCTGGGATTTTTTTAAACCATAAAGAACAAAAGGACGGGTACCTGGTATATTGTGGGCGAACGTCATAATAATGCAGCTCAGTGACAGAAAGCGGACCAAACTGGAATCAGGTTTTGTGTGATTTCATTTATGCAAAATGTCCAGGAGAAGGAAACCCATAGAAACAGAAATCTGATTGGTTTGTCTGGGGTTGACCAGGAGATCAGATGGGAGACAGACTGTTTGGTGTTTTTTGGGGGTGGGGTATAAAAACTTCTTGAAACTAGATAGACGTTGTCATTGAGACATTGTGTATTTACTGAATTCTAGTGAGTTTCATATTTTAAAGGCTCAATTGTACAATATGTGACTGTTGCTTTAATAAAAATAAATGCAATGAAACATGCATGGTTCCCTGTAGCTCCCTTATACCTTGGAGGTTGCCCCACTGGTGTCCGTGGAGTTTTATGGAAGCAGGACTCCCACCAGGTCAGAGGTGCCCTACATGCCTTAGTGCTTAGGGACCAACCCACTCATTACATTTCCACCTTCACTCCTGACTTGGGCTGAGTCTAGGATCCAGGATGAGGCCCACCATCCCTGCTTCCTTTTGTCTGTGCTCATCTGCCATTCAACCAAGGATGCACTACAGCCTCCGATTTACCTTGTAGGTTTGGGGGATACACATGCAGCTTCCGACAGCCCTTCCCAGCACATGTCTCTCATACACATGCCTTCACCAGGTCAGAAAATGAAACCCGATTTCCGGCCGGTGTTGTTCAGTGGTTGAGCATTGATCTATGAACCAGGAGGTCATGGTTGGATTCCAGGTCAGGGCACATGCCTGGATTGTGGGCTCCATCCCGAGTGTGGGGCTTGCTGGAGGCGCCCGATCAATGATTCTCTCTCATCATTGATGTTTCTCTTTCCCTCCTCCTTTTCTCTGAAATCAACACAAAATATTTTTTAAAAAGAAAGACAATGACACCAGATTGAGGCCCTTCATGTCTCAGGCACTGCCGATCCTCATAACAACCTCAGAGGTGAGGTTTCACAATTTTTCCCAATAGGCAAAGAGGGAGAGGAGAAGAGACAGACTCAAAATAGATGCTCAATAAATGTGTCCCCAGGTCTTAGATTACAACCTGGGGATTGTCTCCAACATGCTCTTCTACCCAAACCATAGAGATGGACAAACAGCATTAGACAAAGAGGTACATTCTGGGGGGACAAGAGGCAGTGAGGAGACAGAAAGGACTCTGCAGGTTTGATGGAGAGGGATGGAGAACAGGGGCTCTGCTCACAGAGACAAGGAAGTCAGAGAGGAAGTGATAGGGAAAAGCAGCAGCACACACCCAGGCCTGGAGGGCGGTGCTGGTTGCCTCTGTGGGTGACTGACAGTGTTGTAACATCCCCAGGCCTCCTGCTCCTCTTGGGGTCAGCAACCTTGGTACAGCCCCGTTGGCTCCTGCAGGCAGCCAAGGAGGAGAGAGGAGGAGCCCTCCATCCTCCCCTCCCTCCCCATCACACACTGAACCCATCCCAGAGTTCTGGCTCCCGGTTCTCCTTTCTGTGACCCAGTTCATCCCACAGACAAGCTCAGGTGAAGGCCCAGGACAGCTCATTGGTGTGACCACATCAGCTTCCTCTGGTCTCACTGTGGGCTCAGGTGTTTCATTCTCATGGCCCCAAATGTACCTGTCACCGACCATCCCCTGCACACAGCCTGTCCACGGGTCCCCACTTTGTGCAGCCACATTCAGGGAGCTCCACCAGGCAGGCCATGCTGCTGACTATCAGGCTGAGCTGTGCTCTCTATTCCCAGTGAGGCCAACACATCCTCCAACCAAACTCATCCCAGTGAACCTCCTCCCCTCCCGCCTTGGGTTAGGACCATATTTTGCCCCCTCATGGGGGCCCAGAGCCCATCTGAACCTAGCTGCCTCCTCTCCAAACCTCCTAGACTGAAACAACATACTTTTATTTCCAACATGTATTCCCTACATTTCAGAAATAAAGCAACAGACTTCGCATTAATCCATGTGTGAAACCAAACAGAAGTGAATGTTTTAGATTAAATGATAATGTAACTATTACACATCAAACCCATGAAATGAGAAAATTAAAAGCCATGTGTGCTTCTGAGTGTATGTGTGTGTGTGTGTGAACGTATGTGTGTATGAATGTGCATGTGTGTGTGTGTGTGTGTGAGTGTTTGTGTTTTCATGGGCAGCTACACCCATCTGTCTGAGGGAAGCAGAGGTGAGAGCTGAGGTGGGAGGGTCACATCTGATGACAATGAACAGCCTTGAGCTCAGAAGGAAGAGTCTTGACTCACCCTGAAGACAGTGAGGACCATGGAAGGGTTTTAGGCATAAACAGCTTCTGAAAGGGAGTGGCAAGGGCAGATGTGGAGGGTGAACTGAAGAGGGGAGTGAGGGTGTGGAGCTCTGAGCTCAGGAAGGAGGTGGATGTGACGGCTGCCTTGGGGGTGTGAAGGTGACCTCCCTCCCTGCCTTGTTGACTGGGGATACCAAAGGGCCCTCAGGACAGTGAGCCCAGAGGTGGGGAGGGAGGATCCTGGGGCTGTGCAAGATGCATCTGCTCCCACAGGAAGCTCAGCGCCTCCTCCTGGCCCTGGGACACAGGTCCTAAGTCTCACACAGGTTCCACCTGACTATCTGTTTCTGTGAACAGCAGGATCTCTCCATGTCCTGGGGGCCAATCATTTGAGTCATTTCTGCCCCTTCAGAGCACCTTGAGGTTGGGTGTTACTCTCCTCTTTAAAATTTGGAGACTCTTCAGGGTTCAGACAGGAGTGATGTTCATGAGAGTCTTGCTCAAAGGCAGTAACACACACAGACACATTAATTATCAGTTGTGGCGCTACCGTCTGAGTGGTTGAAAGACACTTGAGCAGGCTACTTCCTCCCTTGACCACACAGCAATACCAATGCCTTCCCCCACAAAGATGGTGAGAATTCTTCCTGACTGAGATATGGAGGAAAGGAAACGAGCCATTCAATGCAGATGGAGATGGTGAAGGTTTGAGAAATTGAAAAGCAGAGATGCCTCATCCAAAGGAGCAGAAGGGAAGACCAGGTCAGAACCCACGTGTGGAGTCACCTGGATCATTCAGTCGGGAGGTCATGGTCTTTCCATCACATGGTGCTTGGCCAGTGGGTGAGTCGCTAGGACACGGTAAACATCTTACCTGCCTCACAGCATTTGCAATAAACAATGCCAGATGGGCAACAGGTCAAAACAAGAAAAATAAATCCATTACTATTTCTTTCACCAAACTATCTTATTAACTGGTGAGAGATTTTTTTCTTCAAGTGGACACAAGAACACGAACTTAGGGGGAAATGGACACAGTGGAATTACTAACATGAAGAACTTCTGTTCCACACAGACACCAGTGAGACAGGGAAGAGGTAATTGCGATGCCAAAATGAGACCACGGACCGGCACTCAGATCACTTAAGAAATATTACAGATCTGTAATGTGGCAGCAGAGAGCAACAGAAAAGCAAGCAAACACCTTTATCAAGCAAGTGATACTGACATGCCAATGTGCAGTGACAGTATGTAAAGGTGATGAGCTGGCCTTGGCTGATGTTCACTGTAGTTAGAGCATCAACCTGACCACCGAAGAGTCACAGGTTTGCTTCCTGGTCAAGGGCATGGGCCTTGGGTGCAGGTTTTCTCCTCAACCCTCATGTGGGATGCAAACAATTGATGTCTCTCGGACATCAATGTTTCTCTCTCTCTCCTCTCTGTCTCTCTCTTCTATGTCTCTCTCCCTTTCACTCTCTTTAAAAATCAATGGAAGAAAAATATCCTGGTGTGAGGATTAAAATTTTTTTAAAAGAAGTGCTGAGCTTTATAAATCATTGAAGAAATAAATGTGCATCAAACCACAGGGTGTACCAATACCCTGAATAATGACATTAAAAAGGGAGGAAACACAAAGGTCGGCAGGGATGGGAACCTAGCAGGACCCTTGAGCCAGAGAAAGTGGAGGAAATGCTGAGGCCACTGGGAAACTGCTCAGCAGAATCTTTCACAAATGAGCTCCCTCAATAGCCGTGGTCGGGTGTCCCATTGGGCTGTTCAGAGCCAGATACTCAGGAGCCAAATCAGGACCAGAACTTGGGTCCCGCCCTCTCTGAGCAGGAGTCACACCAGCAGACACATGAGACCTGAGGATCAGGTTGGGCCTGAGGACCTGTCTCCTCCTGAGCCCTCATCTTGGGGAGATGTAGAGCCATGTCCAGGGCAGGACCCTCCCATGGCTGTGGGTCCCCAGCTGTGAAAACCTAGAAAGCGGCAGCAGCTTCTGACTCTCCACATCCTGTGCGTCTCTGTCCTTCAGGCCCAGGCCTCCTCCATCTGCAGAGCAGGAGCCCTTAGAGCAGACACCATCCCATCCCTCCTCTCTGCTCTTCTCTGCCTTGGTCAGTTGTGGACATGGGGACAGGCAGCAGGGGCGGGAAAAGGAGAGAATGGTCAGGTAATCCCCCCTTGTTCATGTGGAACCTCAAGCTGAGGAAGCTCAAGTGGACGGGTACAGAAGAGAAGGGAATCAGCTCAGACGTCCTGGTGCAAATCTCTGACAGGGACTCTCTTCCAGGGCTGAGTCTGGACCAGAGGATCCGATTGCAGGCAGGTGAGTCCTCCCCAGGCTCCATGTCATTTCTCTTCCTTCATCCCTGGGGCTCAGCAGGGGAGCACAGAGGTGCTGGGATGAGGTGAGAGAAGAGGAGGTTCTAGCACTGAGCTAGGAAATGAAGGTGGGAAAGGTCTTGGTAATGCAGCCTCTGGTTTCCTTCCAGGGACCCTCCTCAAACCCACCCTTTGGGCAAAACCGGACTCTGTGATGCCCTGGGGGAGCCCCGTGACCATCTGGTGTCAGGGGACCGTGGAGGCCCAGGAGTTCCGTTTTGACAAAGAGGGAAGCACAGTGCACCAATGCGGAGAGAAACCACTAGATCCGATGGACAAGGGCACGTTCAACATCACAAGCCTGACAGAGGGTGATGCTGGGATATATCATTGTTATTATTACAGACTTGATGGCTGGTCAGAGCGCAGTGACCCCCTGGAGCTGGTGGTGACAGTAAGTAAGAGGACACTCAGGGGTCCCAGCCTCAGGCTCTGCCCTCAGGAAGGGGGTCTGCTCTCAGGGTGTCTCCCTCTCACAGCCCAGCCCTGGGGGATGTGAAGGAGTTGTGAGCCCATTTAACACGCTGCCTCCTCCTCTCCTAGGATCCTACAGAAAACCTAGACTCTGAGCCCTGCCCAGCCCTGTCGTGACCTCAGGAGAGAATGTGACCCTCCAGTGTGGCTCAGGAGAGGGATTTGACACATTCATTCTGACTAAGGAAGGAGATCACAGGCTCCCCTGGACGCTGGACTCACAGCGACAGCCCAGTGGGCAGTTCCAGGCCCTGTTCCCTGTGGGCCCCGTGACCCCCGACCACAGGTGGACCTTCAGATGCTATGGCTGCTACAGGGACAGGCCCCAGGTGTGGTCACCACCCAGTGAGTCCCTGGAGCTCCTGGTCCCAGGTGAGTCCCATTATTGCTCCATCCATGGACTGAGCTACCAGCCAGGTTGTTGGCATCTTTGCTGTCAGGCAAGCCCCATGTGAGATGGTTGGTTGAATAAATTACAGGGGCTCCTGGGCCAGAGACACAGAGAGAGACAGTGAGACCTGGGGGCAAGTACACGAGAGGGGTTTATGGGAGGAGCAGCCCCTGTAATTCACATCTGGTCTCCCCAGGTGAGTCTGGGAAGCCCTCCCTCCTGAGCCAGCAGGGCCCCATTGTGGCCTCTGGACAGAGCCCGACCCTCCAGTGTCGCTCTGATGTCGGCTATGACAGATTCGCTCTGCACAAGGAGGGGGAACGGGACCTCCCCCAGAGCCTAGTCCTACAGCCCCAGGCTGGGCTCTCTCAGGCCCTCTTCCCCCTGAGCTCTGTGAGCAGCTCCCACGGGGGCCGGTACTGATGCTACGGTGGATACAACCTGTTCTCTGAGTGGTCGGCCCCCAGCGACCCCCTGGACATCCTGGTGGCAGGTGAGGAGCCAGTGGGCTCATTCAGGGACCCAGACTCTGCACAGGCTCTGCTGAGGGTCTCAGGTGGTGAGTCCAGAATGAAGGTGCAGGTCCCAGGGAGGGAAAGAGACAGAGAGAGGCAGGGGGTGGTGGGGGAGAGGGAGATACCTAGAGACAACAGAGACAGACAGAGAGGAGGGTCTTCAGAGAGAGGGCTGGTGACTCTGAGGGCAGACAAGGTGTGTAGGAAGCCGTCACCCTCCCTCCCTCTCTCTAGGATGGCTGCCTGACAGACCCTCCTTCTAGGTGCAGCCAGGCCCCAGGGTGGCCTCAGGAGAGAACGTGACCCTGCTGTGTCAGTCACAGAGCCCAAGGGACACGTTCCTTCTGTCCAAAGGCAGGGGGGCGGGGGGCAGCCAATCCCCGCCTGTGTCTGAGATCAGAGCACCGAGCTCAGCTGTACCAGGCAGAGTTCTCCATGAGCCCTGTGTCCTCAGCCCACAGGGGGACCTACAGGTGCTACAGCTTACACAGCTCCTCCCCCTACCTGCTGTCACACCCCAGTGAGCCCCTGGAGCTCCTGGTCTCAGGTGAGGTCCCCTGACCCTGTCTGCTGAGCTGTCAGCTCAGGGTCCTGTCCCCAGAAGAACTATGGGCTGAAACTGGGGTGAGGGGCTCTCGGGATGTTCACCCTGAGGAGTTCCTTTCCTTGGAGGCCTTCCCATTCTGTCCACTCCCTTCCCCTTCACCTGGATACCGAGGCAGTGGGAGGTCTCAGGGGCCACAGCACAGATGTAAGAGGGTGTCTGTGTGAAATGGGATCCAGGGTCATCCCAAGCCTCTCACCCTCTTCCTGTCCTCACTTCCAGGACCCTCTGGAGGCCCCAGACCCCACCCACAGGGCCAACCTCCACAGCTGGTGAGTCCCGGGGAGCTCTGCCCAGAGGGAGCACAGCCCACCCAGCAAGTCCTGAGAGTCTGTCAGGGGATCCAGTGACCCAGATCCTCAAGGACAGCTTGTGTCCCGGGGGGGCTGGGAGTCCCAGGGTCTGAGGCTGGTGATGGGTGGGGTGGTCATGGCAGAGGGAGATGTGGGGGCGCAGGCTGGGGAGGAGCTGGGCTTATTGGGGAGAAGGCAGCCCCGACCCTTCCTGCCCCATCCTGAACCCAGGAGGCACTGAGGATCAGTCTCACCCACCCAAAGGGTCAGACCCACAGACAGGCAATTGGGGGTCTTTTAGGGGAGGTGGTGGGTGCCTCTTTTAGGATAGGGGCTGAGCCATATGGGGGTTCAGGCCCCGCTGGATTCACTGACTTGGACACCCCTTCCCCTGCCTGGGCCTCAGTGTCTCCAAGTGTAAAAGGAGAGAATCCTTGTCCAGAGCTTAGACTTCCTATCGGTTCTGGCCCTGACCTCCTGGGAGAGGGCCTCACAGGGAAGCCCCCAGAACGTGATGTTATGGGGCCTGTCCCCTCTGTCTCAGTGACGGTGACACTGTACAGGGAGGGACAGGCAGGACAAGGGTCCGGGCCCCCAGTCCTCCCCCTCAGCTCAGGCTCAGCTCAGAGGAGGGAACAGGCTGGATCAGCCCTGGGTCAGCTCCTGGCTCTGCAGCTCCTGCTGTGGGGCTGGGCGGTCCCTTCTCTCCTCTGAATGTTGGGTTCCTGTCTGCTCATCCCTGGTCCCATCCTGCTCACAGGCTGCTGGGAGATGAGGTGACATAAGGGCCTCACAGAGCTCAGGAACGCAGAGCCCCAGCCCAGCCCGACCTTCCCAAGGGGGCATCAGGGCCTACAGGGTGGGGACAGATCCAGGAGAGATTCAGAGTCCACACCACACCCTGCCCCTTCTGTCCCTGCTGTGCTGGGGGCGGGTAATGAGGAAGGACCTACAGTTCCAGATGAGATGTGGACAGGCGCCTGCAGAGGGGAGCCCAGAGCAAGAAGCTGGTGTCCCCCTGGGGGGCAGCGTAAGGACAGCACAGGAAACCCACAGTCCTGGGTTCCAGTTCCAGCCCTGCCCTGTCCAGGCTGGGTGACCTGGGGCACGTGGTTAACCTCTCTGAGCCTCAGTGAAGTGGGTGGTGGGGTCAGCAATGCCTGGTGCATGACTATGAGGTGAGAGGAGATGAGTGACAGACCCCAGCATGAGCCTCGCACACAGTAGGTGCTCATTAAATTGCATCACTGGCTTATTCATGATGTCACTCATGTCCAATGTCCCAAATGGTACATGATCATCCTGTTCGGGGTCTCAGTGGCCCTCGTCCTGTTGCTCTCCCTCCTCCTCTGTGAGGTGAGAGGAGATAAATGACAGGTCCCAGCATGTGCCTCGCACACAGTAGGTGATCATTAAAGGGCATCATTGACTCATTCATGAAGTCTCTAATGTCCTAGGTTCCAAATGGTACTGGATAGGGCTCTTGGTGGCCTTGGTCCTGCTGCTCTCCCTCCTCCTCTTCCTCGTCCTCCAACATCGGCCTCAGAGCAAAGGCAGGACCTCAGGTGAGTAGTGAAGGGAGTGACCTGGGTCACACAATGGAGAGCTCAGAGCACCTGCCACAGGAAAGCCAAATAGATGAAGAAGGTCAGCTGGGAAAAATATATCTCCAGAATCTCAAATCAGAAAACCTAGGAAGAATACGCTCATTGTCAGCACAGATGCACAGAGGTAAGGTCATTTTTCATCCTTTTCAGTCTCATGAATATGAAACATTCTCACAAGTGCTTTTTCTGAATCTATTGATAAGATCATGTGATTTTTATCCTTCATTGTGTTGATGTAGTGCATCACGTTTATTGATGCGTGAATATTGAACCATCCTTGCATCTCCAGAAAAAGTCTTTTTGGTCATGTTGTATGATCTTTTTAATTTATTGCTGTATCTGGCAGCATGAGGATAAGTGACAGGAGGATTTCAGCGGTGGAATTTAGGGGAAAAGAAACCATTGCGTTGAATCTTTAGATCCATAGACAACTAGATGATAAAGATGTGGCGTGTGTGCACAATGGAATATACATCAGGCATAAAGAGTACGAAATGCTGCCATTTGGGACGACATGGAGGACCTACAGGGTATTATGCTGAGTGAAATGATTCAGGAGACGCTGTTCCGTCTCACTGTCTCCAGGAGAACAGGACAGTTGAAGGCCCCCCCAGGGAGTCTGTACGCCCAGGTGAACAGCTCAACATCAAGACTCAGGCAGGGAATGACCACCTCTCCTTCTTCCCTGTCAGGGGCATTTTTGGACACAAAGGACAGACAAGCAGAAGAGGACAGACAGATGGACAATCAGGTGGGTCCCATCCTCTCCAGACCCCAAGGCTTCTCAAACCCCAACCATGTTTCATCCCTCTCCCCCTGCTCCAGGCTGCTGCACCTGATGCCCCCCAAGATGTGACCTACGCCCAGCTGAACCTCTTGGCCCTTAGACAGCAGACAAGTGCACCCCATCCTCCCCGTCAGAGGAGCCCCCAGAAGAGCCCAGCGTGTACGCTGCTCTAGCCATTCACTAGCTCAGGAGGGACCCAGACCCCACACTTTAGGGAGGCGGCCTGCAGGGACCCCAGAAGGCAGGAAAGTGCCCCCCTGGACATTCACGTAGTGCCCCACCACCGCGGAGACCTGAGGTGTCCCTGGGACTCTTGGGGAGTCACCTCATTCTATAGCAAAAGATAAGCCAATATCTCTACATTTGGAAATCAAAGCAACAGACTTCCCAATAACCAACGTGTGAACAAAATCAAGTGAATGTTTTAAGTGGAATTGTAATGTAAATGTGACACATCAAACTATGAAATAATAAAATTAAGAACCTTAAAAAATGAATGCCTAATCTATTATGTCAAGAATTTAGGGGGAAAATCTAACTATTGCGTTGAATCTTTAGAGCCATAGACAACTAGATGGTAAGTATGTGGTGTGTATGCACAATGGAATGTAAACCAGCCATAAAGAGAATGAAATCCTGCCATTTGGGACAATATGGATGGACCTAGAGGGTATTATGCTGAATGAAATGATTCAGACAAGGAAAGGTGTCACTTATCTCTGGGATTTTTCACATCCTCACAGCAAAGGGAACAAAAGCAGACCCATAGAAATAAATAACAAAGTGATGGTTGCCAGATGGGAGGGGAGGAAGAATGGGTGAGAAGGGGAAAAGAAGATATTCAATAATAAATATCATATCTGTGTTGTACACCGGAAATTAATATGCTATTGTATGCCAACTATGCTTTAATAAAAATGGTCAATTAAAAAATGGTTAGTTAAATGATAGAAACGTTTTTCTAAATGAAGGTGTAAGGAGGAAATGACACGTTTTTACACAGCAAAGGAAACCATCAACAAAATGAAAAGACAGCCCACCGAATGGAGAACTATTTGCCAATACATCTGATAAGGGCTTATTGTCCAACATTTATAAGGAACTTATAAAGCTCAACACCAACCCTCCCCTCAAACAATTCAATAAAAAATGGGCAGAGAACCAAATAGACACCTCTCCAAGGAGGACATACCGATGGCCAGTAGACATGAACAGATGCTCAACATCACTAATCATCAGAGAGAGGCAAATTGAAACCACACACCTTTCAGGATAGCTTATCATCAATAAAACCACAAATATCTATGCCCCTCTATGGTCATAGCAGCAGCATTTACAAAAGCCAAGATCTGGAAACAGCCCAAGGGCCCATCAGCGGAGGAAAGCTCTGGTACATTTACACAGTGGAATAATATGCAGCTGTAAAATAAAGAAGGAACTCTTACTTTTGGCGACAGCATGGATGGTCCTGGAGAGCATTATGTCAAGTGAAATAAGCCAGTTGGAGAAAGACAAGATCCCTATGATTTCACTCATATTTGGAATCTAATAAATAAAATAAACTAAAAAAATAACAAACATAGTGGAGAGAGACTCACATATACAGAGAACAGACTGTCAGCTGTCAGAGGAGAGGGAGTTGTGGGCTGGGGGAGAAGGGGAATGGATTAAGCAAAGAAATAAAAGAAAGACTCATGGACACAGACAATACTATGGTGACTGCCAGAGGGAAGGGTGGGGCGGGGGAGGTAAAAATGGGGTAAGGGGTGTGGAAATAGATTAGACTTAGGGGGATAAGCACACAGTATCATGTACCGATGACGTGGTGTAGAATCTTATACCTGAAACCTGCATAATTTTATGAACCAACGTCACCCCAGCAAATAAAAAACTTCAATAAAAAACAAATACATGTAGGCTGTTCGGAGATATGGTTCCAGTCAGACCCTCAGGGCCTGCTATTTTTAGGGTGAGAAGCAGGTGTCGCCTTCCTGTGAGGCTAGCGCCTTGTGAAGAGTGCGCGTGTGGTGTGAGGACCCGGCCCCCCACATCCTGTGACCTTCTCTGCTGGGCTCAGCCCCTGCCTCCCCTTCCTCAGAAGCACCCTGGTCCCCAAGTCCTCAGCCTCAGGAAGGGCAGGTAAGCAGGGACCCCTCATTGGAGCTGAATATGGACTTCGTGTTTGTGAATTTCTGCTCCTCGCCTGCCTCTCAGGTGAAAACACAAGAAGTGTCTCTCCTGGGACTTTTATGCCTTTGTGACCGACATTGAAGTCTTTTATCCATTCTGAGTGCATTCTCGTGTATGGTGTAAGTGAGTGGTACATTTTCTTATTATTCTTTTTTAAAAAAATATATTTTATAGATATTTTACAGTGAGGAAGGGAGAAGGATAGTTAGAAACATTGATGAGAGAAAAACATCAGTCAGCTACCTCCTGCACACCTTGCACTGGGGATGTGCCCACAACCAAGGTACATGCCCTTGACCGGAATCGAACCGGGGACCCTTCAGTCTGCAGGCCGACGCTCTATCCACTGAGCCAAACCGGCCAGGACTCTTCTTATTCTTATTCTTATTCTTATTCTTATTTTTAAAAATATATTTTATTGGTTTTTTACAGAGAAGAAGGGAGAGGGATAGAGAGTTAGAAACATCAGTGAGAGAGAAACATTGATCAGCTGCCTCCTGCATACACCCTACTGGGGATGTGCCCGCAACCAAGGTACATGCCTTTGACTGGAATCGAACCTGGGACCTTTCAGTCCGCAGGCCGATGCTCTGTCCACTGAGCCAAACCGGTTTTGGCTTATTCTTATTCTTTTTTTTTTCCATGTGCCTGTCCAATTTTCCCAGCACCATTTTTGCAGAGCCTGCCCTCACTCCGCTGTATATTCACAAAGTCACCAATCATCAGGGAAATGCAAGTGCTGGATGTGGAGAAGAGGGAACCCTCATGCACTGCTGCTGGGAATGCAGCCGGGTGCAGCCACTGTGTAAGCCGTATGGAGTTTCTCAAAAAATAAAAACGTGGAACTGCCATTTGACCCAGTGATTCCACTTCTGGGGATAGAATCGAAGAAACCCGAAACGCTCATTCGAAAGAATATACCTGGTACGCATCCCCTACCTTCACTGCAGCATCATTTACAACAGCCAAGATGTGCAAGCAGCCCTCGTGCCCGTTGGGAGATGAGTGGATAAAAAAGCTGTGGTATGTTTACACAATGGAGTACAACTCGGCTGTGAAAAAGGATGAAAGTCCTACCTTTTGCCACAGCATGGATGGACCTGGGGGTTTGTATGCCAAGTGAAGTAAGCCAGTCGGAGTAGGACAGGTTCCATATAAAATCACTTAAATGTGGAATCTAAACAACAAAACCATTAAGTGTATTTAATTTTTATCGTTGACGCTGTTACAGATGTCTCCCATTTCTTCCGTTTGCCCACTGCCAGCCACCCCATCTCCCCTCCCTTGGCCCTCACCTCACTGTTGTCTGTGTCCATGCGCTGTGCATATATGCTCTTTAGTGAATCGCTTACCATTCTTCATCAACTCCCCCCCTACCCTCCTCCCCTCTGACATCTGTCACTCTATCAATCCATTTCTCCTCCCGTCTTGGCATGTCTCCCATAATGTTGCCATTAGCATTCTTATTTTCTTTTTATACTTGAGGCCCGAATTCATGCACTGGTGGGGTCCCTCAGCCTGGCCTGCACCCTCTTACAGGCCAGGCTGAGGGATTGGACCAAAACCGGCAGTCTGACATCCCCCAGGGGATGTAGTAGTGCGCAAAGCAGCGGGCAGCGGAGGAGAAGCCCAAGCCCAGGCCAGGCGCCGTGCCTCTCCCGCTCATCCCGACCGCCCACTGCACCTGCCACCGCTCTGTAGTGTTCCCACGTAGGCGGGTGAGGCTCGCACCACCGCAGCTGTGCTCTCCAGCAGCGAGCCCGGTGTCTGGCTCACGTAGGTCAGCTGAACGGTGCTCCCGCTGTGGGAGCGCACTGACCACCAGGGGGCAGTTCCTGCATTTAGCGTCTGCCCCTGGTGGTCAGTCTGCATCATAGTGACCGGTCAACCGGTTGCTTGGTCACTTAGGCTTTTATATAGATAGATAGATAGATAGATAGATAGATAGATAGATAGATAGATAGATAGATAGATAGATGATAGATAGATAGATAGATAGCCTTCTCCTTCAAGATAATACTGTATCTTTTGTATTATTATTGACATTATTACAGATGACCTTCATCTCTGCCTATATGCACCCCTCTACCCAGCACACACCCCACCGCAGGCCTTCGGCACACTAATATCTATGGCTCTGAGCTATGCATATATGCAGGTAAGTTCTTGGATTCATCTTTTTCTGCCCCCTCCCTTCCCAGAGATCTGTCCCTTTCTTCCATGCATCATGCCTCTGGACCTATTTTTTTTTTATCAAGTTATCTTGTTCATTAGATTCCACACATAAGTGAGATCATGCAATATTTGTCTTTCTCTGACTGGCTTATTTCACTCCACATATTACCCTCCAGGTCCCTCCATGCTGTCTCAAAGGATAAAAGATCCTTTTTTTTTCACAGCTGCGTAGTATTCCCTGGTGTAAATGTACCACAGCTTTTGTACCCACTCATCCACCGATGGGCACTTGGGCTGTTTCCAGGTCTTATCTGTTGTAAATACCGCTTCCATGAACACAGGGGAGCATACGTTCTTTCTGATTGGTGTTTCGGGTTCTGAGGATAGGTTCCCACAAGTGGGATCTGCTGGGTCCATCGGCAGTTCCATTTTGAGTTTCATGTTAACAACTGAGGAATGAACGACTAACACCTCTGCTATAAACACGTCCAGGGGGAGTAGAGACTGTTTCCTGATGGACCAACAGCACCAACCAGACACTGCAAAGTCCACTCAAAGTTGTCGTCACAGAACCCAAAGGCCAGACCAAATGTGTAGAGTCGCCGGGAACAAAGGAAAAGATCCCTGCGGCGCCGGGAGGGATCGGGCTCCGGCCCCCCAGACCCTTCTCTCCTCCTGAGCCCTTAGTTTGGGGAACCTCAGAGCCAGGCCCAGGGCGGGAGAGTCCGCAGGCAGTGGGTGCACAGCTCACGGACGCGGAGGGCTGCAGCACCTTCTGACCCACCACATCCTGTGCGTCTGTTTTTCCGGCCCTGAGTCTCCTCCATTTGCAGAGCAGGAGCCACCAGAGCAGACGCCATGATGTTCCTCCTCTCCGCTCTTCTCTGCCTCGGTCAGTGGGGGACACAGGGAGGGGCAGCAGGAGGGGGGATGGCACCCCCTTGTTCATGGGGAAATTCAAGGTCTGGCAGCTCTGGTGGACGGGGCCTGATGGGAGGGGAATCAGCTCAGACATCTGGGTGCAAATCTCTCACAGGGACTCTCTTTCAGGGCTGAGTCTGGGCCATACGATCCACATGCGGACAGGTGAGTCCTCCCCAGGCTCCATGTCCCTCCTCTGCCTTCACCGCTGGGGCTCAGGAGGGAGCGCAGAGGTCCTGGGCTGAGCTGGGGAAGGTCTTGGTAATGCAGCCTCTAGTATCCTTCCAGGGACCCTCCCAAACCCACCCTGTGGGCTGAGCCAGGCTCCGTGATCCCTTATGGGAGCCCTGTGACCCCCTGGGGTGAGGGGACCCTGGAGGCCCAGAAGATTGATCTGTATAAGGAAGGAAAGTGTGTGCTTTGGAACACACAGACTCAAAGGAAGTCCACAGCCAAGGGCAAGTTCTCCATCACACACATGACAGGGAATGATGCAGGGAGATACTCCTGTTATTATAACAGCCCCACTGGCTGGTCAGAGCGCAGTGACCCCCTGGATCTGGTGGCAACAGGTGAGAGGACACTCAGGAGTCCCAGCCTCAGGCTCTGCCCTCAGGAAGGGGGTCTGCTCTCAGGGTGTCTCCCTCTCACAGCCCAGCCCTGGGAGACAAGAGGGAGGTGTTAGCCCATTTAACATGCTGCCTCCTCCTCTCCTAGGATTCTACAGCAAACCCAGCCTCTCAGCCCTGCCCGGCCCTGTCGTGCCCTCAGGAGGGAAAGTGAAGCTACACTGTGGCTCAGGGCAGGGATTTGACAGGTTCAGTCTGACTAAGGAAGGAGATCACAATCTCTCCTGGACCAAGGACTCAGAGCCACACCCCAGTGGGCGGTCCCAGGCCCTGTTCCCTGTGGGCCCTGTGACCCCCACTCACAGGTGGAAGTTCAGATGCTATGGCTGTTACAGGGACAGGTCCCAGGTGTGGTCACACCCCAGTGACATCCTGGAGCTCCTGGTCCCAGGTGAGTAAGTCACATTCTACTCCCATCCATGGATTGAGGCACCAGACACATTGGAATCTTCTCTGGGAAGGGAGCCCCAAGTGAGAGGGTGAGGGGATCACAGAGTGGGCCAGAGTAACAGAGAGAGACAGTGAGACCTGGGGGCCAGCATAGGAGAAGGGGGTTATGGGAGGATCCACCCCTGTAATTCACGTCTGGTCTCCCCAGGTGAGTCTGGGAAGCCCTCCCTCCTGAGCCAGCAGGGCCCCATCGTGGCCTCTGGACAGAGCCTGACCCTCCAGTGTCGCTCTGATGTCGGCTATGACAGATTCGCTCTGCACAAGGAGGGGGGACGGGACCTCCCCCAGAGCCTTGTCCTGCAGCCCCAGGCTGGGCTCTCTCAGGCCCTCTTCCCCCTGGGCACTGTGAGCAGCTCCCACGGGGGCCGGTACAGATGCTACGGTGGATACAACCTCTCCGCTGAGTGGTCGGCTCCCAGCGACCCCCTGGACATCCTGGTGGCAGGTGAGGAGCCAGTGGGTTCAGTCAGGGACCCAGACTCTGCACAGGCCTTGCTGGGGGTCTCTGGTGGGCAGGCCAGAGTGAAGGTGCTGTGCCCCAGGGAGGGGCAGAGACAGAGTGTGGGAGGTTAGAGGGGGAGACTCGGAGGAACAGAGACAGACAGAGAGGAGAGTCCCCAGAGAGAGGCCTGGTGACTCTCAGGCCAGAACAAGGTGGGCAGGCAGCCCTCACCCTCCCTCTCTCTTTCTAGGACAGCTGCCTGTCAGACCCTCCCTCTCGGAGCAGCCAGGCCCCAGGGTGGCCTCAGGAGAGAACGTGACCCTGCTGTGTCAGTCACGGAGACCGATGGCCACTTTTCTTCTGTCCAAGGAGGGGGCAGCCGATCCCCCCCTGCGTCTGAGATCAGAGCACCGAGCTCAGCAATACCAGGCAGAGTTCTCCATGAGCCCTGTGACCTCAGCCCACGGGGGGACCTACAGGTGCTACAGCTCTGACAGCTCCTCCCCTTTCCTGCTGTCACACCCCAGTGAGCCCCTGGAGCTGCTGGTCTCAGGTGAGGGCCCCTGACCCTGTCTGCTGAGCTGTCAGCTCAGGGTCCCGTCCCCAGAAGAATTATGGGCTGAAAGGGGAGAGGGCCTCTAGGGATGGTCACTCAGAGGAGATCTGTCCCTTAGAGGCACCCTACCGCTGTCCACAGCCTTCTCCTCACCTGGATCCAGAAGGGGTCAGCTGGGCAGTGGGAGGGACTCAGGGGCCACAGCACAGATGTAGGCGGAGTCTGAGTGAAGTTCCCACGCCAGGGTCAGCACCAGCTCCTCGCCCTGTGCCTGTCCTTCCCAGGACCCTGTGGGACCCCAGCCCCCCACCCACAGGGCCCATGTCCACAGCTCGTGCGTCACTGAGAGCTGGGCTCTGAGGGAGCACGGACCACCCAGGAAGTCCTGAGAGTCTGTGAGGGCATCGAATCTCTCCTAGATACTCAAGGACGGCTTGTGTGCGGGGTGGGGGGCTCAGATTCAGGCAGATATCAGGAACCACCAGGCTCCTGGGTCTGCGAGGCTGCCAGGTGACAGGGGGGTGGTCAGGGCAGAGGGAGACGTTGCGGCCCTTCCCTGGAAGGGGCAACTGTGGTCAATTGGGGAGAATCCAGCTCCTCCTCTCACCCCACATCCTTATCCGCTGGAGGCTCTAAGGATGGGCTGCTCCCCACCATGGAGTCAGGCACTGAGAGGGGTAAGTGAAGGAGGTGGTGGAATGCCTCCATGGGGACAGGGGCTCAGCCACACTGGGTTTCAGGCCCCTGTGGAGTTCCTGACTTGGACCCGCCCTTCCCCTGTCTGGGCCTCAGTGTGTGCAGGTGGGGAAGGAGAGAATCCTTGTCCAGAGCTTAGACTTCCTGTCGGTTCTGGCCCTGACCTCCTGGGAGAGGGCCTCACAGGGAAGCCCCCAGGACGTGATGTTATGGGGCCTGTCCCCTCTGTCTCAGTGACGGTGACACTGTACAGGGAGGGACAGGCAGGACAGGGTCCTGGCACCCAGTCCTCCCCCTCAGCTCAGGCTCAGCTCAGAGGAGGGAACAGGATGGATCAGCCCTGGGTCAGCTCCTGGCTCTGCTGCTCCTGCTGTGGGGCTGGGCGGTCCCCTCTCTCCTCTGAGTGTCGGGTTCCTGTCTGCTCATCCCTGGTCCCATCCCACTCACAGGCTGCTGGGAGATGAGGTGACATAAGGGCCTTACAGAGCTCAGGAAGGCAGAGCCCCCAGTCCAGCCCAACCTTCCCAAGGGGGCGTCAGGGCCCTGTTGGTAAGGATGGATCCAGGAGAGACTTAGAGTGCACCCCTCACCCAGCCCCTCCCTGTCCCTGCTGTGCTGGTGGCGGGTAATGAGGAAGGACCCTCAGCTCCAGATGAGACGTGGACAGGCCCCTGCAGAGGAGGAGCCCAGAGCATGAACCTGGTGTCCCCCTAGGAGGTGGAGGTGGGGGGTGGGCAGCGTGAGGACAGCACAGGCAACCCACAATCCCGGGTTCCAGTCCCAACCCTGCCCATCCAGGCTGGGTGATATCAGGCATTGATTAACCTCTCTGAACCTCAGTGAAGTGGGAGATAGGGTGAGCAATCCCTGATGCATGACTGCTGTGAGGTGAGGAGATGAGTGACAGACCTCAGCACGTGCCTCACACACAGTAGGTGCTCATTAAATGGCAACACTTGCTCATTCATGACGTCACTCATGTCCAAGGTCCGAAATGGAACATGAACATCCTGATCGGGGTCTCGGTGGCCCTTGTCCTGCTGCTCTCCCTCCTTCTTTTCTACCTCCGACACCAGCGTCAGAGCAAAGGCAGGACCTCAGGTGAGTAGGGAACGGGGTGACCTGGGTCACACAATGGGGTGCTCAGAGCACCTACCACAGGAAACCAAGTGGGTGGAGAAGGTCAGCTGAGAAAAGACTTCTCCAGAATCTGAAATCAGAAAACCTCGAAAGAAAACAGTGTCAGCACAGATGTTCAGTCTCATGAAATATGCACACAAGTGAGTGTTAAGGTTTCCTTCTTCCCTGTGGAATCACAGGGGGAAGGACTCCTAACCTCCCAGGGCTGAGACGGACCCTCTGGACCAGCCCAGAGAGGGGCTCATGTCCAACCTCCTGCAGGGACCACACACCCAGAGGCCAAGGACAGAGACCTTTAGATCATGTAATTACTGCCCCAAAGACCCAAGAACTCCACCACCCATGGCCCATCTCTGCCCCTAACACATCTGTCTCCTCCCCCAGCTGCAGCCCAGATATGGACGTCCAGGAGGAGCCCCTCTGAGAGAGGAAGAGACAGCTGCCCTGGGGGAGGGGAGACAAGGATTGAGGATGAATTTGGGAAGGAGATAGACTGGAAGGGTGGGGTTCAGGGTGAGACCCACACTGCCTGACCTGATGTCTCACCTCACCCTGGGTTAGTGGCCCATCTGGGAGCAGGCGGGGCCTGCAGCCCTGAGAACTTGGGGACCTGCCAGGAGACACACCCCCATTCTGCCCCAGCAGATGCTGCCATGAAGGACCCACAGCCTGGGGAGAGCGTGGAGCTGGACCCTCAGGTGAGACCCCTGCTCCTGTCCAGGCCACAAGGACATTCCTATCACCCAGTTTAATCCAATGGACCCTTACATGTCCCACCTCACTTGCTTCTCAGCAGTGTCCACACTGACCTTCCCTCTGGGCCCCCAAGGTTATCCTGCTGTGACTCACTCCTACTGGTTTCCTTGTGACCTCATGGCCCCTCCTACAGGGCCCCCTTTACTGGCCCCTCGTCCTCTGTCTGAGCTTGTGCAGCCCCAGGTCTCAGGAGGAGGCAGGAATGAGTGACTCACCCACAGGTCCCCAGGACCCCTTCATTCATTCACCCAGCAGATGTGAGGGGCTCACTGTTTACCGGCTCCATTTAGGGGCCACGGTGCAGCCCTGAGCCACACTGTCTCCCGCCTCGAGCTCACCTGTGGGCGAGGGAGACAATGTGCAAATAAGCAGACAGTGTCCCAGAGAGCAAAGTGCTGTGAAGGAACATGAAGCAAGAGGACGGGATAGAGTGCATGGTGGGGGGACAGGGAAAGAGCGGGAGCAGAGGTCCTGGGGCAGGGCCTGCTTCTTCAGGAGGAGGGGCCATGAGGCTGGAGCCCAGTGAGCAAGAGAGAGCGCATTAGGATGGGAGTCAGAACCACAGAAGCATCCAGAGGCCCCGAGGCTTGGGAAGTCCTCACAGATTCCATCAGGAGAGGGACCTGGTCTATTTAAAGTGTAAGCCATCTCTCTGGCAACCTGAGGATGATTGACAGGAGGATTTCTACTGTGGAATCAAGGAGACCCTGTTCTGTCTCACTGTCTCCAGCAGAACAGGCAGGATGAAGGCCACCAGGGAGTGACGTACGCCCAGGTGAACCTCTCAAGACTAAGACCTGGGCAGGTAATAGCCACCTCTCCTTCATCCCTGTCAGGGTGATTACTAGATAAGAAGGGCAGACAAACAGAAGCGACAGACAGATGGACAGTCAGGCGGGTCCCATCCTCTCCATACCCCAAGACTACCCCAACTCTAACCACATTTCATCCTACTCACACCCCTCCCCCCCTGCTCCAGGTGGTCACCTACGCCCAGCTGAACCACCTGACCCTCAGACAGAAGACATGTGCACCCCCATCCTCCCCATCAGAGGAGTCCCCAGATGAGCCCAGTGTGTATGCTGCTCTGTCGGTCTACTAGTCCAGGAGGGACCCAGACCCCACACTCCAGGGAGGGGTTTTGCATTTCCCAGAAGGGGTGGAAGCCTGACGTGGACCTCCACAGCTCCTGGAAACCTCTGGGAGTCACCTGATTTTATAGTCAAGATAAGCAATGTCGCCTGACCAGTGTTGCTCAGTGGTTGAGAGTCGATCTATGAACCATGAGGCAGCAGTTCCTTTCTTGGTCAAGGAACATGCCAGGTTGCTGTCTTGTTTCCCAGTAGTAGGCTTGGGGGAGGCAGCCAATCAATGGTTCTCATCATTGATACTTCTATATCTCTGTCCCTCTCCTCTCTGAAATCAATAAAAATCTATACTAATAATAGAAGAATATGCAAATTGTCCGGGACTCCTTCACAGTAATGACCAAACAGCAGGCTGTGTAGTGCAACAAGGCCAGCAGTGGGGTTAGTGAGGGACGACCAAATGACTGAACAGCAGGCTGCATGGGGAGACCAGGCTGGCAGGGGGGAGAGTTGGGGGTGATCAGGCCAGCAGGGGAAGCAGTGAAGGGTGACCAGGCTGGCAGAGGGAGGCAGCAAGGGGCTATCAGGCCAGCAGCGGGGGGAGGGGCAGTTAGGGGCAACCAGGATGACGGGGAGGTCAGTTGGAAGTGACCAGGCCAGAAGGGGGGGAAGTTGGAGGTGACCAGTCTGGCAGGGGGGGCAGTTAGGGGTGATCAGGCAGGCAGGCAGGTGAACAGTTAGGAACCAGCAGTCCCAGATTGTGAGAGGGATGTCCAGATGCCGGTTTAGGTCCGATCCCTAGGATCGGGCCTAAACTGAAGGTCGGACATTGCCCAAGGGGTTCCAAATTGGAGAGGGTGCAGGCTGGGCTGAGGGGACCTGACCCCTGCATGAATTTTGTGCACCAGGCCTCTACTATATTAATAACAAGATAACAAATATCCTTACCTTTTTAAAATAAAGCAACAGATGTCTCAATAATAAATGTGTGAACAAAACAGAAGTGAACATTTTTAATTAAATGATAATGTAAATAGTACACATCAAATCTATTAAATGGGAAAATTAAAAACAATGAATGGTAGAAAAGAAAATGCTAATTAGACCAGATTAAAGCCGGGGCTGTGAAGGAAGCCCGGATTCCAGGTGTCTGCCAGCAGCCAGAGGGAAGCAAGCCTGTGTCCCGGGTGCCAGAGGGAAGCAGGTGCCAGCAGCCGGGGGGAAGGAAGGCCTACTCTTGCAAGGATTTTGTGCATAGGGCCTCTCTTAAATAATAACCTTAAAAGTAAATGGATTAAATGCTCCAATCAAAAGATGTAGGGTAGATGATTGGATACAAAAACATGACCAAACTATATGCTATCTACAAGACATCCACCTTAGTACAAAGGACTCACACAGACTAAAAGTAAAGGGATGGAAAAAAATTCAGGCAAATGGAAATTAAAAAGAAAAAAAATACTGGAGTAGCAATACTCATGTATGGCAAGATAGATCTCAAAGTGAAGCCATAACAAGAGATAAGGAAGGCACTTCATATATTAAAGGGATTGATACAATAGGCTATAACTCTAGTAAACATATACACACCCAATACAGGAGCATCTAAATATATTTTTTAAAAACTTCTGCAGGCTATCAAGGGAGAGATTGACAGCAATAATAGTAGGGGACTTTAATACCCCATTGACATAACTGGATAAATCTTCTAGACAAAACAATAAGGAAACAGCAACCCTACATGACACTCTAGAGCAGATGGAACTAATTGACATCTTCAGAACATTCCACCCCAAAGCTACGGAATATACATTCTTCTCAAGTGCACATGGGACACTGTCAAAGACAGACCACATGTTAGGACACAAGCTAAGTCTCTATAAATTTAAGAAGATTGAAATCATACCAAGCATCTTCTCAGACCACAATGGCATGAAATTAAAGAAAGTAGCTACAATAAAAAACATTAAAAAACAATCAAATGCATGGAGGCTAAATCACATGCTATGACATAATGAATGGTTTGCCAAAGATGAATTAAAAAACATCCTGGAAGCAAATGAAAATGAACACGCAACAATCTAAAATCTATGTGACACAGTGACAGCAATACTGAGAGGGAAGTTCATAGCACTACAGGCCTACCTCAAAAAATAAAAATAAAAAAAACACACAAAACACACACACACACACACACACACACACACACACACACACACACAAGAAAAAATGGTAATAAGTTATCTAACACTACAACTTAATGAATTACAAAGTGAACAACAAGAAAAGCCCAGGATAAGTAGAAGGAAGGCAATAATAAAGATCAGAGTGGAAATAAATGAGGTAGAGAAAAACAAAACAAAAGATCAATAAAACAAGAGCTGGTTCTTCGAAAGGATAAACAACATTGATGAACCTCTAGCCAGACTCACCAGGAAACACAGAGAGAGGACCCAAATGAACAAAATCAGAAACAAAAGAGGTGAAGTAACCTCGGATCCCATAGAAATACAAAGGATCATTAAAAAAAATACTATGGACAACTTTATCCCAACAAATGGGACAACCTGGATGAAACGGACATATTCCTAGAAAAATACCACCTTCCAAAACTGAATCAGGGAGAATCAGAAGACCTGAATAGGCCAATAACTACTGATGAAATTGAAGCATAATGTAAAAACAAACAAACAAAAACCTCCCAGCAGCCCTAGCTTGTTTGGCCAGTGGATAGAGCATTGGCCTGTAACTGGAAGGTTCCAGCTTCAATTCTGGTCAAGAGCACATGCCTAGGTTTCAGGCTCAATCCCCAGTAGGGGCATTCAGGAGGCAGCAGATCAACAATTCTCTCTCATCATTGATGTTTCTATCCTTGTCTCCCTCTCCCTTCCTCTCTCCAATCAATAAAAAATATATATATTTTAAAAAAACAGCAAACAAACGCCTTGGTCCAGATGGATTCACAGGGAAACTTTACCAAATATTTAAAGAAGAGCTAACACCTGTTTTTTTCATGCTGTTGCAGTTGACACTAAGTTCCCTGTAATTCTCACTAAGTTCCATGAACACACTTATAACTATGACTTTGAGCTCTATATCTGATAACTTGCTTGCCTCCATGTAATTTAGCTCTTTTTCTGAAGATTCCTCTTCTTCTTTTGTTTGGCACCTATCCCCACATTTTGGCTCTCTCTTTGTGTTTGCCTCTATGTATTAGAGAGATCTGACATGAGTCCCATTCTTTGTGGGGTGATTTCAGGTAGTAGGTGTCCTGGGGGACCTAGTGGCTAAGTCTCCTTGAGCTCCTGAGCCAAACGCACAAGGAATGTCCCTTTTGTGTATTATGTGGGCCCTCCTGTGGAAGTGGGTCTTGATTGCTGTTGGCCCACTGGTATGTGGACTCAACCCTCAGAGTGTTTACTGTGAGGCTCACCTCCAACCACATCATGCTGGTTGTTGTACAGGTGCTGACAGACTAAAACAAAGCAAAATAAAAAATAAAAAAAAAATCAAGAAAAAATGCCACCAAGAACAACATCAATAAAAAGAGAAAGAGCCCTAACTGGTTTGGTTCAGTGAACAGAGCGTTGGCCTGAGGACTGAAGGGTCCCAGGTTCGATTCCCGTCAAGGGCATGTACCTTGGTTTCAGAAGGCATCTGATTGATGTTTCTCTCTCATCGATATTTCTAACTCTCTATCCCTCTCCCTTCCTCTCTGTAAAAAATCAATAAAATATATTTTTAAATAAAAAGAGGAAGAAAAGAAAGAGAAAGAATAATAAAAGTCAAAAGAAGAGGTGAAAATATGCAAGAAAACAAAAAGAAATAGAAGATGAAGAAAGAAAGGGGGGAGGGGGGAAAGAAAGATTAGGAAAAGAAAACCAGAAAAAAAAAGTATAAGAAAAGGAAACAGAAATATGAAGAATTAAAAAAGAGAGAGAAGGAAAAAGAAAATGAACAACAGAAAATGAAATGAAATGAAATGAAATGAAATGAAATGAAATGAAATGAAATGAAATGAAATGAAATGAAATGAAATGGGGTGGGGGAGGAGAAAACAGTGAAGCTTGTTGGATCTGCTCTGATGATGTCTGAAGCCACCCACGTGGGCTGCAGATTCCTGACCCCCAGCCACCTGCCTGAATCTACAGCTGACCCCCAGCATGCGGCTGCCTCTGCTGGGCTTGTCTACATGAGGGGAAACCAAGCTGTGCTCCACGGCCCGTTTTCACCATCACAGGGGCCGGGGGTGGGTCAGCCAACGTCCCCAGGCTCCCTGGGATCTGCCTCTGCTTTCCTCCACCTGCTGGCCGGCTGCCAGGCTTAGGCACTGAAACAGCCTGTGGTGGCATCAGGAGCTTGGGGTGACTGTGTTTCCCATGAGGGGAGGTGCCCTTTGCACTTCAGGGAAGAGGGTGGGTGTGCCCCCCATCCCGGGAGCCCCACCTCTGAGTCTGCCCAGGATGGTTCCCTGACTCAGCAGGCGGAGCCCCTAGTAGTCACGTGGGTGGAGCCTTGGAAGCCAAGAGGCTGGGTCTGTGGGAGCTAGAAGCTGGTGTTTCTCTCAGGTCTCCCATGAGTTCCCTGGAAAGTGGGGGGGGGGCATGGTCCCACCCCAAAATAAGTCACTGACAACCCCTGCCACTGCTCAGCCTTCTGAGCCCCAGTTGATGCTGCTGAGCCCTCAAGAGGACATCACGTGCTGGGTGGGGTGAGGAGGATTCCACAGGGCTGGGCGGGTGGAGTGCTGGAGGGTGGGGGTCATTGCTTTTCCTCAGGCAAATGCTGCTTGGGGTGGATTGATTGTTCCTCCCAAGAATGGCGGCTGTGGTATTGGATTCTCTAGCACTGGATCCTGGTGGCCGCGCCTCCACACCTCTCCCCAAAGCCGGACACCCCAGACTCTCCTTGGGTGAGTCCAGTCTGCAGCATCCTCCCTCTGCCTGTGGGTGAGTGGCTGAAAAATGTTTTGTGTGTTGGCCCTTTATTAGTTTTTGTTAATCCTCATCCAAGGATATTTTTTCCATTGATTCTTTTTTTTTTTTTTGAGAGAGAGAGAGTGGAAGGGAGGAAGGAAGGGGGAGAGAGAAACATGAGTGTGACAGAGACATATTGAGGGATTACCTCCCACACATGCCTGGATGGGGCTGTATCCAACCTGTAACCCAGGTACGTGCCTTTAACTGGGAATCCAATCCATGACCCTTCAGTGTGCTGTACGGCACTCTAATCACTGAGAAAAACTGGCCAGGGCTGAACATGCTCTTGGTGCTAAACACAGCAAAAGGATAAAATACCTATATAAGATTTAAATATACTTGCAGTGAAGATAAACCCTTTAAAAAATAAAGATCTAGAAAACATTCTGACACATGGAAGTCATATACTCATAGTTTATGCCCTTTTTATATGAAACTAGAGGCCCAGTGACGAAATTCATGCAGTGGGGAATGTGTGTCCCTCAGCCCAGCCTGCACCCTCTTCAATCTGGGATCCCTCTCACAATCCAGGACTGCTGGCTCCCAACCGCTCGCCTGCCTGCCTGCCTGATTGCCCCTAACTGCTTCTGCCTGCCAGCCTGATCACCCCCTAACCACTCCCCTGCCAGCCTGATCAACACCTAACTGCTCCCCTGCCAGCCCAATTGCCCCCAACTGCCCTCCCCTGCAGGCCTGGTCTCCCCCAACTGCCTTCCCCTGCCAGCCTAGTTGCCCTTAACTGCCCTCCCCTGCAGGCATGGTCCTCTCCAACTGTCCTCCCCTGCAGGCCTGGTCACCCCCAACTGTCCTCCCCTGCAGGCCTGATCATCCCCAACTGCCCTCCCTTGCAGACCTGGTCCCTCCCAACTATCTTCCCCCACTGGCCTAATCGCCCACAACTGCCCTCCCCTGCCAGCCATTTTGTGATGGCCATCTTGTGGCGGCCATCTTGTGGCAGCCATCTTGTGTCTACATGGGGTGACCATCTTTGACCACATGGGGGCGACCATCTTCTGTGTTGGAGTGATGGTCAATTTACATATTATTCTTTTATTAGATAGGATTGAAGAGACTTTAGAAAAGAGACATATCTAGGTGCCCTATGGATGGGGCTGGAACTGTCCATGACCCAGTGCTGAATTCACACCACCTCTCAGGATTAACATAAAAATAGGGCAGAATTAGGGGAGATGATGGTGGCCTGTGGTCTTAAGAAACACCTCCTAGATACACACCACATTCCTGGTCAAGGCTGGGCCAGGTCTGGGTCAGCACAACCTCTTGAAAGAGATGAACTGTCCTGACCTGTGGATTCTGTGGTGACCACTTTGAATTCCCTTTATGGTTTCAGGTTCGCTCTCTTCATGCATCAGAAAAAGGGGTGAATTCCCTGTGGAAGTTTTTTAAAGCAGAGGTTTTGATGACTTATTTTTCAGTTGTTAAGGTGAAGCTTGAGAGGCAAGTTCACAAAATGTGGTGGGCAGGGTTCCCACACCACAGTGTGGGCAGGGCACAAGGTGCCAGTCACACAGGAAGGGGACCAGCTCTCCTCACCCCAAAAATAGCAGGTGCTGAGGGTCTGACTTGAGCCGCATCTCTGAACTGTCCTGTTTAGTTTTCCTAAACTCTACAATCACACACTGATTTTAACATAGCTCGCTGCCATGTGAAAGTCAAAACAATTATTTGGTTTACTTAATATTCCAGTGCCAAGCTAATGAATAAAATGGTTAAGGATGTAAAACAATTTTTAGCAGAAACATGAAATCTCTCTCCCCCAATATCTACACAGCCTTCTATCAGTTGCACATATAACTCTCCTGACAACAAAAAGCAGAGTGGACAGTTGGATTCTGCATCTCTAGAAAACAAGAAAACCTACAATATCTATTTTTTCTTGTTTGACTGAAGTCATTTATTTGTGTTTGAGTCAAACCTGTTTCTTCTATCAGAAATCAGAGAGATGAGAGAGAGGGAGATGATGAAAGACAGTGAAGTTGTTTGCCACAACAAAATACAACTAACTAGGTGGCTTAAGACAACAGAAATTAATTTTATTAGAGTTTGGAGAAGAAAAATTGATTGCAGATGGAGATAGATATAGATAATAGATAGATAGATTGATGATAGATGATAGATAGATATAGACAGACAGATAGATAGATAGATAGATAACAGATAGATAGATACATGATAGATAGATGATAGATTGACACGCTGATACATAGACACACAAAGGGATACATAAGTGGGTGGATAGATTTGCAAACTTTCCAACATGTGCTCTCATCAGATTCTATTTTCTGTCCTCCACTCTAGGTAAAGTTTTCTTACATCAGGCCTGGGTAACTTTTCCCAACTTTACTGAGATGTAAATGATGTATAACATTGGCTAAGTGTTAGGTGACAACGTGTGGATGTGATACATGTAAATATTGCAATATGATACCACTTCAGTGTTAGCTAACAATTCCATTAATAAGTCATAATTGCTCCATTTTTGTGGTGATAACCTTTAGGATACAATCTCTTAGCTACTTTTGGGGTAATATGATACAACATTGTTTACTGTGGTCACCATACTGTACATTAGCCAACCCCCCCAAATTCTTTACCTTATCACTGAAAGTCAATACTCTTTCACCAACATCTCTCCTTTCCCCACACTCCCTGTGGTAACCATCATTCTACTAGTTTGGCCTTTTCAGATCCCACACGTACATGAGATTAATTAGCATCTGTCTTCATCTGTCTGATTTACTTCACATAGCATAACACCCTCCAGGTCCCTCAGGGTCATTACAAATGGCAGGATTTCCTCCTCTCTTGTGGCTGAATAATATTTAATTTTATGTCGATTCAGAAATGGGCAATTTCCACCAGTCAGAGCATTCTACACATGTGCTTTCAGGGACAGCAGTCCACCAGACCGTCCCCATGAACACTGACGTGTTAATGCCACATGGGGACAGCTCTGGGGAAATGACACGGTGGCGTCTAGTGAGGAGAGGAAGGACTGTGGGTCCAGAGAGGGTTTGGGCATCATGTTGGAGCTTTAATTCCCAGGCTTGCACCTGGCTTAGCCCATTTATTCAGTTATGGAACCCAGGTTAACCCCTGTGAACTGAAGAGATGAAGAAGCGATAATGCCCATCAGGTAATGTGGGGATTAGAAATAAAGAATATTTTATTACATGAACGTGGGGGGAGAGCATGAGGTGTTAGATGTGGGGACCCACACCAACCCTGTAAATGGACTCCCTAGTCACAGGGGTGAGAAAAGAAGAGGGGTCCTCACAGAATGTCAACCAAGACGGGTAGAGAAAATAAATATTTAATGAAGTAAGAGTCCTGTACAGGGAACACATAGACAGACATTTCCTGCACCCAAACCACATCTACTCTCCTGGACACACTCAGGAGCAGATGGTTCCCACAACTGCTTGCCCTGACTTTCCTTCAGCACCTCCTGGGGTCATCAGATGGGCTCCAAGTCTCCCCCTCTCTGAACGGTGCATTGTTCCCTCTGTGTTCACTTCCTGGCTGCACCGTGGGTCTTTCTCTAGTGATTTCTATTTTTTTTTTTCAATCTTCACTGTTGAGGGTATTACAGATGGCCGCCATCTTTTTTCCTCCCATTGCTCCCCTCCATCTGTTTCCTGCCTGACCCCATACCTCCACTCCCTATTGTTTGTGTCTATGGGCCATGCATATATACATTCTTAGGTTAATCTCTTACCGCCTCCCCTCCCCTTTCCCTCTGAGATCTGTCAATCTATCCCATGCATCCATGTCTCTGGACCTATTTCCTCTGTCAGTTTATGTTCATTAGATTCCACAGATAAGAGTCATCCTGTGATATTTGTCTTTATCTGATTGACTTAATTCATTTAGCACCATAATCTCCAGGTCTCTCCATGTTGTCTCAAAGGATAAGATTTCCTTTCCTTTTTAAAATATATTTTTATTGATTTCAGAGAGGGAGAGAGAGATAGAAACATCAATGGAATCATGGATTGGCCACCTCCTTCACACACCACACTTGGGACTGAGCCCCCAACCCAGGTGTATGCTCCACCGGGAATCGAACCAAAACCTCCTGGTTCATAGGTCGACACTCAACCACTGTGCCATGCTAGCCAGGCTAGAGTGACCCCCCCCATTTTTTTTTTTACAGCTGCATAGTATTGCATTGTAGAAATATACCATAGCTTTTTTATCCACTCATCTACTGATGGGAACTTGGGCAGTTCCCACTTGTTGGCTATTATAAATAACACTGCTATGAACAGAAGGATTCATATATTCTTTCTGATTGGTGTTTTGGGTTTCTTAGGATACATTCATAGAAACAAAAAAAAAATAAACAAATGGGACTACATAAAACTAAGAAGCTTCCACACAGCAAAGAAAACCAGCATGAAAATGAAAAGGGAACCCACTGTATGGGAGAAGATATTTAACAATGATATATTTCATAAGGGGTGAATGTCCAAAATATATAAAGTTCTTACATAACTCAACAAAAGGAAGAGAAATAATCCAAATTAAAAAAAATGGACAGAGGGCCTGAATAGACAGTTGTCCAAAGAGGACATACAAATGGCCAAGAGACATATGAAAAAATCCTCAATGTCGTCACTCATCATTAGAGATTGGCAAATTAAAACGACAATGAAGTACATCCTCACACCTGCCAGAATGGCTACCATCAATAAATGAACAAACAGCAAGTGCTGGCAAGGATGTAGAGAAAAGGGAACCCTAGTGCGCTGCTGGTGGGAATGCAGACTGGTGCAGTCACTATAAAAATCAGTATGGATTTTTCTCAAAAAAAATTAAAATGGAGCTGCCTTTATGACCCAGTGATCCTCCAGAAGCTCTTGGTAGCATCAGATCCATTTCCAAGGCTCTGCCTCGCTGGGTGGTGGGTTTGTTGTCTTTTGTGTTTCCGTCCCGGCTGCCAATCCTGAAACAGCAACACCCCAACGACCACCAGGACCACGCCAGCCACGCCCATCCGGATGAGATTCCCCATGGTGTAGTCTTGGGGGGTTGAGGCTGGAGGTTGTGAACAGAGAGGTCACAGAGGTCAGGGCAATGTTGAACCAGCCCAGCATCTCTGGATGTGTCTAGGTCACCTGACTTCCACTGACTGGATGTGACCTTCTGCACTCAGCCCCATTATTGACAATTTCCCATACTCACCTGCCTTGGAGTTTGACTTGTTCTGTGATAGTCCCAGGGTATCAGCTGCTCCTGAGAACCAAACACACACAGTGTGTGGTGAGGAGGTGTGGGAATGCTTGTCATCTCTTCTCTGATCTCCAAGGAGTCCCCCAACTAATAATGCCCCTCTCAATCCCTTGAGATGAGCATCTTCGGTGTCTTGTCTTGTAAGTAACTAGGATGCAAAGAGGAACATGTAGGGCTTCATTGTGACTTGGGATCAGGAAAGTGAAGGAGTGAAGGGTTAGGTCTACCTTTTAGTTCCTCCACTTCAGCCGGTTCCTTGTGTCTCTGATTTTGTATTATAATCACAGTGATGCCGTCACTGCTAAGGAGGGGACAGGCCCAATAACGTCACGTCCTGGGGGTTCACTGTGAGGACTCCTCTCCCAGGAGTTCAGACCCAGAACTGACAGAAAATGTAAGCTCTGAGCCACGATTCTCTCCTTTTACACTTGGAGCCACTGATGCCCAGCCAGGGGAAGGGCGTGTCCAAGCCAGCGCCTCCACATGACTCAGCCTCTGTTCCCCATGGAGACACCACCACCTCCCCACAGAGACCCTGACTTACCTGTCTGTGGACCCGATGACATGGTGGGAGGGAAGGATCCTCAGAGCCTCCTGGGGATCAGGTAAAGTGTGAGAGTTTGGTGCTGTCTTCTCCCCACTTGAGCCAGGTGTCTCCTCTTCAGCCTGAGCCCCAATGTCTCCCTCTGCCATGACCACCCCTCCTGTCCTCACCCTCCTTTACCCCTCTGCAGGCCTGACCCTATGGCTGGGAAAGAGTAAATCCTCAAGCCACTGGCCCCATGGTCCCATGAAGGAGACTCATGTAATACTTTAAACAATAACGAATTTTTAAAATATGAGAATCAATCAATTACTTTTTCTTTAGCAAAAAAATGTAGAAAAATATTTTAAAACTGTGTGGAAACTAAGGTTTTTTTAAATGGTTACTAAACCATGAACTTTGTGGAAAATCTGGTAAATTGGAATCCACTGAAAGTAAGCAACAGACACCCAGAAGAGAGTGAAAAGCAAAACCACACAATAGGTGGGTGAAGGTATTTGCAATAACAAAATGAAACCAGGAAGCCCTATCCGGTTTGGCTCAGTGGATAGAGCATCAGCCTTGGGACTGAAAGGTCCCAGGTTTGATTCCGGTCAAGGGCATGTACCTTGGTTACGGGCACATCTCCAGTGGGAGGTGTGCAGGAGGCAGCTGATCGATGTTTCTAACTCTCTATCCCTTTCCCTTCCTCTCTGTAAAAACTCAATAAAATATATATATTTTTTAAATGAGACAAGGGACTGGTACTCAGAACATTTATGTACCATGCAGAAATCTGTAAGATGACAGCAGGGAACAATAGAAAAACAAACAAATACATTAACATGCAGCCTAAAAAATTTATATCCATTGTGTGGTTATTTTTTAAAATGTCCTCAGCTTCATCACTTATCAGAAAGTGGACATTAATCCATACTCTGAGACCAATGCATACCCAGAATGGCTAAACTATCCAGACAGAATCTCTGAGCATTGTCTTGGGTGTGGACACTGGTGATAGGAGTGAAATGGTGTGGCCACTCTGGGAAAATGCTCCCTGGCATCTTGTAAACATGAGCACCTGGCACAGCCTTGTTATCTAACTTTTCCAGCAACATTTGATGGAAAGAGCATCCTTTCTCCCTTGGTTTGTCTGGGCACCATTGTCCAAGCCCAGTTGACTGTGCAGGTGTGGGTCTATTTCTACGTCTCTTTTATTCCCTTGACCTTGAGCAGAAATGAACACATTCTCTTCATTAAAGGACTTGTGTCTGTCCTTTAACTAATTCCCAAACCCCCTTATGACAGGCACTTTACAGTAACATTTGAAATATGATCATGTGAGTCCTCCCTTCCCACAATGTTTTCCTTCAGAATTGTTTTTGCCTCTTTTAGTTCTATGGATTTTTCATGTAAATTTTAGAACCAGCTTGTCAGTACTTAAAGCATAAACTTGAGATCTTCAACCTAGTGACATTTTTTAAACTGTCCCTGAGAAGATAGAAAGTCGGAGTTGAGTGGCTGGCTTTTTCTGTCCTGGAAATATCAGGATTATTTCATCATTCATGTTTCTCAGGCTCATCCACCCAGATAGTCCATCCCACTCAGCACATTGACGTTCTTCCTAACAGGACACGCATTGTGACCCAGGAATATTCACCTTTTTAGGCTATGACCAATCTTCCTTATGTGCTTGAAAGAATTTAACAAAGACTCTTCCCTACCCACTAATGCATACTTTTCTGTGAATAAAATAGTGAGTGTCTGGGAGAAGTATCCACTCATTGACAAAGTGAATCTACCTTCCTCTTATCTTCATCTCAGTTACTCCCCCACTTACAATGAGTCTATTTCATCATTGATGTTTCTGTTCTTGGACATGAAATGAGCTCTCTGGTCCTATTATTTCCTTTAAAACAAGCTCTAGTTTGTTCTATTGGACATAATCTTGATGCTCAACACACCAAGAGGATCAATGTCTACATAGGACGAAAATATACTTGTGGTTAAGGTAAACCACCTAAAAGGTATAGATGCATAAAATAGTTTCCCTGAAAAGAAAATGAAAATAAATAAGTAAGTAAGTAAATAAATAAATAAATAAATAAATAAATAAATGCTCCTCAGGCCAATAAAATCATGCCGGTCATGTACTCATATTTCTATGCCCCTTTTATATAAAACTAGAGGCCCGATGCATGAAGATCCGTGCAAGAATGAGCCTTCCTTCCCTTGGCTGCCAGCACCACCTTTTCTCTGGCCAGAGCCACCTTTTCGCTCCTGCCGGGAGCCGCATTTCTGCCTTCCCATGCTGCTCAGAGGCTTGGAGAGGCTGGGGTGGTGTGGAATGCCTGCATCCTCTCCATGGGGATGACACAAGTGTCCTGCCCCTGGCCGCTCAGTGCCTGAGTATGCAAATTAACCTGCCATCTCTGTTGGGTTAATTTGCATACTCACTCTTGATTGGCTGGTGGGCATCACAAAGGTATGGTCAATTAGCATGTTACTCTTTTATTAGTGTAGATTGAAGAGAGACTAGAAAAGAGATACAGGTAGGCACCCAATGGATGGGCGGTTGGAGCTGTCCATGACCGAGTGCTGAATTCACACCACCTCTCTGGGTTAACATACCATATAGGATAAAATTAAGGGAGGTGGTAGTGGTTCATGGTCTTAAGAAACACCTCCTAGATACACACGTACATTCCTGGTCAAGGCTGGGCCAGGTCTGGGTCAGCACAACCTCTACAAAAGAGGGGAGCTGTCCTGACTTGTGGATTGGTAATGACAAGTTTGAATTTTCTTTGCAGGATTAGGTTGGTGCTGTTCATCCATCAGGAAGAGGGGTGAACTCCCAGTGGTAATTTTATCGCTGAGTTCTTGATGACTTACGTTTCAGGTGTTAAAGTGACACTCAAGAGACAAGGTCACAGGATGTGGTGGGCAGGGTCCCCACAGGGTACAAGGTGCCTGTCACACAGGAAGGAAGCCAGCTCTTCTCACCCCAAAAATAGCAGGTGCTGAGGGTCTGACATGAGACACATCCTTCAAGAGGCCTCCTGTTTGAACTGACACATTTAGTTTTCTTAAACATTACCATCAGATATAGGTTTTAACATAGCTTGCTGACATTTGAAAGTCATCAAAATTATTAAGTTTATTGTAGTCAGTGTTCATGGGCCAAGATAATGTATAAAATGGTTGACATAAAACAATTTTCAGAAAAAATATGAAACCTCTCTTGTAAGCAATATCTATTAGGCCTTTATCAGTCACATATTTTTTCACTCTCCTCCCGCCCCCCCCCCCCCACCCAAATAAAATGCCAAGTGGGTAGTTGGGCCTGAATTTTATAAGAGAAGAAAACTAACAAGATCAGTTTTTCTTGTTTTATTTAAATCATTCTTGCGTATGAGTCAAAACCCTATTTAGCTTGGCCAGTGTTGCTCAGTGGTTGCGCATCAACCTCTGAATCAGGAGTTCATGGTTTGATTCCCAGTCAGGGTACATGCCCTAATTTTTCCCAGCTTCCCTGAGATAGAATTGACATATAACATCGTGTAAGTGCTAGGTGACATGTGTGGATGTGATGCATTTAAATATTGCAATATGATACCACTTCAGTGTTAGCTAACAATTCCATGAAAATATCACCTAATGGCTCCTTTTTTTGTGGTGAGAACCTATAGGATACAATCTCTTACCTACTTTTGATTATATGATACAGCATTGTTTATTGTAATCACCATGCTGTACAGTAGACCTCAATTTGTTAATCTTATCACTGGAAGTCGATACTCTTTCACCAACATCTCTCCTTTCCCCACATTCCCTGTGGTAACCATCATTCTTCTCTGTTTGAATTACTATAGCTTTTTCAGATCCCACATGAATGTGAGATTATTCGTCATCTGTCTGGTTGATCTCACATAGCATAACGCCCTCCAGGTCCTTCAGGGTCATTACAAATGGCAGGATTTCCTTCTCTCTTGTGGCTGAATAATATTTAATTTTATGTCAATTTAGAAATGGGCATCTCCCACCAGTCAGAACATTCTACACATGGGCTTTCAAGGGCAGAACAAGCACTGATGTGCTGATGCCACGTGGGGACAGCTCTGGGGAAATGACATGGGTGGTGTCTGGTGAGGAGAGGAAGGACTGTGGGTCCAGAGAGGGTCTGGGCATCTTGTTGGATTTTTAATTCCCAGGCTCGTATTCGAGTTAGCCCATTTATTCAGTTATAGAACCCAGGTTAACTTCTGTGTGCTGGAGCAATGATGAATCCATAACATTCACCTGGGAATGTGGCGATTAGAAATACAGAACAAGTTATTGCATAACAATGGGAGCGCATGAGGTGTTTGATGTGGGGACCCACACCAGCCAATCGGTCGTTATGCATGAGGGTGTAACCTCAAGTCATAGGGGTGAGAAAGGAAGAGGGGTCAAGACAGACAGAGAAAATAGACATTTAAGGGTGGAAGAGTCCTATACAGGGAACACACAGACATTTTCTGCATGCAAATCATGTTTATTCCCCTGGACATTCTCAGGAGTTTCCCCAACAATGGCCCCATCTTTCAGCACCTCCTGGGGTCATCAGATGGGCTCCAAGGCTGCCCATCTCTGGACGGTGCACCGTCCCCTCTGTGTTCACCCTCTGTCTTCATCATGGGTCCTTCTCTGGTTGTGTTGAGCCTCAAATAGCAGCACCCCGAGGACCACCAGGACCAAGCCAGCCATGCCCATCCGGATGAGATTCCCCACGGTGTAGTCTTGGGGGAGGGAAGCAGGGAGTTGTGGACAAAGAGGTCAGAGAGATCAGGATCCTGGATGTCCACCCAGCACACCCACTTCCCCTTGACTGAACATGACCCTCTACCCCAAGCATGTCAAACTCACAGCCTGCTGGCCACATGCAGCCCACATGAATATTCTTGCAGCCCAGCCAATATAATGGTATGTAAGAAATGTTTTAACAAAAATTCCATAACTTAATTTTTACAATATTCTGTTATACATATCTAGTGGCCTCGGTGCACTCGGTGTGTGTGGGGGGAAGGGGTCCCCCAGCCTGGCCTGTGCCCTGTCACAGTGTGAGAGCCCCGCAATCCATTGCCCCAAAGAGGTAGGCCCTGTCCACCCATCTGGGGCTCCTCGAAGAATTGCCCCAAAGAGGTAGATGACAGCCAGAGGAGGCCTGCGGATCCATGGTCTGGGCCACCTTTGCGGGATCCATGGTCTGGGCCACCTTTGCCCAGGCTCGCCGAGAGGCCTCTGCCACACCCGCCTCTGTCCCCGATGCTGCAAGTCCCCGCCCACCCAGCCTCCAGTTGATTGGTCATTATGCATGAGGGTGTCCTGGCCATTTGCATATTGCCTTTTTATTTGTATAGATTGTTAATGACGAACTATAACGTTTGCTAATGAATGATTACTATAATTGTGTTGCATTCATTTCCCTTAGGTGCCTTACACGCAGGTGCACCATTTCTCTCCACTAAGTGCACCATTTCTCTCCACTAATACCAGCAGTGAATATTTTAGCAGCCGATGGCCACGTCATTAGGCTTGGACTGACTTGTTGGGTGTAATCAACAGGAAATATTTTGCTTTGGTAGATAAAGAAAAATAGGTTCATTTGCCTTACACTGATTAATTTGTACAGTTATCTGGTGTCTGGTAAGTTCATGTTCAAGAAAAAAATATTAATTTTTATTAAAATGTTCCATTATTTTATGTTAACGATGACTCATTTATTTCAGCCCTTTGTATTGAGCATGTCTCTATCAACATAAACCTACGTTTCTATGAAAATGGAAGCTTTTGGTTTTTTTTTTTTTTTGTGGCCACATACACTTAAACCTTGTTAGACTTTGAGTTTGACATGCTTTCTCTACCCCAACCCCATATCTGAGGATGTCTCCCACTCACTGATCTTGGGGTCTGACCTACTTGGTGATGGGCTGAGGGTGTCACCTACTCCTGGGAATCAGGACACGAGGGTGTGCGTGAGGACCTGGGGAGGCAGGAGCCCTCCCCCTGGGCCCTGTGCTCTCAGATGCCCCACTTCTCCGATGATGACTTTTACACCGCCCCTCCACGAGCCTGTCTTTTCTCTGCCAGGTTCCCTGGGATCCTCCTTGGATTGTTACTAGCCTGCCTGTGAGCTGTGAATTCAGAACCTGCTCTGAGGTTCATAGGACCAGACTTGGCTTGGGCCCCTACATTAATGAGAAAGGCGGTCTCCATAAAGAAATTGTTGACTGTTCTTGTTGTTGTTGTTTTAACTACAAGACTTCATCATCTTACTTTGCTACAGCTGAGAGATGCAACTTATCCAAAGCCTGGGGAGCAGGAATCCATGAATGAGGAGCGAGAGTCAGTGGCTCTGGAAATTATAGGTTTTTGGAGCCCCCAGGGTTCCCTCATTTATTACTGTCTCACACGTTCCCGGGTACGGGGCCCTAACCTACCTGAGCAGAGAAAGCAGTGGGTCAGGGACCCCTCACCTGCAACCAGGAGCTCCAGGGGCTCACTGGGGAGTGACAGCAGGAAGGGGGAGGAGCTGTGTGAGCTGTAGCACCTGTAGGTGCCCCCGTGGGCTGAGGTCACAGGACTCATGGAGAACTCTGCCTGGTACTGCTGAGCTCGGTGCTCTGATCTCAGACGCAGGGGGGGATCGGCTGCCCCCTCCTTGGACAGAAGAAATGTGTCCCGCGGGCTCTGTGACTGACATAGCAAGGTCACGTTCTCCCCTGAGGCCACCCTGGGGCCTGGCTTCACCGAGAGGGAGGGTTTGTCAGGCAGGTGTCCTAGAGAGAGGAAGGGAAGGAGAGAGGGTGAAGGCTGCCGGCTCAGCTTGTTCTGACCTGAGAGTCACCAGGCTTCTTTCTAAGGACCCTCCTGTCTGTCTCTGTTTCTCTGAGTCTCCCCCTCTGCCTCCCACTCCTCTCTCTCTCTCTCTCTCTCTCTCTCTCTCTCTCTCTCTCTTTATCCCACTCTGAGAACCCCAGAGCCCTGGCCCAAGCCATCACCAACTGGGGCTCTCCATCGGGGTCAGTATAGATTTTAATACCCTGACTGAACCCACTGGCTCCTCACCTGCCACCATGATGTCCAGGGGGTCACTGGGGGCCGACCACTCAGAGGACAGGTTGTATCTACCGTAGCATCGGTACCGGCCCCCGTGCGAGCTGCTCACAGTGCCCAGGGGGAAGTGGGCCTGAGAGAGCCCAGCCTGGGGCTGCAGGACAAGGCTCTGGGGGAGGTCCTGTCCCCCCTCCTTGTGCAGAGCGAATCTGTCACAGCCGACATCAGAGCGACACTGGAGGGTCAGGTTCTGTCCAGAGGCCACGATGGGGCCCTGCTGGCTCAGGAGGGTGGGCTTCCCAGATTCACCTGGAGAGACCAGACATGAATTACAGGGGCTGCTCCTCCCACAAAACCCTTCTCCTGGCCTGACCCCCAGGTCTCACTGTCTCTGTCTGTGTCTCTGGGCCAGTAGCCCCTGTGCTCCCGTCACCCCACCATCTCACATGGGGCTCCCATCCCAGCAAAGACCCCAATAACCAGGTTGGTGCCTCAGTCCATGGATGGGACAGTAATGGGACTTACCCGGGACCAGGAGCTCCAGGATGTCAGTGGGGTGTGAGCACACCTGAGGCCTGTCCCTGTAGCAGCCATAGCATCTGAACGTCCACCTGTGAATGGCGGTCACAGGGCCCACAGGGAACAGGGCCTGGGACTGACCACTGGCCTGTGGCTGTGAGTCCAGGGCCCAGGAGAGCCTGTGATCTCCTTCCTTAGTCAGAATGAACCTGCCAAACCCCTCCCATGAGCCACACTGGAGGGTCACGTTCCCTCCTGAGGTCACGACAGGGATGGGCAGGGCTGAGAGGCTGGGTTTGCTGTAGGCTCCTAGGAGAGGAGGAGGAAGCGTGTTAAATGGGGCTCACAACTCCCTCATGTCCTCCATGGCTGGCCTGTGATAGAGACACCCTGAGAGCAGACCCCCTTCCTGAGGGCAGGGCCTGAGGCTGGGACCCCTAAGTGTCCTCTCACCTGTCACCACCAGCTCCAGGGGGTCACTGCGCTCTGACACGCCAGCGGTGCTGTGATAGTAACAGTGATATATCCCTGCATCATGCTCTGTCATGTGTGTGATGGAGAAGTTGGCCTTTTCCCCGGGCTCCAGTGGCTTAGGTTTGTACCAGGGTGCTGGGCTTTTATCTTTATACAGACTGTACACTTTAAACCCTTGGGTCCCCTGACACCAGATGGTCACGAGGTTCCCATAAGGGATCACAGGGCCTGGCTCAGCCCAGATGATGTGTTTGGGGAGGGTGCCTGGAAGGAAACCAGAGGCTGTATTACAAACACCTTCCCCACCCTCATCCCCCAGCTCCGTGGTCGGCAAACTGCGGCTTGCAAGCTACATGCGGTTCTTTGGCCCCTTGAGTGTGGCTCTTCCACAAAATTCCACGGCCTGGGCAAGTCCATTTTGAAGAAGTGGCGTTAGAAGAAGTTTAAGTTTAAAAAACTTGGCTCTCAAAAGAAATTTCAATCATTGTACTGTTGATGTTTGGCTCTGTTGACTGAGTTTGCCGACCACTGCCCCAGCTCAACCCCAAATCTTCTCATTTTATCACCTCATTCCAGCACCTCTGTGCTCCCTCCTGGGCCCCAGGGGTGAAGGAAGAGGAGGGACAAGGAGCCTGGGGAGGACTCACCTGCCTGCACCCCGGTCCTCTGGTCCAGACTCAGCCCTGGAAGAGACTTCCCATCAGAGATTTGAACCCGGATGTCTGAGCTGATTCCCTTCCTATCAGGCCCTGTCCACTGGAGCTGCCTGAGCCTGAGGTTCCCCATGAACAAGGTGGTGCAGCCGCCCCTCCTGCTCCCCCTCCCCATGTCCACAACTGACCGAGACAGAGAAGAACTGAGAGGATGGACATCATGGTGTCTGCTCTGAGGGCTCCCGCTCTGCAGATTGAGGAGGCCTGGGCCTAAAGGACAGAGATGCACAGGATGTGGTGAGTCAGGAGCTGCTGCCCTTCAGGGTTTTCACAGCTGGGGACCCACAGCCTGGGGAGGACACCACCCTAGGCCTGGCTCTGCATCTCCCAGGAGGAGGGCTCATGGGGAGTCCAGGTTTCAGGAGGCAGCTCAGCAGTGTCTGAGGTCTCACCTGATCCTCAGGGTCTCATGTGCAAATGCATGTTGCAAAGATCCCCAGGCTCACCCCCTCCCACCTTGTTGGTGTTTTATTTACAAACTAGAGGCCCGGTGCATGAAATTCATGCATGAGGGTTGTTTGTGTGTCCCTTACCGAGACAGAGAAGAACAGAGAGGATGGACATCATGGTGCAGGCTTGGGTCCCCCCCCCCCCAACTGTCCTCCTCTGCAGGTCTGGTCATCCCCAACTTCACTCCTCTGCTGGCCCAGTCCCCCGAACTGCTCTCCCTTGCAGGCCAGTTCCCCCTAAACTGCCCTCCACTGCCTGCTCCCAACTGTCCTCCCCTACAGGCCTATTCACCCCTAACTGCCCTCCCCTGCAGGACTGGTCCCTCCCAACTGCCCTCTCTTGCTGGCCTGATCACCCACAACTGCCCTCCCCTGCTGGCCATCTTGTGGCAGCCATCTTGTGTCTACATGGGGGTGGCAATCTTGTGTGTTGGAGTGATGGTCAATTTGCATATTGCCTCTTTATTATATAGGATACTAGTAGCCCATTTGCAGGAAGAATCCTGCAAGCGGCCGCTGCGGCCGCGTGTGCCGCCACCGTTGCAGCCGCCGCGCCTGCACCCACACGTCGCTGCCGCCCACCCCGCCCCGCCCCGCCCTGCCCTGCCCGGGCTTTCCCTCTGGCAGCCACCTTGCTTTCTGCTTTTCTTCCCTCTTCCTTCTAAGTTGTCTTCAGTCTTCACTCCTCCCTTCCTTAGCGTATGCAAATTAACCACCATCTTTGTTGGGTAATTTGCATATTCGCCCTGATTGGCTGGTAGGCGTGGCTTTGGCTGGTGGGCGTAGCTGGGCATAGTGAAGGTGTGGTCAATTTGCATATTACTATTTTATTAGGTAGGATTGCACTCCTCCAGTTCATTTGTAATACATGACACATGATTTTATAAGATGATCTAAACAGTTTGTTTCTCATATGTTCCTTTTGTGATAAACACCTCATCAATGCCCTTGTGTGGCGATCCCCACACCCATGACAAGCCACCACTTCTCTCTCCCTTCCTCCCTTTTAGACAGTCTGTCTGTATGTGTCCAGAGGCATTTAAAATGTTCTTTCCTCTCTACCATGTTCTCATCCACCTCTTAGGTCTCCACCTACTCACACAGCCGATCCTTCAAACACAGTCTAGACATGGTCCCAGCTGTTCTCATACAGTTCTTTTTAAATTTCCTTTTTGTAAATAATTAATTCATACATTAGCCTTAGAATGTCCTAGTCTACTTCTCCGAGTTCTCAAAATACAAGCAATGTGTCTCCTGGATCATGGATGTATTTCTGGTACCTGGATAAATACCTGGCAGGTAGAAGGAGATAAATATTTGTTTATGGAAGAGTCCAAGACAGAATGTAAATTCCACTTGTGGTGGCTGAGAAGGTTCGTGATTGCCCTCTTTAGAGCCGGCCGGCCAGGGGTTGCCTCTGACCCAGAACAGGGACCTGCCCTCTCAGAGCAGAAGTTCAGACCAGAGTCCTGGGAGTCAGATGAGACCTCAGAGCTGAGCTGTGTCCCCAGAGGCCTGGACTCCCCCCTGAGGGCTCATCCTGGGGAAACCCAGAGCCATCCAGGGTGGGGCCATCCACTTGCTGTGGGTCCACATCTGAGGGAAGCCGGAAGGGCAGTAGCAGCTCCTGAACCACATCCTGTGTGTCTCTGTCGTTCAGGCCAAAGCCTCCACCATCTGCAGAGCAGGAGCCCTCAGAACAGATGCCATGGCGTCCATCCTCTCTGCTCTTCTCTGCCTCGGTCAGTTGTGCACCCGGGGAGGAGGAGAAGAAGGGGCGGCTGCACCCCCTTGTTCATGGGAACCTCAGGTTCAGGCAGCTCCAGTTGACAGGCCCTGATTGAAGGGGAATCAGCTCAGATGTCTGGGTGCAAATCTCTCAAAGGAACTCTCTTCCAGGGCTGAGTCTGGACCAGAGGACCCATGTGCAGGCAGGTGAGTCCTCCCCAGGCTCCATGTCCCTCCTCTTCTTTCATCCCTGGAGCTCAGGAGGGAGCACAGAGGTGCTGGGATGAGGTGATAAAATGAGGGTCTTGGGTTGAGCTGGGGGTTGAGGGTGGGGAAGGCCCTTGTAAAACGACCTCTGGTTTCCTTCTAGGGATCCTCCCCAAACCAACCCTCTGGGCTGAGCCAGGCCCTGTGAACCCCTGGGGGATCCCCGTTACCATCTGGTGTGAGGGTTCCCCAGGGGCTGAGGAGTACCGTCTGGATAAAGAAGGAAGCCCAGCACCATGGAAAAGACTGGATCTACTGGAGCCCGGGGACAAGGCCAAGTTCTCCATCACATACATGACAGACCATATTGCAGGGATATATCACTGTTACTATTGCAGCCCTGCTGGCTGGTCAGAGCGCAGTGACCCCCTGGAGCTGGTGGTGACAGGTGAGAGGACACTCAGGGGTCCCAGCCTCAGGCTCTTCCCTCAGGAAGGGGATCTGCTCTCAGGGTGTGTTCCTCTCACAGCCCAGCCCTGGGGGATGTGAGGGAGGTGTGACCTGTACTACATTCCTACTTTTTCCCCTAGGATCCTATGGCAAACCCAGCCTCTCAGCCCTGCCCAGCCCTGTCGTGACCTCAGGAGGGAACGTGACCCTCCAGTGTGGCTCAGAGCAGGGATTTGACAAGTTCATTCTGACTAAGGAAGGAGATCACAGGTTCCTCTGGACCCAGGACTCACAGCCACAGCCCAGGGGGCAGTCCCAGGCCCTGTTCCCTGTGGGCCCTGTGACCCCCAACCACAGGGGGACTTTCAGATGCTATGGCTGTTACAGGAACTGGCCTCATATGTGCACACGCTCCAGTGATACCCTGGAGCTCCTGGTCCCAGGTGAGTCCCATTTTTGTGTCATTCACAGACTGTGGTATCAACCAGTTAATTGGCATCTTTGTTGTGAGGGGAGCAAAGGGGCTACTGGGCCAGAGACACAGTGACAAAGAAGGTGAGACCTGGGGGCCAGGCCAGGAGAAGGGGGTTATGGGAGGATCCACCCCTGTAATTCATATCTGGTCTCCATAGGTGAGTCTGGGAAGCCCTCCCTCCTGAGCCAGCAGGGACCCATCGTGGCCTCTGGACAGAGCCTGACCCTCCAGTGCCGCTCTGATGTTGGCTATGACAGATTCGCTCTGCACAAGGAGGGGGGACGGAACCTCCCCCAGAGCCTTGTCCTGCAGCCCCAGGCTGGGCTCTCTCAGGCCCACTTCCCCCTGGGCACTGTGAGCAGCTCCCACGGGGGCCGGTACCGATGCTACGGTGGATACAACCTCTCCTCTGAGTGGTCGGCCCCCAGCGACCCCCTGGACATCCTGGTGGCAGGTGAGGAGCCAGTGCATTCAGTCAGGGACCCAGACTCTGCACAGGCCCTACTGGGGGTCTCAGGTGGTGAGACCAGAATGAAAGTGCAGACCCCAGAAAGGGAGAGAGACATAGAGCGACAGGGGGTGGGAGGAAGGGGGGGGACTCAGAGAAACAGAGACAGACAGAGCGGAGGGTCCTCAGAGAGAGGCCTGGTGACTCTCAGGGCAGAACAAGGTGGGCAGGCAGCCCTCACCCTCCCTCCCTCTCTCTAGGATGGCTGCCTGACAGACCCTCGCTCTCGGTGCAGCCAGGCCCCAGGGTGGCCTCAGGAGAGAACGTGACCCTGCGGTGTCAGTCACAGAGCCCGAGGGACACGTTCCTTCTGGTCAAGGAGGGGGCAGCCGATCCCCCCTCTCGTCTGAGATCAGAGCACCGAGCTCAGCAGTTCCAGGCAGAGTTCTCCATGAGCCCTGTGACCTCAGCCCACAGGGGGACCTACAGGTGCTACAGCTCACACAGCTCTTCCCCCTTCCTGCTGTCACACCCCAGTGAGCCCCTGGAGCTCCTGGTCTCAGGTGAGGACCCTGACCCTGTCTGCTGAGCTCTCCACTCCCCGGAATTATGGGCTGAAAGGGAGTGGGGGGCTCTAAGGATGGTCACCCAGAATTTATCTATACCTCAGAGGCCCTCCCTGTCTACTCCCTTCCCCTCATGTGGGTCCAGAAGGTGTCAGCTGGGCAGTGGGAGGGTCTCACGGGCCACAGCACAGATGTAGGAGGTTCTGAGTGAGGTTCCAACTCCAGGGTCAGGCCCAACCTCTCACCCTCTTCCTGTCCTCACTTCCAGAACCCTCTGGAGGCACCAGCCCCCGACCCACAGGGCCCGCCTCCACAGCTGGTGAGTCCCGGGGAGCTCTGTGCAGAGGGGGCACAGCCCACCCAGCAAGTCCTGAGAGTCTGTCAGGGGATCCAGTGACCCAGGTCCTCAAGGACGGGCTTGTGTCCCTGGGGGACTGGGAGTCCCAGGGTCTGAGGCTGGTGATGGGTGGGGTGGTCATGGCAGAGGGATATTCGGGGGCGCAGGCTGGGGGAGGGGGAGCTGGGTTCATGTGGGGAGATGACAGCCCCATCCTGAACCTAGGAGGCTCTAAGGATCCATCTCTCCCACCCACAGGGTCAGGCATGCAGACGGGTTAGTGAAGGGTTCTGTGGGGAGGTGGTGGGTGCCTGATGGGGACAGGGGCTGAGCTATAAGGCGTTCAGGCCCCTCTGAAGTCTCTCACTTGGACACGCCCTTCCCCTGCCTGGGCCTCAGTATCTGCAGCTGTGAAAGGAGGGAATCCTTGTCCAGAGCTTAGACTTCCTGTCGGTTCTGGCCCTGACCTCCTGGGAGAGGGCCTCACAGGGAAGCCCCCAGAACGTGATGTTATGGGGCCTGTCCCCTCTGTCTCAGTGACGGTGACACTGTACAGGATGGGACAGGCAGGACAAGGCTCCGGGCACCCAGTCCTCCCCCTCAGCTCAGGCTCAGCTCAGAGGAGGGAACAGGCTGGATCAGCCCTGGGTCAGCTCCTGGCTCTGCTGCTCCTGCTGTGGGGCTGGGCAGTCCCTTCTCTCCTCTGAGTGTCGGGTTCCTGTCTGCTCATCCCTGGTCCCATCCTGCTCACAGGCTGCTGGGAGATGAGGTGACATAAGGGCTCACAGAGCTCAGGAAGGCAGAGCCCCCAGCCCAGCCCGACCTTCCCCAGGGGGTGTTAGGGCCTGCAGAGTAGGGACGATCCAGGGGAGATCCAGAGTCTAGCCCACATCCTGCCCCTCCTGTCCCTGCTGTGCTGGGGCGGGTAATGAGGAAGGACCCTCAGCTCCAGAGGAGACGTGGACAGACCCCTTCAGAGGAGGAGCCAGAGCACAAAGCTGGTGTCCCCCTGGTGGGCAGCGTGAGGCCAGCACAGGGAACCCACAGTCCTGAGTTATAGTCCCAGCCCTGCCTGGTCCAGGCTGGGTGACCTGGGGCACATGGTTAACCTCTCTGAGCCTCAGTGAAGTGGGTGGTGGGGTCAACAATCCCTGGTGAATGACTGCTGTGAGGTGAGAGGAGATGAGTGACAGACCCCAGCACGTGCCTCACACACAGTAGGTGCTCATTTAATTGCATCACTGGCTCATTCATGACGTCACCCTTGTCCAAGGTCCCAAATGGTACATGGTCATCCTGATTGGGTTCTCGGTGGCCCTCGTCCTACTGCTCTCCCTCTTCCTCTTCCTCCTCCTCCGACACCGATGTCAGAGCAAAGGCAGGACGTCGGGTGAGTAGGGAACAGGGTGACCTGGGTCACAGGAGGGAGAGGGGCTCAGAGCACCTGCCACAGGAAACCAAATGGATGGAGAAGGTGAGCTGGGAAAAGGATTTCTCCAGAAGCTCAAATCAGTAAACCTAGAAAGAAAACAATGTCAGCACACATATAAGGTAATCTTTAATCATTTTGAATCTCATGACATATGAAACATGCACATGTGTGTGGTACGTTTATTCTTTCCTGTGGAATCACAGGGGGAGGGGTCCTATCTCCCAAGGCTGAGATGGTCCCTCTTGACCAGCCCAGAGATGGGCTCATGTCCAACCTCCTGCAGGGACCACACACCCAGAGGCCATGGACAGAGGCCCGCAGATCAGGTAATTTCTGCCCCAAAGATCTGAGACCTCCATGACCCATGGCTCAGCTCTGCCCCTAACTCTCCTGTGTCCTCCCCCAGCTACAGCCCAGCTGCAGATGCCCAGGAAGAGGCTCTTTGTGAGAGGAAGAGACAGCTGCCCTGGGGGAGGGGGCACAGGGATTTTAGGAGGTGATGGGGAGGGTTAGGCTGGGAGGCTGGGTGTTAGGGGTGAGAAGGACTGAGACCCACACTGTGTGACCTGGCACCTTACCTCACCCTGGGTTAGTGGCCCATCTGGGAGCAGGCGGAGTCTGCAGCCCTGAGATCTCGGGGACCTTCCAGGAGACACACCCCTGTTCTGCCCCAGCAGATGCTTCTGTGAAGGACCCACAGCCTGGGGAGAGTGTGGAGCTGGACCCTCAGGTGAGACCCCTGCTCCTGTCCAGGCCACCAAGGACCTTCTGTTGCCCGTTTAATCCAATGGACCCTTCCCTGTCCCACCTCACCTGCTTCTCAGCAGCATCCACACTGACCTTCCCTCTAGGCCCCCAAGGTTATCCTGCTGTGACTCACTCCTCCTGGTTTCCTTGTGACCTCATGGCCCCTCCTACATGGTCCCCTTTGCTGGCCCCTCGTCCTCTGTCTGAGCTTGTGCAGCCCCAGGTCTCAGGAGGAGGCAGGAATAAGTGACTCACCCACAGGTCCCCAGGACCCCTTCATTCATTCACCCAGCAGATGTGACGGGCTCACTGTTTACAGCTCCATTTAGGGGCCACGGTGCCGCCCTGAGCCACACTGTCTCCACACTCCTCGAGCTCACCTGTGGGCGAGGGAGACAATGTGCAAACAAGCAGCCAGTGTCCCAGAGAGCAAAGTGCTGTGAAGGAACATAAAGCATGAGGAGGGGATAAAGTGCATGGTGGGGGACAGGGAAAGAGCGGGTGCAGAGGTCCTGGGGCAGGGCCTGCTTCTTCAGGAGGAGGGGCCCTAAGGCTGGAGTCCAGTGAGCGAGAGAGAGAGAGAGCGTGTTAGGATGAGAGTCAGAACCACAGAAGCATCCAGAGGCCCCGAGGCTCGGGAAGGCCCTGCAGATTCCATCAGGAGAGGGACCTGGTCTATTTAAAGTGTAAGCCATCTCTCTGGCAACCTGAGGATGATTGACAGGAGGATTTCTACTGTGGAATCGAGGAGACGCTGTTCTGTCTCACTGTCTCCAGCAGAACGGGCAGGATGAAGGCCCCCAGGGAGTTACGTACGCCCAGGTGAACCGCTCAAGACCAAGATCCGGACCAGGAATGCCCACCTCTCCTTTGCCTCTGTTGAGGGGATTGCTGGACACAAAGGGCAGACAAGCAGAAGAGGACAGACAGATGGACAGTCAAGTGGGTCCCGTCTTCTCCAGACACCCAGGTTTTTCCCAACCCTAACCACGTTTCATACCTCTTTCTCCCACTGCTCCAGGCTGCACCTGACGCCCAACAGGATGTGACCTACGCCCAGCTGAATCTCTTGGCCCTCAATCAGAGGACAACTGCACCCCATTTCTCCCCATCCAATGAGCCCCCAGATGAGCACATTGTGTATATTGCTCTGTCTGTCCCCTAGCCCAGGAAAGACCCAAACCCCACATTTCAGGAAGGGGGCCTGCACATACCCCCAAAAGCCTGAATGCTTCCCCATGGACACGTGGCTAGTGCCCCAGCCTGGAGACCTGACAGGGACCACCCACAGCTCCTGGGGCCTCTGGGAGTCTCCAGGTTTATAGTCGAAGATAACCTATATCTCTACCTCTTACAAATAAAGCAACAGACTTTTCAGTAATCAATGTGTGAACCAAAACCAGAAGTGAATGTTTTAAATTAAATTATAATGTAAACTAGAGGCCCAGTGCACGAATTCATGCATGGGTGGGGTCCCTCAGCCTGGCCGCCAATCGGGGCCACTGGGTTGGGCCCTGCTGGCAGTGGGTAGGAACTGCGGGAGGTTGGCCCCAGCAACAAGCTAACCAACGGCCAATTCCAACAAGCTAACCAACGGCCAATTGTGCTCCCTCCTCCCTCGTGTCTGGGTCCAGGGTGGAGGTGAACCAGATTCAGGGATGTCAGGGCCCCAGCAGCAATGTCTGGGTCAGTGCACATCATAGCTACTGGCTGGTCGTCAGGTCATTCCGGTCGTTTGGTCAAAGCAGTCACTTAGGCTTATATATATATACATATATATATATATATATATATATATATATATATATATATATATATATATATATATTGGACCTATGAAATAAGATAATTGAAAACCATGAATGAATATATTGGAAAAAGGAAAAGCCTTAAATATTCAATGACCTAAGCTATTATATCAAGAATTAAAGGCCTGCAGTGGGGGCTGGGTTGAGGGGGAAGTGGAGGGACATAAAGGCCATCTGTAACACTGTCAACAATAAAAAATAAACTAAAAAAAAAACTTAGAAAAAAAGATTGCACTGAATCCTAGATGACTGGATATGCAAGATCCTCCATAATGGGACTGGGCCCAGAGGGTCATGTGATGTTAAGGGGAGGTGGGTGACCTGGGTGGATAACCAGGGTCCTCAGGTGATTTTGGTCTGCCCTGCCCTCTGTGACCTTTTTACCCACAATTCTTAGTTTCCCACCCCCACGTCTACACCATGGGAAACCCCATTTGGATGGGCAAGGCTGGCTTGGTCCTGGTGGTGTTTGGGGTGCTGCTATTTCAGGCTTGAAACAGCCAGAGAAGGACCCATAATGCCCCCAGAGTGTGACTAGAGAAGGAACAATGCACGGTTCGGAGAGGGGGTGCCTTGGATCCCATCTGAGGGTCTCAGGATGTAGTGGGAGAAAGTGGGGACCCCGAGTTGGTAGAACTACCTGCTGATTTTTCTAGCAGAATCAAGATGGTTTGGGTGCACAAAAATGTCTGAGGTCTCCCTGTACAAGCTTCTTCCTCCATTAAATGTGTATCTTCTCTCCCTGTCTTGGTTGACTTTCTGTGATGACCTCCCTTCTTTCCTCACCCCTGTGACTTGAGGGTCCATCCCACATGGCAGGTGTGGGTTCCCACATCTAACGCCCCATGCTCTCCTCCACTGTTATGTCTGTTTAGATAATTACATTTATTGTGGTGAACCCTGTTTAATAAATTGTACCAGTTTTGAATGTGCAATTCTATGGTACCACATATATGTATATTTTATGGGATACCATGTTATTTACTTTTTATCACCACATGACCAGATGGGTATTGTTGAGTCTTCTCTTCAGTTCACAGGACTTCATCTGAATTCAATAACTAAATAACTCAGGCAGTGTGGCTCAGTGGTTGAGTGTTGTCCTATGAACCAGGATGTGATGGTTCAATTCTGGTCAGGGCACATGCCTGGGTTGTGGGCTCGATCCCCCGTAGGTGTGCACGAGGCAGCTGATCCATGGTTCTCTCTTATCATTGATGTTTCTGTCTCTCTCCCTCTTCCTTCCTCTTTGAAATCAATAAAAATATATTTAAAAAAATTAACTAAGTGGGCAGAATGAGATATAAAACTAGTAAAGAAAATTTAAAATGATGTCTCACACCCATTCTGGACCCCACAACACTTCCTGTCTTCCTCAGATGACACAGGATATTGGGGTTTAATCATTTTTTACATCTTTTTTTGGTCAAATATTGCATATTTGTCATTCACTTGTAATACATGGTGTGTATGATCTTCATAAACAACCTCACCAGCGCAGTCCATTTCTATATTTCCCTCTTGTCTTGGAGACACTACCCAATGCCCTTGCATGGTGGACAGTGCCAACGTGACCTGTTTCCATCTCACTTTCTCTTACCTTCCCCCTTCAGAGAGTCCCTATGTCGGTAATGGTGTCTGGATGTTTTTTTCTCTGTAGAATTTCCTCCCACCCCCTTAGGACTTCACCTCCTCAAACAGCCACCATTCCCTCAACCGCAGTCTAGTCCTGGGCCCAGTTGTTCTAATATTTTCTCTCTCCTCTCCTTTGTACATAAATTAATTGCAACATAAATCTTTGAATGCTCAAAGGCTGCTAATCTGAAATTTCCAAATGCAGGAAATAAGTCTTTGTCAATTAGGTCTTTCTGGTGACTGGTATAAATATTGGTAGAAGGTGATAAGTAAATCTTTGCATATGGCCTTGCTAAAGGCAGAAATTAAATTTAAAAATATTTATTATCTTTATTGTTGAGAGCATTACAGATGTCCCCCCATTTACTCCCAATTGCCCCCCCTCCACCTGGTTCCTGCCCCACCCCAGGCCTGTTGTGGAGGTCTGACCATTCAACCAGGCAGGATGTGGTTCTGCAACAACTTACATTTAATTGTGGGTGTTACTGTCCTTGAAGAAGAACAATCCCTAAGCCTAAGCCTTACCCTAACCCTGTCATAAATCATATGTAAAGCACAGACTCATGTTTATATTTCCCTTTTATATAAAACTAGAGGACTGGTGCATGAAATTTGTGCACTCGGGTGGGGGTCCCTCAGCCCAGCCTGTGCCCTCTCTCAGTCCGGGAGCCCTTGGGGGATGTCCAACTGATGGCTTAGGCCCGCTCCCTGCTCCCCTTAGCTGGCAGTTGGACATCCTTAGCGCTGCTGCGGAAGCGGGAGAGGCTCCCGCCACCACCGCTGCACTAGCCAGCTGTGAGCCTGGCTTCTGGCTGAGTGGCACTCCCCCTGTGGGAGCACATTGACCACCAGAGGGTAACTCCTGAGTTGAGTGTCTGCTCCCTGGTGGTCAGTGCACTTCATAGCGACTGGTCGTTCTGCTGTTCAGTTGATTTGCATTTTAGCCTTTTATTATATAGGATTCAAGGAACATAGGCTAAGCTACATATCTGGATGCCCACCAGGAGGGGTGGAGCTGTCCACATCTCAGTGCTGAATTTGTTTCCACCCTCTCAGGATTAACATACAAAGTGAGCAGTAATTAGGGGAGAGGGTGGTGGTCCATGGTCTTAAGGAAAACCTGCCAGATACGCATGCATGTTGTTGGTCAAGATTAGAGCTGCTGTGAATCACCACAACCTCCTGAAACCAGGAGAACTGTCCTGACTTGCTGACTCTCTGACGACAACTTTGAATTTACTTTGCAGAGTCAGGTTGGTGCTGCTCATCCATCAGGAAAAGTGCTAAACGACCCATAGAAGGTGCTATAGCACAGCTCTTTTTAAAAATATATATTTTTTATTTAAAAAAACACATTTTTCTTGATTTCAGAGAGGGAGAGAGCGATAGAAACATCAAGGAAGAGAGAGAATCATTGATTGGTTGACTCCTGCACGCCCCCTACTGGAGATCAAGCCTGCAACCTGGGCATGTGCCCTTGACCAGAATCGAACCTGGGACCCTTCAGTCTGCAGGCCGATGCTCTATCCACTGAGCCAAACCAGCTAGGGCTATAGCAGAGTTCTTGACGATTTATTCTTCAGCTGCTAAAGCGAAGCTCAAGATGCAGTGTTATCTTTAAGGGAGAGGGTAAGTTAAAGATAATAAGAATGCCAATGGCAAACCCTCCTCTGGGTATTGATGCGAAAAAGGTAAAAGCATTTATTCATAAAGATATGTGTGTCCATGGTTTATGGATGTCAGCAACCTTCACCCTCCCCCCTCCACCTTCACCACCTCACACAGCCACTTCCTGCATCCTGGAGAGTGAGACTTCTTGTCGTCTGAGGAGCAGGTGAGGAGCGAACATTCAGAAACACTGATGCAAGTTCAGCTCCCATGAGATGCCCCTGTTGACCTGCATTTCCTGAGGCTGAGAACTTGGGAAACATGGTGCTTCTGTCAAACAGGAGGCAGGGCTGAGCAAAGCAGAGACAGTCCAGGATGTGGTGGGCAGTGTCTCCATACCGCATAAGTCCTGTTCACAAGGTGCCCATCTCACAGGAAGAGGACCAGACCTTTCACCCTAAAAATAGCAGGTGCTGAAGGTCTGATGTGAACCACGTCCTGACCACACCTCACGTCTAAAGTACCACATTTACTTTTCCTATGCTCTGCAGTCACATAAGGACTTTCACATAATTTTTCTGCCATTGGAAAGTCATACCAATTATTCCATTTATAGCTTTCAACAGCCCCTGGCCAAGCTAATGTAGAAAAATAGTGAATAGTCTGAAGCAATCTTCAGGAGAAATATGACATCTCTCAAGCGGCTAGTATCTATTAAGGCCTTGTGCCAGTCACATAGTCTTCACTCTCTGGCCAAACAAAAAGCAGAGTGGACAGTTGGATTCTGCATTTCTAGAAGAGAAGACAACCTAACAAGGTTTGCTTTTTATTATTTTAGTTGAAATCATTCCTTGTGTGTGAGTCAAAATCAGTGTCTTATATTTATACTAGAGGCCCCGGTGCACAAAAGTCATGCATGGGGCGGGGGGTCCCACAGCCCAGCCTGCATTCTCTCCAATCCAGGACCTCTTGGGGGATGTCTGACTGCTGGTTTAGGGAAACCTTCAGTTGAACATCCCTCTCACAATCCGCGACTGCTGGCTCCTAACTGCTCGCCTGCCTGCCGGCCTGATCACCCCCTAACTGCCCTCCCCTGCTGGCCTGATGGCCCCTAACTGCCTCTGCCTTGGCCCCTGGCACCGTGGCTTTGTCCGGAAGGATGTCTGGAAGATGATCAGTCTAATTAGCATATCACCCTATAGATGGAGAGAGAGTGAAGTGAGAGAAACACATCAATTGGTTGCCTCCCAAACAGATCCAGACTAGGGCCAGGAATTGAACCCGTGACCCTTTGATGCATGGGCTGACTCTCTAACCACTGAGAAACCCTGGCCAGGGCTGGAAGTTGGCACTCTGTCCAACATCTTTCCATTCCCCTATCCTGCCTGTGTTGAGGATCATTCCACTCTATGTTTCTATGAGTTTGGCATTGGTAGATTCCACACATAGGTGAGAACAGTATCTGTCTTCCTCTGTCCCATTTATCTCACTTAGCACAATGCCCCAAAGTGTGACCCATGTCAGAGCTGGCAGGATTTACATCTTCTTCATGGCTGAATGGTATTCTTGTATGTATGTATTCAGAAAATGGCAAATGCCACAGATCAGAGCATCCTAAAAAGTGATGATTTTCAGAGGCAGCACAGTGCCAGGCTGTCCCATCAAACACTAATGTGTCAAATCCAAGTGATACCATTACTGGGGAAATGGCACAGTTGACATCTGATGAGGATGGGAAGGGATGTGGAGTACAGATGGGGCATAGCCATCATTTTGGATTTCTCTTTTCTAGGTTTGTATCTAAGTTTGCCCATTTGTTTAGTTACTGAATCCAGGCAAAGTCCTCTGAACGGAGGAAAGGACTCAATAATGTTCATCTGGTCACGTGGAGATAAAAAATAAATAATATGGTATCACGTAAACATAGATAGATATTGTACAATAGAATTGTACACTTGAAACTTGTACAATTGATGAAACAATGTCACCCCAATAAATGTAATTTTAAAAAAGTGGAGGAGAGCATGAGGTGTTAGATGTGGGGACCTACACCTGCCACGTGGGATGGTCCCTCAAATCACAGGGATGAGGAAAGAAGTGTGTGTGTGTGTGTGGGGGGGGGTCATTACAGAAAGCCAACCAAGATGTGGAGAGGAAACTCACATTTAATAGAGGGGGAAGCTGGTCCAGGGAGCACTCGGACATCTCCTGCACCAAACCATGTTCATTCCGTTAGAAAAATCAGCTGGCAGGTCTCCCAACGCATAGTCCCGACTTTCCTTCAGCACCTCCTGGGGTCCTCAGATGGGCTCCAAGGCTCCCCCTCTCTGAACTGTGCATTGTTCCCTCTGCATTCACCTCCTGGCTGCATCCTGGGTCTGTCTCTGGCTGTTTCCAGCCTGAAATACCAGCACCCCGAGCACCACCATGACCAATCCAGCCACGCCCATCCGGATGAGATTCCCCATGGTATAGTCTTCGGGGTGGGAGGCTAGGAATTTGGAAAAGTAGGTCACAGAGGCCAGGACACTGGATATCCACCCAGAGCACCCACTTCCCCTTCACAGGACATGACCCTCTGAGCCCAGCCCCATAACTGAGAGTTTCTCCCACTCACTGATCGTGGGGTCTGAGTTGTTAGGTGATGGGCTGGTGATGAGGGTGTCAGCTGCTCCTGAGAATCATGACACGAGGGTGTGAGTGAGGACCTGGGGGGACAGGAGTCTTCCTCCTGGACCCTGTGCTCTCAGATGCCCCACTTCTCAGATGATGACTTTTACACCGTCCCTCACCACACAGCCCCACAGCAGGAGCACCAGAGCCTGGAGCTGAGCCAGGGCTGATCCACCCTGTTCCCTCCACTGAGCTGAGCCTGAGCTGAGGGGGAGGACTGGGGCCCGGAGCCTTGTCCTGCCTGTCCCTCCCTGTACAGTGTCACCGTCACTGAGACAGAGGGGACAGGCCCCATAACATCACGTCCTGGGGGATTCCCTGTGAGGCCCTCTCCCAGGAGGTCAGGGCCAGAACCGACAGGAAGTCTAAGCTCTGGACAAGGATTCTCTCCTTCCACACCTGCAGACACTGAGGCCCAGACAGGGGAAGGGGGTGTCTATGTCAGTGAATTCAGAGGGGTATGAACCCCCATATGGCTCAGCCCCTGTCCCCCATGGAAGCACCCATCAGCTCCCCACAGAGCCCCTCACACAGAGTGGGTAGAAGAGACCAATCCTCAGTGCCTCCTGGGTTCAGGATGGGGCAGGAAGGGTCGGGGCTGCCTTCTCCCCCAATGAACCCAGCTCCTCCCCAGCCTGCGCCCCCACATCTCCCTCTGCCATGACCACCCCACCCATCACCAGCCTCAGACCCTGGGACTCCCAGCCCACCCGGGACACAAGCCCATCCTTGGGTCACTCAGACCCCTGACAGACTCTCAGGACTTGCTGGGTGGGCTGTGCTTCCTCTGGGCAGAGCTCCCCGGGACTCACCAGCTGTGGACGTGGGCCCTGTGGGTGGGGGGCTGGGTCCTCCAGAGGGTTCTGGAAATGAGGACAGGAAGAGGGTGAGAGGCTTGGGCTGGCCTTGGACCCCATTTCACACAGACTCCCTCTTACATCTGTGCTGTGGCCCCTAAGACCTCCCACTGCTTCAGTATCCAGGTGAGGGGGAGGGAGTGGATGGGGTGGGAGGGCCTCCAAGGAAAAGATATCCTCTGAGTGACCATCCCTAGAGCCCCTCCCTCCCTTTCAGCCATGATTGTTCTTGGGACGGGACCCTGAGCTGACAGCTCAGCAGACAGGGTCAGGGGCCCTCACCTGAGACCAGGAGCTCCAGGGGCTCACTAGGGAGTGACAGCAGGTAGAGAGAGGAACTGCATGAGCTGTAGCACCTGTAGGTGCCCCGATGGGCTGAGGTCACAGGACTCATGGAGAACTCTGCCTGGAACTGCTGAGCTCGGTGCTCTGATCTCAGACGAGAGGGGGGATCGGCTGCCCCCTCCTTGGACAGAAGGAACGTCTCCCTCTGGCTCTGTGACTGACACAGCAGGGTCACATTCTCTCCTGAGGCCACCCTGGGGCCTGGCTGCACTGAGAGGGAGGGTGTGTCAGGCAGGTGTCCTAGAGAGAGGGAGGGAGGGTGAGGGCTGCCTGCCCACCTTGTTCTGCCCTGAGAGTCAGCAGGCCTCTCTCTGAGGGCCCTCCTCTCTGTCTGTCTCTGTTTCTCTGAGTCCCCCCCATCTCCCCTCCCACCCCCTGCCTCTCTCTGTCTCCCTCCCTCCCTGGGGCCCTGCAATTTCGCTCTGGCCTCACCACCTAAGACCCCAACAGGGCCTGTGCAGAGTCTGGGTCCCTGACTGAACGCACTGGCTCCTCACCTGCCACCAGGATGTCCAGGGGGTCGCTGGGGGCCGACCACTCAGAGGAGAGGTTGTATCCACCGTAGCATCTGTACCGGCCCCCGTGGGAGCTGCTCACAGTGCCCAGGGGGAAGAGGGCCTGAGAGAGCCCAGCCTGGGGCTGCAGGACAAGGCTCTGGGGGAGGTCCCGTCCCCCCTCCTTGTGCAGAGCGAATCTGTCATAGCCGACATCAGAGCGACACTGGAGGGTCAGGCTCTGTCCAGAGGCCACGATGGGGCCCTGCTGGCTCAGGAGGGAGGGCTTCCCAGACTCACCTGGGGAGACCAGATGTGAATTACAGGGGTGGATCCTCCCATAACCCCTTTCTCCTATGCTGGCCCCCAGGTCTCACTGTCTCTCTCTGTGTCTCTGGCCCAGGAGCCCCTGTGCTCTCCTCACCCTCTTACATGGGTCTCTCCTCACAGCAAAGATGCCAATAATGTATTAGGTGCCTCAATCCATGGATGAGACAATAATGGGACTCACCTGAGACCAGGAGCTCCAGGGGGTCACTGGGGTGTGACCACATGTGGGGCCTGTCCCTATAACAACCATAGCATCTGAAGGTCCACCTGTGAATGGGGGTCACGGGGCCCACAGTGAACAGGGCCTGGGACTGCCCACTGGGCTGTGGCTGTGAGTCCAGGGCCCAGGAGAGCCTGTGATCTCCTTCCTTAGTCAGAATGAACCTGTGAAATCCCTGCCCTGAGTCACACTGGAGGGTCACGTTCCCTCCTGAGTTCACCACAGGGCTGGGCAAGGCTGAGAGGCTGGGTTTGCTGTAGGATCCTAGGAGAGGAGGAGGCAGGGTGTTAAATCAGCTCACACCTCCCTCATGTCCCCCAGGGCTGGGCTGTGAGAGGGAGACACCTTGAGAACAGACCCCCTTTCTGAGGGCAGAGCCTGAGGCTGGGACCCCTGAGTGTCCTCTCACCTGTCACCACCAGCTCCAGGGGGTCACTGCGCTCTGACCAGCCAGCAGGGCTGCGATAGTAACAGTGATATATCCCTGCAACATGCTCTGTCATGTGTGTGATGGAGAACTTGGCCTTGTCCCCGGGATTCAGTGGCTTCTGTTGGTACAAGGACGCTGGGCTTCCCACTTTAAACAGACGGTACTCCTCAGCCTCTGGGGTCCCCTGACACCAGAGGGTCACGGGGCTTCCCCAGAGGATCACAGGGCCTGGCTCAGCCCAGAGGGTGGGTTTGGGGAGGGTCCCTAAAAGGAAACCAGAGGCTGCTTTACAAAAACCTTCCCACCCTCATCCCCCAGCTCAACCCAAGACCCTCTCGTTTTATCACCTCATCCCAGCACCTCTATGCTCCCTCTTGGGCCCTAGGGATGAAGGAAGAGGAGGGACCTGGAGCCTGTGGAGGACTCACCTGCCTGCACTCGGGTCCTCTGGTCCAGACTCAGCCCTGGAAGAGAGTATCTGTCAGATATTTGCACTAGACTTCTCAGCTGATTCCCCTCCCATCAGGGCACCATCCACTCGAGCTGCCTGAGCCTGAGGTTCCCCATGAACAAGGCGGTGCCGCCATCCCTCCTGCTGCCCCTCCCCATGTCCCCCACTGACCGAGGCAGAGAAGAGCCGAGAGGATGGACATCATGGCGTCTGCTCTGGTGTCTCCTCCTCTGCAAATGGAGGAGACTCAGGGCTGGAAAAACAGACGCACAGGATGTGGTGGGTCAGAAGTGCTACAGCCCTTCCGCGTCCGTGAGCTGTGCACCCGCTGCCTGCGGACTCTCCCGCCCTGGGCCTGGCTCTGAGGTTCCCCAAACTAAGGGCTCAGGAGGAGAGAAGGGTCTGGGGGGCCGGAGCCCGATCCCTCCCGGCGCCGCAGGGATCTTTTCCTTTGTTCCCGGCGACTCTACACATTTGGTCTGGCCTTTGGCTTCTGTGACGACAACTTTGAGTGGACTTTGCAGTGTCTGGTTGGTGCTGTTGGTCCATCAGGAAACAGTCTCTACTCCCACTGGACGTATTTATAGCAGAGGTGTTAGTCGTTCATTCCTCAGTTGTTAACATGAAACTCAAAATGGAACTGCCGATGGACCCAGCAGATCCCACTTGTGGGAACATATCCTCAGAACCCAAAACACCAATCGGAAAGAATGTATGCTCCCCTGTGTTCATAGCAGCGGTATTTACAATAGCTAACACCTGGAAACAGCCCAAGTGCCCATCCGTGGATGAGTGGGTACAAAAGCTGTGGTATATTTACACCAGGGAATACTATGCAACTGTGTAAAAAAGAAGGAATTTTTACCCTTTGGACAGCATAGAGGGACCTGGAGACTATTACGCTAACTGAAATAAGCCAGTCAGAGAAAGACAAATATTGCACGATCTCACTTATGTGTGGAATCTAATGAACAAAATAACTTGATAAAAAAAAAATAGGTCCAGAGGCATGCTGCATGGAACAAGTAGACAGATCTCATGGAAGGGGGGGGGGGCAGAAAAAGATTAACTAAAGAACTTATTTGTATATATGCATAGCTCAAAGCCATAGATATTAGTGTGCAGAAGGCCTGCAGGTGGTGTGTGCTGGGGGGAGAGGGGTGCATATAGGCAGAGATGAAGGTCATCTGAAATAATGTAAATAATAATACAAAAGATTCGGTATTATCTTGAAGGAGAAGGCTATCTATAATAATAAAAGGGTAATGTGCTAATTAGACCAGACATCCTTCCAGATGACCTTCGGATGAAGCCAGGGCTGCAAGGGAAGCCTGGGTCTCCGATGCCAGAGGGAAGCCGGTGCTGGTAGACGGGGGAAGGAAGGCCTACTATTGCACAAATTTCATGCATCGGGCCTCCAGTCTACATATATAAAAGCCTAAGTGACCAAACGACCAGTCGACTGGTCACTATGATGCAGACTGACCACCAGGGGCAGACGCTAAATGCAGGAACTGCCCCCTGGTTGTCAGTGCGCTCCCACAGCGGGAACACCGTTCAGCTGACCTACGTGAGCCAGACACCAGGCTCACTGCTGGCGAGCACAGCTGCGGTGGTGCGAGCCTCTCCCACCTCCGTGGGAGCACTACCAAGTGGTGGCGTCAGGGACTGTGGGGGCAGCTGGGATGAGCAGGAGTGGTGCAGCGCCTGGCCTGGGCTTGGGCTTCTCCTCCGCTGCCTGCTGCTTTGCGCACTACAACATCCCCTGGGGGATGTCAGACTGCCGGTTTTGGTCCAATCCCTCAGTCTGGCCTGCGAGAGGGTGCAGGCCAGGCTGAGGGTCCCCAACCAGTGCATGAATCAGTGCACGGGCCTCTATTATAAAAAGAAAATAAGAACGCTAATGGCAACATTATGGGAGACATGCCAAGACAGGAGGAGAAATGGATTGATAGAGTGACAGATGTCAGAGGGGAGGTGGCGGGGCGGGGGGGGGGGGGGAGTTGATGAAGAATGGGAAGCAATTCACTAAAGAGCATATATGCACAGTGCATGGACACAGACAACAGTGTGGTGAGGGCCAAAGGAGGGGAGATGGGGTGGGTGGCAGTGGGCAAACGGAAGAAATGGGGGACATCTGTAACAGCGTCAACAATAAAAATTAAATACACTTAATGGTTTTGTTGTTTAGATTCCACATTTAAGTGATTTTATATGGAACCTGTCCTACTCCGACTGGCTTATTTCACTTCGCATACAAACCTCCAGGTCCATCCATGCTGTGGCAAAAGGTAGGACTTCCATCCTTTTTCACAGCCGAGTTGTACTCCATTGTGTAAACGTACCACAGCTTTTTTTATCCACTCATCTCCTGATGGGCACGTGGGCTGCTTGCACATCTTGTCTGTTGTAAATGATGCAACAGTGAACATAGGGGATGCGTACCAGGTATATTCTTTAGAATGAGCGTTTCGGGTTTCTTCGATTCTATCCCCAGAAGTGGAATCACTGGGTCAAATGGCAGTTCCATGTTTTTATTTTTTGAGGAACCTGCCTACGGCTTACACAGTGGCTGCACCCGGCTGCATTCCCAGCAGCGGTGCATGAGGGTTCCCTCTTCTCCACATCCAGCACTTGCATTTCCCTGATGATTGGTGACTTTGTGAATATACAGCGGAGTGAGGGAAGGCTCTGCAAAAATGGTGCTGGAAAAATTGGACAGGCACATAGAAAAAGAAAGGAAGGAAGGAAGGAAGGAAGGAAGGAAGGAAGGAAGGAAGGAAGGAAAGAAGGGAGGGAGGGCTGAGGACTTGGGGACTAGGGTGCTTCTGAGGAAGGGGAGGCAGGGGCTGAGCCCAGCAGAGAAGGTCACAGGATGTGGGGGGCCGGGTCCTCACACCACACACACACTGTTCACAAGGCGCTAGCCTCACAGGAAGGCGACACCTGCTTTTCACCCTAAAAATAGCAGGCGCTGAGGGTCTGACTGGAACCACATCTCCGAACAGCCTACATGTATTTGTTTTTTATTTGCTGGGGTGACGTTGGTTCATAAAATTATGCAGGTTTCAGGTATACGATTCTACACCACGTCATCGGTACATGGTACTGTGTACTTATCCCCCTAAGTCTAGTCTATTTCCACACCCCTTACCCCGTTTTTACCTCCCCCACCCCACCCTTCCCTCTGGCAGTCACCATAGTCCATGAGTCTTTCTTTTATTTCTTTGCTTAATCCATTCTCCCTTCTCCCCAACCCCCTCTCCTCTGACATCTGACAGACTGTTTTCTGTATATGTGAGTCTCTCTCCACTATGTTTGTTATTTTTTTTAGTTTATTTTCTTTATTAGATTCCAAATATGATTGAAATCATAGGGAACTTGTCTTTCTCTGACTGGCTTATTTCACTTGACATAATGCTCTCCAGGACCATCCATGCTGTCGCAAAGGTAAGAGTTCCTTCTTTATTTTACAGCTGCATATTATTCCACTGTGTAAATGTACCACAGCTTTCCTCTGTTGATGGGCACTAGGGCTGTTTCCAGATCTTGGATTTTGTAAATGCTGCTGCTATGATCATAGAGGGGCATAGATATTTATGGATTTATTGATGATAAGCCATCCTGAAATGTGTGTGGTTTCAATTTGCCTCTCTCTGATGATTAGTGATGTTGAGCATCTGTTCATATGTTTACAGGCCATCGGTATGTCCTCGTTGGAGAGGTGCCTATTTAGGTCCTCTGCCCATTTTTTCATTGGATTGTTTGGGGGTTTCTGGTGTTGAGCTTTATAAGTTTCTTATAAATGTTGGACAATAAGCCCTTATCAGATATATTGGAAAATAGTTCTCCATTCAGTGGGTTGATGGTTTCCTTTGCTGTGCAAAAACGTATTATTTCTTGTGCCGTGCCAGCACAGCCAAGGGTTCGGTGAGCCTGAGGAGGGTCAGTGAAAGATTAAAGAAAAAACAGAGAAAGAGAATATAGCTGGGGCTCAGTGGACCTCCTATGCCTGGATGAGGCCACAGAGTAGGTTCCAGCCAGCAAGCTGAGGCTTCATTCTATCGTCAGAGAAAAACAAGATAGTGGTCAACATAGTTACAATGTTCTTGTGAGTTTCACTTTTTTTTTGGCAGCACTTGCTGCACCTCCCACAGCCCATTAACTACCCAGGAAGGATCTAGGGAGCAGCCATAAGGTCAAGTTTAATTATGCTAAGAGGGCTCTGCCCTCTAAACTGGGACTTGTTTGTGGTCTGCCACAGGTTAATCTGAGGCTTAACCCTACAGCCACTCTCTACAATTTCCTCCTTACCCTTTCATTTAGAAAAATTTTCTATTGTTTAATCATTTTTAATTGATGTTTTTATTAAAGCATGGTAGGCATACCATATCATATTAGTTTCCGGTGTACAGCACGGATAGGATATTTATTATTGACTATCTGCCCTTCCCCTTCTCACCCATCTTTCCCTCCCGTTTGGAAACCTTCAGTTTGTTATTTATTTCTATGTGTCTGCTTTTGTTCCCTTTGCTTTGAGGATGTGAAAAATCCCAGAGATAAGTGACTATGGGAACCCCTTTTACGTTCTGAGTGGTTCAGGATTCAGGTTCAGAGTTTGGGTTCTGGAGGAGGCCACACACAAATGAAAGAGACTAGAAAAATATTAATTTGGCAATATTGGGGGCCAGATGGGAGCCCAACTCTAGTGAGAGGACTACACCCCACTCTGGCCTTGCTACCCCTGTTATTAAGGTTTGGGATCCAGTCACAGAGGCAGGCAATTCCAGTAATAGCCAATCAGAAAGGATTTACATAAGATTGACAGGTGGAAGTTGCTTCAGCTACCATTGTTTGAACTAGACAGTGAGTGGTTGGCTCTGACCTTTCGGAGTTTCCAAGGTTAACCAGCCTTCCGGGTTCCTTGTCCACACCTTTCTGCTAGTGGGAACAATGGTCAGTTTCTGACAAGTGACATCTTTCCTTGTCTGAATCATTTCACTCAGCATAATACCCTCTAGGTCCATCCATGTTGTCTCACATGGCAGGATTTCATTCTCTTTATGGCTGTTTTATATTCCATTGTGCATACATGCCACATTCTTGTCATCTAGTTGTCTATGGATCTAAAGATTCAATGCAATGGTTGTTTTTCCCCCTAAACTCTTGACATGATAGATTAGGCCATTGATTTATTGAGGTTCTTAATTTTATCATTTCATAAGTTTGATGCATCACATTTACATTACAATTTCAGTTAAAACATTCACTTGTTTTTGTTCACATGTTCGTTATTGAGAAGTCTGTTGCTTTGATTTCCAAATGTAGAGATATTGGCTTATCTTTTGCTATAGAATGAGGTGACTCCCCGAGAGTCCCAGGGGTACCTCAGGTCTCCGCGGTGGTGGGGCACTAGCTGAATGTCCAGGAGGCAGCTTTCCTGCCTTCTGGGGTCCCTGCAGGCCCCCTCCCTGGAGTGTGGGGTCTGGGTCCTTCCTGAGCTAGTGGAAGGCTAGAGCAGCGTACACACTGGGCTCTTCTGGGGGCTCCTCTAACGGGGAGGATGGGGGTGCACTTGTCTGCTGTCGAAGGGCCAAGAGGTTCATCTGGGTGTAGGTCACATCCTGGGGGGTGCGTCAGATGCAGCAGCCTGGAGCAGGGGAGAGAGAGGGATGAAACATGGTTGGGGTTTGAGAAGCCTCAGGGCCTGGGGAGGATGGGACCCACCTGACCATCTGTCTGTCCTCTTCTGCTTGTCTGTTCTTTGTGTCCAAAAATGCCCCTGACAGGGAAGAAGGAGAGGTTGTCATTGCCTACCTGAGTCTTGATGTTGAGCAGTTCACCTGGACCTACAGATTCCCTGGGGACCTTCAACCATCCTGTTCTGCTGAAGAGAGACAGTGAGATGGAATAGCATCTCCTTGATTCCACTCTTGAAATCCTCCTGTCACTTATCCTCATGTTGCCAGATCCAGCAATAAATTAAAAAGATCATACACCATGACGAAGAGGACTTTTTCTGGAGATGCAAGGATGGTTCAGTATTCGCGAACCAATAAACGTGATGCACCACATCAACACAATGAAGGATAAAAATGAAATGATCTTATCAATAGATTCAGAAAAAGCACTTGTGAGAATGTTTCCTATTCACGAGACTGAAAAGGATGAAAGATGAACTTACCTCTGTGCATCTGTGCTGACAATGAGTGTATTCTTCCTAGGTTTTCTGATTTGAGATTCTGGATATATCTTTTTCTCAGCTGACATTCTTCATCTATTTGGCTTTCCTGTGGCAGGTGCTCTGAGCTCCCTATTGTGTGACCCAGGTCACACCCTTCCCTACTCACCTGAGCTCCTGCCTTTGCTCTGACGTCGGTGTTGGAGGAGGAGGAGGAAGAGGAGGAAGAGGAGGAGGGAGAGCAGCAGGACCAAGGTCACCAAGAGCCCCTTCCAGTGCCATTTGGGACCTAGGACATGAGTGACTTCATGAATAAGTCAGTGATGCCCTTTAAATGATCACCTACTGTGTGCGAGGCATGTGCTGGAACCTGTCATTTATCTCCTCTCACCTCACAGCAATCATGCACCAGGCATGGCTGACCCCACCACCCAATTCACTGAGGCTCAGAGAGGTTAATCACGAGCCTCAGGTCACCCAGCCTGGACGGAGCAGGTCTGGGACTGGAATCCAGGATGGTGGGTTCCCTGTGCTGTCCTCACACTGTCCCCCCCCCGTCCACCTCCCAGGTGGACACCAGCTCTGCACAAGTATTCTCTCCTTTTACACTTGGGGACACTGATGCCCAGGCGGGTGAAGGGCTTGTCCAAGTGAGAGACTTCAGAGGTGTCTAAACCCCTTATAGCTCAGCTCCTGTCCCCACATAGAGGTACCCATCACCCCCACACACACACACACAGAGACCCCCACTTACCCGTCTGTGGGCCTGAACCCGGGGGTGGGAGAGACCAGTCCTCAGAGCCTCCTGGGTTCAAGATGGGGCAGGACGGGTAGGGGCTGTCACTCCCCACAAGAGCCCAGCTCCCCCTACCCCAGCCTGCACCCCCACATCTCCCTCTGCCATGACCACCCCAGCCATCACCAGCCTCAGACCCTGGGACTCTCAGCCCACCCCCCCCGGGACACACGCCAGTCCTTGAAGATCTAGGTCACTGGATCCCCTGACAGACTCTCAGGACTTCCTGGGTGATTTGTGCTCCCTCTGCACAGAGCTCCCCGGGACTCACCAGCTGTGGAGGTGGGCCCTGTGGGTGAAGGGCTGGGGCCTCCAGAGGGTCCTGGAAGTGAGGACATGAAGAGGGTGAGAGACTTGGGCTGACCCTGGACCCCATTTCACACAGACTCCCTCATACATCTGTGCTGTGACCCCTGAGACCCTCTCACTGCTTCAGTATCCAGGTGAGGGGGGAGGAGGTGGATGGGATGGGAGGGCCTCTAAGAAAAGGATCTCCTTGTGGCAATCATCCCAGAGCCCCCCACCCCAGGTTCAGCCCATAATCCATCTGGGGAAAGGACCCGAAGCTGACAGGTTCAGAGGCCTCTCACCTGAGACCAAAAGCTCCAGAGGCTCACTGGGGAGTGACAGCAGGAAGGGGGAGGAGCTATGTGAGCTGTAGCACCTATAGGTGCCCCGATGGGCTGAGGTAACAGGGCTCATGGAGAACTCTGCCTGGAACTGCTGAGCTCGGTGCTCTGATCTCAGACGCAGCGGGGGATCGGCTGCCCCCTCCTTGGCCAGAAGGAACGTGTCCCTCTGGCTCTGTGACTGACACAGCAGGGTCACGTTCTCTCCTGAGGCCAAGCTGGGGCTTGGCTGCACTGAGAGGGAGGGTGTGTCAGACAGCTGTCCTAGAGAGAGAGAGGGAGGGTGAGGGCTGCCTGCCCACCTTGTTCTGCCCTGAGTGTCACCAGGCCTCTCTCTGAGGACCCTTTTCTCTGTCTGTCTCTGTTTCTCTGAGTCTCCCCCTCTACCCTCCCACCCCCTGCCTCTCTCTTTCTCCCTCCCTCCCTGAAGCCTGCACTTTCATTCTGGCCTCACCACCTGAGACCCCAGCAGGGCCTATGCGGAGTCTGGGTCCCTGGTTGAACCCACTGGCTCCTCACCTGCCACCAGGATGTCCAGGGCGTCACTGGGGGCCGACCACTCAGAGGACAGGTTGTATCCACCGTAGCATCGGTACCGGCCCCCGTGGGAGCTGCTCACAGTGCCCAGGGGGAAGAGGGCCTGAGAGAGCCCAGCCTGGGGCTGCAGGACAAGGCTCTGGGGGAGGTCCCGTCCCCCCTCCTTGTGCAGAGCGAATCTGTCATAGCCGACATCAGAGCGACACTGGAGGGTCAGGCTCTGTCCAGAGGCCACGATGGGGCCCTGCTGGCTCAGGAGGGAGGGTTTCCCAGAATCACCTTGGAGAGACCAGACGGGAATTACAGGGGCTGCTCCTCCCATAAACTCCTTCTCATTACCATACTCCCAGGAGAAGAGAAGACACCCCAGAAGCAACTTTGCTCCTCTCACCATCTCACATGGGGATCCCCTCCCAACAAAGATGCCAGTAATGTACCTGTTATATCAGTCCATGGATGATTTAATAATGGGACTCACCTGAGACCAGCAGCTCTAGGGTGTCACTGGGGTATGAGCACACCTGAGGCCTGTCCCTGTAACAGCCATAGCATCTGAATGTCGACCTGTGGCTGGGAGTCACGGGGCCCACAGGGAACAGGGCCTGGGACTGCCCACTGGGCTGTGGCTGTGAATCCAGGGCCCAGGAGAGCCTGTGATCTCCTTCCTTAGTCAGAAGGAACCTGTGAAATCCCTGCCCTGAGCCACACTGGAGGGTCACATTCCCTTCTGAGGTTAGCACAGGACTGGGCAGGGCCGAGAGGCTGGGTTTGCTGTAGGCTCCTAGCAGAGGAAGAGGCAGCGTGTTAAATGGGCTCGCACCTCGCTCATGTCCCCCAGGGCTGGGCTGTGAGAGGGAGACACCCTGAGAGCAGACCCCCTTCTTGAGGGCAGAGCCTGAGGCTGGGACCCCTGAGTGTCCTCTCACCTGTCACCACCAGCTCCAGGGGGTCACTGCGCTCTGACCAGCCATCAGGGCTGAGATAGTAGCAGTGAAATACCCCAACGTCATGCTCTGTCATGTGTGTGATGGAGAACATCACCTTGTCTCCGGGCTTCAGTGGCTTCTCTCTTTTCCATGGTCCTGGGCTTCTCTCTTTATACAGACGGTACTCCTCAGCCCCCGGGGTTCCCTGACAGGAGATAGTCAGGGGCCTCCCCAGGGGGATCACAGGGGCTGGTTCGGCCCAGAGGGTGGGTTTGGGGAAGTTCCCTAGTGAAAACAAGAGACTACATTACAAAGGCCTCCCCACCCGCATCCCACAGCTCAGCCCAAGAAACTGTTCGTGTATTTCTTCCATCCTAGCCTCACCTCTCCTGGGCACAGGCCCCTGAATGACTGAGCTCAGAAAGGACAGGGTCAGGGGCCCTCACCTGAGACCAGAAGCTTCAGGGGCTCACTGGGGAGTGACAGCAGGAAGGGGGAGGTGCTGTGTGAGCTGTAACACCTGTAGGTGCCCTCGTGGGCTGAGGTCACATGGCTCATAGAGAACTCTACCTAGAATTGCCCAGCTCGGTACTCTGATCTCAGAAGCAGAGGTGGATCGGCTGCCCCTTACTTGAACAGAAGCAACGTGTTCCTCAGGCCGTGTGACTGACACAGCAGGGTCACGTTCTCCCCTGAGGCCCTGGCTGCACACAGAGGGAGGGTCTGTCCAAGAGAGGGAGGAGGGGGAGGGCTCCCTGCCCACCTTGTTCTGCCCTCAGAGTCACCAGGCCTCTCTGAGGACCCTCCTCTCTGTCTTTGTTTCTCTGAATCTCCCCTTCTGCACTCCCATCCCCCATCTCTCTCAGTCTCTCTCCCTCCTTGGGGTCTGCACTTTAATTCTGGCCTCACCGTCTGAGATCCCAGCAGGGCCTGTGCAGAGTCTGGGTCCCTGACTGAACCCACTGGCTCCTCACCTGCCACCAGGATGTCCAGAGGGTCACTGGGGGCTGACCACTCAGAGGAGAGGTTGTATCCACCGTAGCATCGGTACCGGCCCCCGTGGGAGCTGCTCACAGTGCCCAGGGGGAAGAGGGCCTGAGAGAGCCCAGCCTGGGGCTGCAGGACAAGGCTCTGGGGGAGGTCCCGTTCCCCCTCCTTGTGCAGAGCGAATCTGTCATAGCCGACATCAGAGCGACACTGGAGGGTCAGGCTCTGTCCAGAGGCCACGATGGGGCCCTGCTGGCTCAGGAGGGAGGGCTTTCCAGTCTCACCTGGGGAGAGCAGACGAGAATTACCAGGGCTGCTCCTCCCATAACCCCCTTCTCCTGGCCTGGCCCCCAGGTCTCACTGTCTCTGTTTGTGTATCTGGCTCAGGAGTCCTTCCTCTCCCCCTCTCACATGGGGCTCCCCTCCCAGCAAAGATACCCATAATATGTCTGGTCCCTCAATCCAGGGATGAAGTAATAATGGGACTCACCTGAGACCAGGAGCCCTAGGGCGTCACTGGGGTGTGAGCACACCTGGGGGTTGTCCCTGAAGCAACCATAACATCTGAACATCCACCTGTGGTTGGGGGTCACGGGGCCCACAAGGAACAGGGCCTGGAACTGACCACTGGGCTGTGGCTGTGAGTCCAGGGTCCAGGAGATCCTGTGATCTCCATCCTTAGTCATAATGAACCTGTCAAATTCTTCCCATGAGCCACACTGGAGGGTCACATTCCCTCCTGAGGTCACCACAGGGCTGGGCAAAGCTGAGAGGCTGGGTTTGCTGGAGGATCCTAGGAGAGGAGGAGGCAATGTGTTAAATGGGCTCACACCTCCCTCATATCCCGCAGGGCTGGCCTGTGAGAGGGGGACACCCTGAGATAAAACCCTCTTCCTGAGGGAAGGGCCTGAGACTGGGACCCGTGAGTGTCCTCTCACCTGTCACCACTAGCTCCAGGGGGTCACTGCGCTCTGACCAGCCATCAAAGCTGAGAAAGTAACAGTGATATCTCCCAGCATCATGCTCTGTCATGTGTGAGATGGAGAACATCACCTTGTCACCAGGCTCTAGTGGCGTCTCTCTTTTCCATGGTGCTGGGCTTCCCTCTTTATCCAGACGGTACTTTGCGGCCCCTGGGGTCCCCTGACACCAGATGGTCACGGGGCTCCCCTGGGGGATGACAGGGCCTGGCTCAGCCCATAGGGTGGGTTTTGGAAGGGGCCCTAGAGAAAGCAAGAGGCTACATTACAAAAGCCTCCTCACCCACATCCCACAACTCAGCCCAAGACACTGTTATTGTATTTCTTTAATCCTAGCCTCACCTCTCCCAGGCACAGGGCCCTGAATGAAGAGCTCAGAAAGGTCTGGGTCAGGGGACACTTATCTGAGACCAGGAGCTTCAGAGGCTCACTGGGGAGTGATAGCAGGTAGGGGGAGGTGCTTGTGATCTGTAGCACCTGTAGGTGCCCCCATGAGCTGAGGTCACAGGGCTCATGGAGAACTCTGCCTGGAATTCCCAGCTCAGTGCTTTGAGCTCAGACGCAGGGGGAGATCAGCTACCCACTCCTTGGATAGAAGGAAAGTGTCCTTTGTGTTGTGTGACTGACACAGCAGGGTCACATTCTCCCCTGAGGCCATGCTGGGTCCTGGCTGCATCAAGAAGGAGGGTGTGTCAGGCAACCCTCCTAGAGAGAAGGCGGGAGGGTGACAGCTGCCTGCCCACTTTGTACTTAAAATATATATATATATATATGGTAGGGAAGATGGCTACCAACAGGCAGGCAGACTGCAAGATAGTGTGTGAGTGAGAGAATGAATGGAGTGTGTGTGATCGCATTGGTAGTGTTTATTTGTGAGTTGAGGGAAAGCTATGCTCCAAGGGACTGTTGGGGATTGCCAGACGGGGTTCCCCTGACTGGACAGCCTCCACTGCTGCTGAAATCCCTCCCAGAGCAACCAGCTATGACGTGGAGACTGCGCCATCTTGAAGGGAAGAATGGCTGTTATCAGAAGTCTAAAAATCCCGGGAATCTACAACAACAACTCCCAGGGAAGAGTTGTGAACCCAGGAACACCGGACCCCAAGCAACGTGAATATGCGGACATGGAGCAGCTCTGCACCTTCTCACGGAAAGGTTAGGTTTTGCCTAGGAAAAGGAGAGAGAGAACTACATAACCAAACACCTGGAGAAGAGAGATCATGGGGAGACAAAGAAACATCCCGCATATGAAAGAAAAGGAGGCATCACCAGAAAAGGAAGTAAAGGAAATGGAGGCAAGCAACCTATCAGAGAAATGATTCAGAGAAATGGTCATAAGGTTGCTGAAAAGAATGGAAGACAAATTCAACAATATGTGTAAGAACCAAGAGGAAATGAAGAAGAACCAAGACATCTCTTCTATAAAGAACTCAATAGAAATCATCAATAGTAGACTAGAAGAAGCAGAGGTCCACATCAGTGAGCTAGAAGACAAGGTAGAAAAAAATACCCAAGCAGAACAGCATCTAGAAAAAAAAGTTAAAAAACAGAAGGAAAGCCTAAAGGAACTTTGGGACAACATGAAACAAAACAACATCCACATAATAGAGGTGCCAGAAGGAGATGAAACTGAGCTAGGAATAGAAAACCTGTTTGAAGAAATAATGACAGAAAACTTCCCTGATATAGGGCAGAAAAACCCCACACAAATCCAAGAAGCTCACAGAGTCCCAAGCAAAATGAAGCCCAAAGGACCGACACCAAGGCACATTATAATTAAATTGGCAAACACCAACGACAAAGTAAGAATCTTAAAAGTGGCCAGAGACAGAAAGTTACCTACAAAGGATCTCCCATCAGACTAGCGACTGATTTCTCAATAGAAACACATCAGGCCAGAAGGGAATGGAATGAAATATACAAAGTCATACAAAGGAAGGGCCTGAATCCAAGAATACTGTACCCAGCTAGGCTATCAATCAAAATTGAGCGTGAAATCAGGAGCTTCACAGACAAAAAAGGACTAAGGGAGTTTATTACCACCAAACCAGCAATGAAAGAAATGCTAAAGGGTCTGCTGTAAAAAGAAGAAATAGGAAGTGAAGAAGGAACACAGGGGTAAAGAATAAAAATGGTGACGAACAAGTACCTATCAACAATAACTTTAAATGTAAATGGATTAAATGCCCCAATCAAAAGACATAGGGTAACTGAGTGGATAAAAAATCATGACCCATATATCTTCTGTCTACACGAAACCCGCCTCAGAAAAAAAAATGCACACAGACTGATAGTGAAGGGATTGAGAAAGGTTTTACAGGTGAATGAAAAAGAAAAAAAAAAAAGCTGGGGTAGCAATACTTATATCTGACAAATTAGATCTCAAACTGAAGGACATAAAAAGAGATAAGGAAGGCCACTTCATAATACTAAAGGAACCAATCCAACAAGAAGAAATAACTCTGGTAAACATATATGCACCCAATACAGGAGCACCCAAATACATAAAAGAACTTCTGCAGGATATCAAGGGAGAGATTGACAGCAATACAATCATAGTAGGGGACATTAATACCCCACTATCACCATCGGACAAATCCTCTAAACAAAAAATTAGCAAAGAAACATCAATCCTAAATGATTCACTAGATCATATGGAATTAATTGATACCTTCAGAACATTTCACCCCAAAACCACAGAATATACATTCTTCTCAAGTGCACATGGGTCATTTTCAAAGATAGACCATATATTGGGTCACAGGCAAAGTCTCTTCAAATTCAAGAAGAAATCATATCAAGCATCTTCTCAGATCACAGTGGCATAAAACTGGAAATCAACAACAATAAAAAAATCAAACACATGGAGACTAAATAGCATGCTATTAAACAATGACTGGGTTACCAGAGAGATCAAAGAAGAAATAAAAAACATCATGGCCACAAACGACAACGAAAACACAACAATCCAAAATCTATAGGACACAGCGAAAGCAGTCTTGAGAGGAAAGTTCATAGCTCTACAAGCCTACTGCAAAAAACAAGAAACAATAGTAATAAATTACCTAACCCTACAACTCAAAGAGTTAGAAAGAGAGCAACAAGAAAATCCCAGTGTAAGCATAAGGAAGGAAATAATAAAGATCAGAGTGGAGATAAACGACATAGAGACCCAAAAAATAAATAAATAAAATACAAAAGATCAAAAGAACCAAGAGCTGGTTCTTTGAAAGGATAAACAAGATTGTTGAACCTCTAGCCAGGCTCACCAAGAAGCAAAGAGAGAGGACCCAAATAAACAAAATCAGAAATGAAAGAGGAGAAATAACAACAGACCCCACAGAAATACACAGGATTGTTAAAAAATACTTTGAACAACTCTATTCCAAGAAACTGGACAACCTGGAGGAAATGGACATATTCCTAGAATACAACCTTCCAAAACTCAATCAGGAAGAATCTAAACATCTCAATAAGCCAATAACTATGGAAGAAATTGAAGTTGTCATCAAAAAGCTTCCAGCAAACAAAAGCCCGGGGCCAGACAGCTTGACAGGGGAGTTTTACCAAACATTCAAGGAAGAACTAAACCCTATCCTCCTCTGACTATTCCAAAAAATTCAAGAGGAAGGAACACTTCTAAACTCATTCTATGAAGCCAGCATCACCCTAATACCAAAAACAGATAAAGACAACACAATGAAAGAGAATTACAGGCCAATATCCCTCATGAACATAGATGCCAAAATCCTCAACAAAATCCTAGCAAATTGGATCGAGCAGTACATCAGAAAGATCATACACCATGACCAAGCAGGATTTTTCCCAGGGATGCAAGGATGGTACAATATCCACAAATCAATAAACGTGATACATCACATAAACAAATTGAGAGATAAAAATTATACAGTCATATCAATTGATGCAGAAAAAGCATTTGACAAAATACAACACCTTTTATTGATAAAAACACTCAGCAAGATGGGAATAGAAGGATCATCCCTCAACATAATAAAAGCCATATATGACAAACCCACAGCCAACATCATACTCAATGGGCAAAAACTAAAACCATTTCCCCTAAGAACAGGAACAAGACTGGGATGCTCACTCTCACCACTCCTGTTCCACATAGTATGGGAAGTATTAGCCATTGTGATTAGACAAGAAGAAGTAAATGGCATCCACATTGGAAAAGAACTAAAACTGTCCTTATTCAGATGACATGATATTGTACTAAAAAACCCTAAAGACTCCATCAAAAAAAATTAGACTTAATAAATGAATTCGGCAATGTAGCAGGATACAAAATTAACGCCAAAAAATCTATGGTATTTCTATACACCAAGAGTAAACTTACAGAAAGAGAGACTATACTTAACTAAGGAGGTAAAAGACCTATACGCAGAAAACTACAGGATACTGAAAAAAGAGATAGAGGAAGACATAAAGAGATGGAAGAACATACCATGTTCATGGATTGGTAGAATCAACATCATTAAAATGTACATACTACCCAAAGCAATCTATAAATTCAATACACTCCCCATTAAAATACCAATGGCATATTTCACAGACCTAGAAAGAACTCTCCAAAAATTCATCTGGAATTTTAAAAAGACCCCTAATAGCTACAGCAATCCTGAGAAAGAAAAACAAAATAGGTGGGGTCTCAATACAAGATTTCAAGCTGTATTACAAAGCCACTGTTCTCAAAACAGCCTGGTACTAGCACAAGAACAGACATATAGATCAATGGAACAGAATAGAAAACCCAGAAATTGACCCAAACCACTATGCTCAATATTTGAAAAAGGAGGCATGAACATGCAATGGAGTGAAGACACTCTCTTTAATAAATGGTGTTGGGAAAATTGGAAGATACATGCAAAAAAAAAAATGAAACTAGATCACCAACTTACACCATACACAAAAATAAACTCTAAATGGATAAATGACTTAAACAAAAGACAGGAAAACATAAAAATACTAGAGGAATCCACAGGCAGCGAAATCTCAGACATATGCCAAAGCAATTTCTTCACCGAAAGAGCTCTTAGGGCAACGAAAACGAAAGAGAAAATACACAAATGGGACTACATCAAAACAAAAAGCTTTTTCACAGCAAAAGAAACCATCAACAAAACAACAAAAAAAACCCCACTGTATGGGAGAACATATTTGCCAATGTTATCACCAATAAAGGTTTAATCTCCAGCATCTACAGGGAACTCATACAACATAACAAAAGGAAGATAAAGGATCCAATAAAAAAAAATGGGCAATGGACCTAAATAGATACTTTTCAATAGATACTTTTCAAAAGGAAGGCCAAGAGACATATGAAAACATGCTCAGTCACTAATTATCCGAGAGATGCACATCAAAACGACAACGCGGTACCATCTCACACCTGTCAGAATGGCTATCATCAACAAATCAACAAACGATAAATGCTAGCGAGGATATGGAGAAAAAGGAACCCTTGTGCACTGCTGGTGGGAATGCAGACTGGTGCAGCCACTGTGGAGAACAGTATGGAGTTTCCTCAAAAAACTAAAAACGGAGCTCCCATTTGACCCAGTGATCCCACTTCTAGGAATATATCCCAAGAAACCAGAAACACCAATCAGAAAGGATATATGCACCCCTATGTTCATAGCAGCACAATTTACCATAGCTAAGATTTGGAAACAGCCTAAATGCCCATCAGCAGATGAGTGGATTAGAAAACTATGGTACATCTACACAATGGAATATTATGCTGCTATAAAAAAGAAGGAATTCTTACCATTTGCTGCAGCATGGATGGAACTGAAGAGCATCATGCTAAGAGAAATAAGCCAGGCAATGAAAGAAAAATACCACATGATTTCACTCATTTATGGAAAATAAAGAACATTATAACGTGATGAATAAAAAGATAGATAAAAAGCAGTGAATCATTGAATAGACTGTCAAATTACAAGGGGAAGGCTGGGGAGTGTTGGAGGGAGGGGTAGACATCAACCAAAGGACTTGTATGCATGCATGTAAGCACAAACAATGGACAAAAGACAATAGGGGGGTGAGATGAGGGCATGTGCCAAGGGGTAGGGAAGGCGGGGAAATAGTCAATGGGGAAAAAAAGGAGATAAATGTACTACTATTTGTAATACTGTAAACAATAAAATAAAATTTAAAAATAATAAAAAAGGATTAAGTTAATATATATATATATATATATATATATTTCAAAGATAAAAGGAGAGGGACAGTACCTTTCCCCCATGGAGGCACTCACCACTGCCTCACATACACCCTCACTTACACCTCAGGGGGCCTGACCACGTGGTGGGGAGCAACCTATCCTCGGAGCCTCCTGGGGTCAGCATGTGGGTAAGACGTGGGAACTGGCCTCTCCCCATTTGAACTCGGTGCCCTCTCCTGATGCTAGGCCTCAACATCCCCCTCTGCCATGACCACCCACCCTTCACCTGCCCTACTTCCGGTCTCCAAGCCAGATTCCCCAGGGGTGTGGACACAAAAACTCTGAGCCCTGCAGGCCTGTGGTTTCCCTGAGATCTCCCCTGACCCCAGTCCCCACACAAGTCTGTCTCTGGTGTCAGGGGCCATTAGATCCTGGGAGAGACTCTGAACCACCTGGCGGGGTGGGGGTCAGTGCTCATTCTGAGCAAGAAGGACCTAGTGAATCCTCAGCTACAGACATGGGCCCTGTGTGTGGGGGGGGGGGGGGTAGGGGGGAGGGCTGGGGTCCCAGTGAGTCCTGGGAAGGAGGCCCGAAAAGTTTGAGAGTGTGGGCTAACCATGGAGTCCCCACCTCACTCAGATCCTCCTATATCTTGCCTGTGGCCCCTGAGCCACTCCCACTGTCCAACTGGTGCCTTCTAGGGTTAGAAGGGTGTTGGAGGTGAAGATGTTGTCTCGGTGACCATCCCTAGAGAACCCTTCTTCCCTTTCAGCCCCAAATTGTCAGGACGGGAACCTGAGTACACATGTCATCAGACAGGGTCAGGGGCCCTCACCTGAGACCAGGAGCTCCAGGGGCTCACTGGCGTATGACAGCAGGTAGGAGAGAGGGGTGATGGGTGAGCTATACCATCTGTAGGTGCCCCTGTGGGCTGAGGTCACAGGAGTCATGGAGAACTGTGCCTAGTACTGCTGAGCTCGGTGCTCTGAACTCAGACACAAGGGGGGATTGGCTGCCCCCTCCTTGGACAGAAGGAACATGTCCCTCGGACTGTGTGACTGACACAACAGGGTCACATTCTCTCCTGAGGCTACCCTGGGGCCTGGCTGCACCGAGAGGGAGGGTCTGTCAGACAGGTGTCCTAGAGAGAGAGAGGGAGGGTGAGGGCTGCCAGCACAGGTTGTTTTGACCTGAGAGTCACCATGTCTCACTCTGAGGACACTCCTCTCTCTGTGTCTTTGTTTCTCTGAGTCTCCCCCTCTCTACTCCCAAGCCCCATCTCTCTCTGTCTCTCCCCCTCCCTGGGGCCTGCACTTTCATTCTGGCTTCACCACCTGAGACCCCCAGCAGGGCCTGTGCAGAGTCTGGGTCTCTGACTGAGCCCAAGGCTCCTCACCTGCCACCAGGATGTCCAGGGGGTCACTGGGGGCCGACCACTCAGAGGACAGGTTGTATCCACCGTAGCATCTGTACTGGCCCCCGTGGGAGCTGCTCACAGTGCCCAGGGGGAAGAGGGCCTGAGAGAGCCCAGCCTGGGGCTGCAGGACAAGGCTCTGGGGGAGGTCCCGTCCCCCCTCCTTGTGCAGAGCGAATCTGTCATAGCCGACATCAGAGCGACACTGGAGGTTCAGGCTCTGTCCAGAGGCCACTATGGGGCCCTGCTGGCTCAGGAGGGAGGGCTTCCCAGACTCACCTGGGGAGACCAGATGAGAATTACAGGGGCTGCACCTCCCATAAACCCCTTCTACTTTCTTTACCCCAGGAGAAGAGAAGGGACCCCAGAAGTCCCTGTACTCCCTTCACCATCTCACATGGGGCTCCCCTCCCAGCAAAGATGCCAGTAATGTATCTGATACCTAATCCATGGATGATGGAATAATGGGACTCACCTGAGACCAGGAGCCCTAGGGCGTCACTGGGGTGTGAGCACACCTGTGGATTGTCCCTGTAGCAGCCATAGCATCTGAACGTCCACCTGTGGCTGGGGGTCACGGGGCCCACAGTGAACAGGGCCTGGGACTGCCCACTGGGCTGTGTCTGTGAGTCCTGGGTCCAGGAGAACCTGTGATCTCCTTCCTTAGTCAGAATGAACCTGTGATATCCCTGCCCTGAGCCACATTGGAGGGTCACGTTCCCTCCTGAGGTCACGACAGGGCTGGGCAGGGCTGAGAGGCTGGGTTTGCTGGAGGATCCTAGGAGAGGAGGAGGCAACCTGTTAAATGGGGCTCACACCTCCCTCATGTCCCGCAGGGCTGGGCTGTGACAGGGAGACACCCTGAGAGCAGACCCCCATTCTGAGGGCAGAGCCTGAGGCTGGGACCCCTGAGTATCCTCTCACCTGTCACCACCAGCTCCAGGGGGTTACTGCGCTCTGACCAGCCATCAGGGCTGAGATAGTAGCAATGAAATATCCCAACGTCATGCTCTGTCATGTGTGTGATGGAGAACATCACCTTGTCTCCGGGCTTCAGTAGCTTCTCTCTTTTCCATGGTGCTGGGCTTCCCTCTTTATACAGACGGTACTCCTCAGCCCCGGGATTCCCCTCACACCAGATGGTCACGGGGTTCCACTGGGGGATCACGGGGGCTGGATCAGCCCAGAGAGTAGGATTGGGAAGGGGCCCTAAAGAAAACAAGAGGCTCCATTACAAGGCCTCCCCACCCGCATCCCAAAGCTCAGCCCAAGACACTGTTAGTGTATTTCTTCCATCCTAGCCTCACCTCTCCCAGGCACAGTGCCCTGAATGACTGAGTTCAGAAAGAACAGGGTCAGGGGCCCTCACCAGAGACCAGGAGCAACACGGGCTCACTGGGGAGTGACAGCAGGTAGGGATAGGTGCTGTGTGAGCTGTAACACCTGTAGGTGCCCCAGTGGGCTGAGGTCACAGGACTCAGGGAGAACTGTGCCTGGTACTGCTGAGGTCGGTGCTCTGATCTCAGATGCAGAGGGGGATTGGCTGCCCCCTCCTGGGACAGAAGTAACGTGTCCCTTGGTCTCTGTGACTGACACAGCAGGGTCACGTTCTCTCCTGAGGCCACCTTGGGGCCTGGCTGCACCTAGAGGGAGGGTCTGTCAGGTAGCCGTCCTAGAGAACAGGAGGGAGGGTAACAGATGCCTGCCCACCTTGTACTTAAATATATATATATATATCCTCCTATCTAATAAAAGAGTAATATGCAAATTGACCATCACTCCAACACACAAGATGGCTGCCCCCTTGTGGTCAAAGATGGCTACCCCCATGTAAACACAAATGGCCACCACAAAATGTCCAGCAGGGGAGGGCAGTTGGGAGGGACCAGGCCTGCAAGGGAGGGAAGTTAGGGGTGATCAAGCCTGCAGGGGAGGGCATTTAGGGGTGACCAGGCCGGCAGAGGAGGGAAGTTGGGAGGGACTAGGACTGCAGGGAAGGGCAGTTGTGGCAGGGGGCGGGGACCCAGGCCTGCAGGGGAGAGCAGTTGGGGGGACCAAGCCAGCAGGGGACGGCAATTAGGGGTGACCAGGCTGGCAGGGGAGGGCAGTTAGAGGTGACCCGGCCTTCAGTGGGGGGCTGTTAGGGGTGACCAGTCCTTCAGGGGAGGGCAATTAGGGGCAATCAGGCTGGCAGGGGATTGGTTAGGGGGTGATCAGGCTGGCAGGCAGAAGCAGTTAAGGGCAATCAGGAAGGCAGGAAAGCGTACAGTTGGAAGCCAGCAGTCCTAGATTGTGAGAGGGATGTCTGACTGGCTCTTTAGGCCCAATCCTACCAGAATCAGGCCTAAAAGGGCAGTTAGACACCCCTTGAGGGGGTCCCAGATTGGAGAGGGTGCAGGCTGGGCTAAAGGTCAAACTCCCCCGCCCGTGCACAAATTTTGTGCACTGGGCCTCTAATATATATGTATATATTTCAGAGAGAAAAGGAGAGGGACAGTCCCTTCCCCCCAGGGAGGCACTCACCACTGCCTCACATAGACCCTCACTTACCCCGCTGGGGGCCAGACCATGGGGTGGGGAGAAGCCTATCCTCAGAGACTCCTGGGGTCAGGATGAGGGTAAGACATGGGGAATGCGTTCCACCACTTGAACTTGGTGCCCCGACCTGAAGCTGGGCCTCAACATCCCCCTCTGCCATGAGCACCCCACCTTTCACCTGCCCTACTTCCGGTCTCCAAGACAGATTCCCCAGGGGTGTGGACGAGAAAACTGCGAGCCCTGGAGGCTTGTGGCTTCCCTGAGATCTCCCCTGACCCCAGCTCCACACAAGCCACTCTTGGGTGTCAGGGGCCATTAGATCCTGTGAGAGACTCTGAACCACCTGGTTGGGTCAGTGCCCCTTCTGAGCAAGAAGGACCTAGTGGTGCCTGAGCTGCAGACATGGGCCCTGTGCAAGGGGGGCGTGGGTCCCAGTGAGTCCTGGGAAGGAGACCAGAAAGGTTTGAGAGTCTGGCTCACCATGGAGTCCCCACCTCACTCAGATCCTCCTGTATCTGCCCTGAGACACTCCCACTGTCCAACTGGTGCCATCTGGGTCCAGGTGAGGGGGAGGGATGAGCAGGGTTAGGAGGGTGTCTGAGGTGCAGATGTTGTCTGGGTGACCATCCCTAGAAACCCCTCCTTCCCTTTCAGCCCCGAATTCTCAGGAAGGGACACTGAGTTCACATATCATCAGACAGGGTCAGGGGACCTCACCTGAGACCAGGAGCTCCAGGGGCTCACTGGGGTGTGACAGCAGGAAGGGGGAGGAGCTTTGTGAGCTGTAGCACCTGTAGGTGCCCCAGTGGGCTGAGGTCACAGGGCTCATGGAGAACTGTGCCTGGTACTGCTGGGCTCGGTGCTCTGATTTCAGACGAGAGTGGGGATCGGTTGCCCCCTCCTTGGCCAGAAGGAACGTGTCCCTCTGGCTCTGTGACTGACACAGCAGGGTCACGTTCTCTCCTGAGGCCACCCTGGGGCCTGGCTGCACCGAGAGGGAGGGTGTGTCAGACAGGTGTCCTAGAGAGAGAGAGGGAGGGTGAGGGCTGCCTGCCCACCTTGTTCTGCCCTGAGAGTCAGCAGGCCTCTCTCTGAGGACCCTCCTCTCTGTCTTTGTTTTTCTGGGTCTTCGCCTCATACGCACACCCCCCATCGCTCTCTGTCTCCCTCCCTCCCTGGGGCCTGCACTTTCATTCTGGCTTTACCACCTGAGACCCCCAGCTGGGCCTGTGCAGAGTCTGGGTCCCTGACTGAACGCACTGGCTCCTCACCTGCCACCAGGATGTCCAGGGGGTCACTGGGGGCCGACCACTCAGAGGACAGGTTGTATCTACCGTAGCATCTGTACCGGCCCCCATAGGAACTGCTCACAGTGCCCAGGGGGAAGAGGGCCTGAGAGAGCCCAGCCTGGGGCTGCAGGACAAGGCTCTGGGGGAGGTCCCATTCCCCCTCCTTGTGCAGAGCGAATCTGTCATAGCCGACATCAGAGCGACACTGGAGGGTCAGGTTCTGTCCAGAGGCCACGATGGGGCCCTGCTGGCTCAGGAGGGAGGGCTTCTCTGACAAACCTGGGGAGACCAGACGTGAATTTCAGGGGCTGCTCCTCCCATTAACGCTCTTCTATGTCCTGGCATGGCCGCCATGTCTCCCTGTCTCTGTGTCTTTGTCCCAGTGGCCCCTGTAACCCCATCACCCGCGCACATGGGGCTCCCCTCCCAGCAAAGTTGCCTGTAGTGTATTTGGTGCCTCAATATATTGGTGGGGCAATAATGGGTCGTACCTGAGAGCAGGAGATCCAGGGCATCACTCGGGTGTGAGCACACCTGTGGGCTGTTCCTGAAGCAGACATAGCATCTCATGGTCCACCTGTGAATGGGGGTTACGGGGCCCACAGGGAACAGGGCCTGGGACTGCCCACTGGGCTGTGGCTGTGAGGTCAGGGTCCATGAGTGCCTGGGATCTCCTTCCTTACTCAGAAGGAACCTCTCAAATGCCTGGGTTGAGCCACACTGGAAGGTCACGTTCCCTCCTGAGGTCACGACAGGGCTGGGCAGGGCTGAGAGGCTGGGTTTGCTGTAGAATCCTAGGAGGGAGGAGGCAGCGTGTTAAATGGGGCTCACACCTCCCTCATGTCCCCCAGGGCTGGGCTGTGAGAGGGAGACACCCTGAGAGCAGACCCCCTTCCTGAGGGCAGAGCCTGATGCTCGGACCCCTGATGTCCTCTCACCTGTCACCACCAGCTCCAGGGGCTCACTGCGCTCTGACCAGCCAGCAGGACTGAGATAGTAGCAATGAAATATCCCAACATCACGCTCTGTCATGTGTGAGATGGAGAACATCACCTTGTCTCCAGGCTTCGGTGGCTTCTCTCTTTTCCATGGTGCTGGGCTTCCCTCTTTATCCAGACGGTACTCCTCAGCCCCTGGGGTTCCCTGACAGGTGATGGTCAGGGAACTTCCCTGAGGGATCGCCGGGGCTGGCTCAGCCCAGAGCGTGGGTTTGGAGAGGGGCCCTAGAGAAAACAAGAGGCTACATTACAAAGGCATCCCCACCGCATTCCACAGCTCAGCCCAAGACAACGTTCGTGTATTTCTTCCATCCTAGCCTCACCTCTCCTGACCATAGGGCCCTGAATGACTGAGCTCAGAAAGGACAGGGTCAGGGGCCCTCACCAGAGACCAGGAGCTCCAAGGGCTCACTGGGGAGTGCCAGATGGAAGTGGGGGGAGATGTGTGAGCTGTAGCACCTGCAGGTGCCCCCGTGAGCTGAGGTGAACCCTGCCTGGTACTGCTGAGCTTGGTATTTTTATCTCAGAAGCAGGTGGGGATCGGATTCCCCTCCTTGGATAGAAGGAAACTGTCCCTTGGTCTCTGTGACTGACACAGCAAGGTCACGTTCCCCCTGAGGCCTCGCTGGGGCCTGGCTGCACTTGGAGGGAGGGTCTGCCAGGAAGCCGTCCTAGAGAACAGGAGGTTTTAAATATATATATATATGTTTCAGAGAGAAAAGGAGAGGGACAGTCCCATTCGCGCATGAAGGCACCAACCACTGCCTCACATAGACCCTCACTTACCCCTCTGGTGGCCTGACCGCATGGTGGGGAGCAGCCTATCCTCAGAGCCTCCTGGGGTCAGGATGTGGGTGAGACTTGGGGACTGCCTTCTCCCCACTTGAACTCGGTGCCCCTCCTGAAGCTGATGGCCTCAACATCCCCCCCTGCCATGACCACCCCACACTTCTCCTGCCCTACTTCCTGTCTCCAAACCAGATTCCCCAGGGCTGTAGACACGAACACTTTGAGCCCTAGAGGCCTGTGGTTTCCCTGATATCTCCCCTGACCCCAGTCCCCACACAAGACTCTCTTAGGTGTCAGGGGCCATTAGATCCTTTGAGAGACTCTGAACCAACAGGTTGGGCCAGTGCTCCTTCTGAGCCAGAAGGACCTAGTGGTTCCTGAGCTGCGGACATGGGCCTTGTGGGTGGGGGGCTTGAGTCCCAGGGAGTCCTGGGAAGGAGGCCAGAAAGGTTTGAGAGTCTGGCTCACCATGGAGTCCCCACCTCACTCAGATCCTCCTGTATCTGCCCTGTGGCCGCTGAGACACTCCCACTATCCAACTGGTGCCTTCTGGGTCCAGGTGAGGGGGAGGGCTGAGCAGGGTTAGGAGGGTGTCTGAGGTGCAGATGTTGTCTGGGTGACCATCCCTAGAGACCCCTCCTTCCCTTTCACCCCGAATTCTCAGGACGGGACCCTAAGTTCACATGTCATCGACAGGATAGGGGACCTCACCTGAGACCAGAAGCTCCAAGGGCTTACTGGGGTATGACAGCAGGTAGGGCGAGGTGCTGCTTGAGCTGTAGCACCTGTAGGTACCCCAGTGGCCTGAGGTCACAGGACTCATGGAGAACTCTGCCTGGTACTGCTGAGCTCGGTGCTCTGATCTCAGACGAGAGGGGGGATCGGCTGCCCTCTCCTTGGACAGAAGGAACGTGTCCCTCTGGCTCTGTGACTGACACAGCAGGGTCACATTCTCTCCTGAGGCCACCCTGGTGCCTGGCTGCACCGAGAGGGAGGGTGTGTCAGGCAGGTGTCCTAGAGAGAGAGAGGGAGGGTGAGGGCTGCCTGCCCACCTTATTCTGCCCTGAGAGTTACCAGGCCTCTCTCTGAGGATCCTCCTCTCTGTCTGTCCCTGTTTCTCTGAGTCTTCTCCTTCCTCCTCCCAACCCCTCCCCCGTCACTCTCTGTCTCCCTCCCTCCCTGGGGCCTGCACCTTCATTCTGGCTTTACCACCTGAGACCCCAGCAGGGCCTGTGCAGAGTCTGGGTCCCTGACTGAACCCACTGGCTCCTCACCTGCCACCAGGATGTCCAGGGGGTCACTGGGGGCCGACCACTCAGAGGACAGGTTGTATCCACCGTAGCATCTGTACCGGCCCCCGTGGGAGCTGCTCACAGTGCCCAGGGGGAAGTGGGCCTGAGAGAGCCCACCCTGGGGCTGCAGGACAAGGCTCTGGGGGAGGTCCCGTTCCCCCTCCTTGTGCAGAGCGAATCTGTCATAGCCGACATCAGAGCGACACTGCAGGGTCAGGCTCTGTCCAGAGGCCACGATGGGGCCCTGCTGGCTCAGGAGGGAGGGCTTCTGAGACTCACCTGGGGAGACCAGACGTGAATTACAGGGGCTCCTCCTCCCATTAACCCTCTTCTTTTCTCCTGCTCGCCAGGTCTCTCTGTGTCTTTGTCCCAGCGGCCCGTGTACCTCCATCACCCTCTCCCATGGGACGCGCCTCCTGGCAAAGATGCCAGTAGTGCATCTGGTGCCTCAATCGATGGATGAAGTAATAATGGGACTCACCTGAGACCAGAAGCCCAAGGGCATCACTGGGGTGTGAGCACACCTGAGGCCTGTCCCTGTAGCAGCCATAGCATCTGAATGTCCACCTGTAAACGGGGGTCACTGGGCCCACAAGGAACAGGGCCTGGGACTGCCCACTGGGCTGTGGCTGTGAGTCCAGGGTCCAGGAGACCCAGTGATCTCCTTCCTTAGTCAGAATGAACTTGTGAAATCCCTCTGCTGAGCCACACCTGAGGGTCACATTCCCTTCTGAGGTCACAACATGGCTGGGCAGGGCTGAGAGGCTAGGTTCACTGTAGGATCCTAGGAGAGGGGGTTCAGCGTGTTAATTGGAGACTACACCTCCCGCACGTCCCCCAAGGCTGGGCTGTGAGAGGGAGAGGGAGACACCTTGAGAGCAGACCCGCTTCATGAGGGAAGAGCCTGAGGCTGGGACCCTTGAGTGTCCTCTCACCTGTCACCACCAGCTCCAGGGGGTCACTGCGCTCTGACCAGCCAGCAGGGCTGAGATAGTAGCAGTGAAATATCCCAACATCACGCTCTGTCATGTGTGTGATGGAGAACACCACCTTGTCTCCGGGCTTCAGTGGCTTCTCTCTTTTCCATGGTGCTGGGCTTCCCTCTTTATACAGACGGTACTCCTCAGCCCCTGGGGTCCCCTGACAGGAGATGGTCACGGGGTTCCCCTGGGGCATCACCGGGGCTGGCTCAGCCCAGAGGGTGGGTTTGGGGAAGTTCCCTAGAGAAAACAAGAGACTACATTACAAAGGCCTCCCCACCCGCATCCCACAGCTCAGCCCAAGACACAGTTAGTGTATTTCATCCATCCTAGCCTCACCTCTCCTGGCCACAGGGCCCTGAATGACTGAGCTCAGAAAGGACAGGGTCAGGGGCCCTCACCAGGGACCAGGAGCACCACGGGCTCACAAGGGAGTGACAGCAGGAAGGGGGAGGAGCTACGTGAGCTGTAGCACCTGTAGGTGCCTCCGTGAGCTGAGATCACATGGCTCATGGAGAACTCTGCCTGGAACTGCCCAACTTGATTTTTTGATCTCAGAAGCAGGGGGAGATCGGCTGCCCCCTCCTTGGACACAAGAAAAGTGTCCCTCGGGCTCTGTGACTGACACAGCAGGGTCACATTCTCCCCTGAGGCCTCACTGGGGCCTGGCTGCACCTGGAGGGAAGGACTGTCAGGTAGCCGTCCTAGAGAACAGGAGGGAGGGTAACAGCTGCCAGCCCACCTTGTACTTAAATATATACATACATACATACATACATATTTATGGATGTGTACATAAATATATATATATATATGTTTCAGAGAGAAAAGGAGAAGGACAGTCCCTTTCCTCCAAGGAGGCACCAACCACTGCCTCACATACACCCTCACTTACCCCTCTGGGGGCCTGACCACGTGGTGGGGAGCAGCCTATCCTCGGAGCATCCTGGGGTCAGGATGTGGGTGAGACATGGAGACTGCCTTTTCCCCACTTGAACTCGGTGCCCCGACCTGAAGCTAGGCCTCAACATCCCCCTCTGCCATGACCACCCCACCCTTCACCTGCCCTACTTCCGGTCTCCAAGCCAGATTCCCCAGGGGTGTGGACGTGAAAACTCGGAGCCCTGGGGGCCTCTGGTTTCCCTGAGTTCTCCCCTGAACCCAGCCCCCACACAAGCCTCTCTTAGGTGTCAGGGGCCATTAGATCCTGGGAGAGACTCTGAACCAACAGGTTGGGCCAGTGCTCCTTCTGAGCCAGAAGGACCTAGTGCTTCCTGAGCTGCAGACATGGGCCCTGTGGGTAGGGACTTGGGTCCAAGTGAGTCCTGGAAAGGATGCCAGAAAGTTTTGAGAGTGTGGGCTAACCATGGAGTCCCCACCTCACTCAGATCCTCCTGTATCTGCCCTGTGGCCCCAGAGACACTCCCACTGTCCAACTAGTGCCTTCGAGGTCCAGGTGAAGGGGAGGGCTGAGCAGGGTTAGGAGGGTGTCTGAGGTGCAGATGTTGTCTGGGTGACCATCCCTAGAGACCCCTCCTTCCCTTTCAGCCCCGAATTCTCAGGATGGGACCCTGAGTTCACATGTCATCAGACAGGGTCAGGGGACCTCACCTGAGACCAGAAGCTCCAAGGGCTTACTGGGGTATGACAGCAGGTAGGGCGAGGTGCTGCTTGAGCTGTAGCACCTGTAGGTGCCCCATTGGGCTGACGTCACAGGACTCATGGAGAACTCTGCCTGGTACTGCTGAGCTTGGTGCTCTGATCTCAGACGAGAGGGGGGATCGGTTGCCCCCTCCTTGGCCAGAAGGAATGTGTCCCTTTGGCTCTGTGACTGACACAGCAGGGTCACATTCTCTCCTGAGGCCACCCTGGGGCCTGGCTGCACCGAGAGGGAGGGTGTGTCAGACAGCTGTCCTAGAGAGAGGGAGGGAGAGTGAGGGCTGCCTGCCCACCTTATTCTGCCCTGAGAGTCACCAGGCCTCTCTCTGAGGATCCTCCTCTCTGTCTGTCTCTGTTTCTCTGTGTCTATTCCTTCCTCCTCCAAAACCCTCCCCCGTCACTCTCTGTCTCCCTCCCTCCCTGGGCCTACACTTTCTTCCTGGCCTCACCACCTGAGACCGCCAGCAGGGCCTATGCGGAGTCTGGGTCCCTGATTGAACCCACTGGCTCCTCACCTGCCACCAGGATGTCCAGGGGGTCACTGGGGGACGACCACTCAGAGGAGAGGTTGTATCCACCATAGCATCGGTACCGGCCCCCGTGGGAGCTGCTCACAGTGCCCAGGGGGAAGTGGGCCTGAGAGAGCCCAGCCTGGGGCTGCAGGACAAGGCTCTGGGGGAGGTCCCGTTCCCCCTCCTTGTGCAGAGCGAATCTGTCATAGCCGACATCAGAGCGACACTGGAGGGTCAGGCTCTGTCCAGAGGCCACGATGGGGCCCTGCTGGCTCAGGAGGGAGGGCTTCTCTGACAAACCTGGGGAGACCAGACGTGAATTTCAGGGGCTGCTCCTCCCATTAACTCTCTTCTATGTCCTGGCGTGGCCGCCATGTCTCACTGTCTCTCTCTGTGTCTTTGTCCCAGTGGCCCCTGTAACCCCATCGCCCGCGCACATGGGGCTCCCCTCCCAGCAAAGTTGCCTCTAGTGTATCTGGTGCCTCAATCCATTGGTGGGGCAATAATGGGTCGTACCTGAGACCAGGAGATCCAGGGCTTCACTCGGGTGTGAGCACACCTGTGGGCTGTTCCTGAAGCAGCCATAGCATCTCATGGTCCACCTGTGAATGGGGGTCACGGGGCCCACAAGGAACAGGACCTGGGACTGCCCACTGGGCTGTGGCTGTGAGTCAAGGGTCCATGAGCGCCTGGGATCTCCTTCCTTAGTCAGAAGGAACCTCTCAAATGCCAGGGTTGAGCCACACTGGAGGGTCACGTTCCCTCCTGAGTTCACGACAGGGCTGGGCAGGGCTGAGAGGCTGGGTTTGCTGTAGGCTCCTAGGAGAGGAGGAGGCAGCGTGTTAAATGGACTCACACCTGCTCATGTCCGCCAGGGCTGGGCTGTGAGAGAGAGACACCCTGAGAGCAGACCCCCTTCCTGAGGGCAGAGCCTGAGGCTGGGACCCCTGAGTGTCCTCTCACCTGTTGTCACCACCAGCTCCAGGGGGTCACTGCGCTCTGACCAGCCATCAGGGCTGACATAGTAGCAGTGAAATATCCCAACATCATGATCTGTCATGTGTGTGATGGAGAACATCACCTTGTCTCCAGTCTTCAGTGGCTTCTCTCTTTGCCATGGTGCTGGGCTTCCCTCTTTATACAGACGGTACTCCTCAGCCGCTGGGGTTCCCTGACAGGAGATGGTCACGCGGCTCCCCTGGGGGATGACAGGGCCTGGCTCGGCCAAGAGGGTGGGTTTGGGAAGAGGCCCTAGAGAAAACAAGAGGCTCCATTACAAAGGCCTCCCCACCGCATCCCACAGCTCAGCCCAAGACACCTTTCGTGTATTTCTTCCATCCTAGCCTCACCTCTCCTGGCACGGGGCCCTGAATGACTGAGCTCAGAAAGGACAGGGTCAGGGGCCCTCACTAGAGACCAGGAGATCCAAGGGCTCACTGGGGAGTGCCAGATGGAAGTGGGAGGAGATGTGTGAGCTGTAGCACCTGCAGGTGCCCCCGTGAGCTGAGGTGAACCCTGCCTGCTCCTGCTGAGCTTGGTATTTTTATCTCAGAAGCAGGTGGGGATCAGATGCCCCCTCCTTGGACAGAAGGAAACTGTCCCTCCGGCTCTGTGACTGACACAGCAAGGTCACGTTCCCCCTGAGGCCTCGCTGGGGCCTGGCTGCACTTGGAGGGAGGGTCTGCCAGGAAGCCGTCCTAGAGAACAGGAGGGAGGGTAACAGCTGCCAGCCCACCTTGTACTTATAAGTGTGTATATATATGTTTCAGAGAGAAAAGGAGAGGGACAGTCCCTTTCCCCCATTGAGGCACCAAACACTGCCTCACATAGACCCTCACTTACCCCTCTGGAGGCCTGACCACGTGGTGGGGAGCAGCCTATCCTCAGAGCCTCCTGGGGTCAGGATGTGGGTGAGACGTGGGGACTGCCTTCTCCCCACTTAAACTCGGTGCCCCTCCTGAAGCAGGGCCTCAACATCCCCCACTGCTATGACCACCCCACATTTCTCCTGCCCTACTTCCTGTCTCCAAACCAGATTCCCCAGGGCTGTAGACAGGAACACTTTAAGCCCTGGGGGCCTGTGGTTTCCCTGAGATCTCCCCTGACCCAGCCCCTACTCAAACCTGTCTCTGGTATCAATGGCCATTAGATCCTGTGAGAGACTCTGAACCAACAGGTTGGGCCAGTGCTCCTTCTGAGCCAGAAGGACCCATTGGTTCCTGAGCTGCGGACATGGGCCCTGTGGGTGGGGGGCTTGAGTCCCAGGGAGTCTTGGGAAGGAGGCCAGAAAATTTTGAGAGTCTGGATCACCATGGAGTTCCCTCCTGACTCAGATCCTCCTGTATCTGCCCTGTGGCCTCCAAGACATTCCCACTGTCCAACTGGTGCTTTCTGGGTCCAGGTGAAGGGGAGGGCTGAGAGGGTTAGGAGGGTGTGTGAGGTGCAGATGTTGTCTGGGTGACCATCCCTAGAGACCCCTCCTTCCCTTTCAGCCCCGAATTCTCAGGACGGGACCCTAAGTTCACATGTCATCGACAGGATAGGGGACCTCACCTGAGACCAGAAGCTCCAAGGGCTTACTGGGGTATGACAGCAGGTAGGGCGAGGTGCTGCTTGAGCTGTAGCACCTGTAGGTGCCCCAGTGGGTTGAGGTCACAGGACTCATGGAGAACTCTGCCTGGAACTGCTGAACTTGGTGCTCTGATCTCAGACGAGAGGGGGGATCGGTTGCCCCCTCCTTGGCCAGAAGGAACGTGTCCCTCTGGCTCTGTGACTGACACAGCAGGGTCACATTCTCTCCTGAGGCCACTCTGGGGCCTGGCTGCACCGAGAGGGAGGGTGTGTCAGGCAGCTGTCCTAGAGAGAGAGAGGGAGGGTGAGGGCTGCCTGCCCACCTTATTCTGCCCTGAGAGTTACCAGGCCTCTCTCTGAGGACCCTCCTCAGTGTCTGTCTCTGTTTCTCTGAGTCTTCTCCTTCCTCCTCCCAACCCCTCCCCCGTCACTCTCTGTCTCCCTCCCTCCCTGGGCCTGCACTTTCATTCTGGCCTCACCACCTAAGACCCCAGCAGGGCCTGTGCAGAGTCTGGGTCCCTGAATGAACCCACTGGCTCCTCACCTGCCACCAGGATGTCCAGGGGGTCGCTGGGGGCCGACCACTCAGAGGACAGGTTGTATCCACCGTAGCATCTGTACCGGCCCCCGTGGGAGCTGCTCACAGTGCCCAGGGGGAAGTGGGCCTGAGAGAGCCCAGCCTGGGGCTGCAGGACAAGGCTCTGGGGGAGGTCCCGTTCCCCCTCCTTGTGCAGAGCGAATCTGTCATAGCCGACATCAGAGCGACACTGCAGGGTCAGGCTCTGTCCAGAGGCCACGATGGGGCCCTGCTGGCTCAGGAGGGAGGGCTTCTGAGACTCACCTGGGGAGACCAGACGTGAATTACAGGGGCTGCTCCTCCCGTTAACCCTCTTCTTTTCTCCTGCTCGCCAGGTCTCTCTGTGTCTTTGTCCCAGTGGCCCGTGTACCTCCATCACCCTCTCCCATGGGACGCGCCTCCCGGCAAAGATGCCAGTAGTGCATCTGGTGCCTCAATCGATGGATGAAGTAATAATGGGACTCACCTGAGACCAGAAGCCCAAGGGCATCACTGGGGTGTGAGCACACCTGAGGCCTGTCCCTGTAGCAGCCATAGCATCTGAATGTCCACCTGTAAATGGGGGTCACTGGGCCCACAAGAAACAGGGCCTGGGACTGCCCACTGGGCTGTGGCTGTGAGTCCAGGGTCCAGGAGACCCAGTGATCTCCTTCCTTAGTCAGAATGAACTTGTGAAATCCCTCTGCTGAGCCACACCTGAGGGTCACATTCCCTCCAGAGGTCACAACATGGCTGGGCAGGGCTGAGAGGCTAGGTTCACTGTAGGATCCTAGGAGAGGGGGTTCATCGTGTTAATTGGAGACTACACCTCCCGCACGTCCCCCAAGGCTGGGCTGTGAGAGGGAGAGGGAGACACCTTGAGAGCAGACCCGCTTCATGAGGGAAGAGCCTGAGGCTGGGACCCCTGATGTCCTCTCACCTGTTGTCACCAGCTCCAGGTGGTCACTGCGCTCTGACCAGCCATCAGGGTTGAGATAGTAACAATGAAATATCCCAGCATCATGATCTCTCATGTGTGTGATGGAGAACATAACTTTGTCTCCTGGCTTTAGTGGCTTCTCTCTTTTCCATGGTCCTGGGCTTCCCTCTTTATACAGACGGTACTCCTCAGCCCCTGGGGTCCCCTGACAGGAGATGGTCAGGGAACTTCCCCGGGGGATGACAGGCCCTGGCTCCGCAGAGAGGGTGGGTTTGGGGAAGATCCCTAGAGAAAACAAGAGGCTACATTGCAAAGGTCTCCCCACCGGCATCCCACAGCTGAGCTCAAGACACTGTTATTGTATTTCTTCCATCCTAGCCTCACCTCTCCTGGCACAGGGCCCTGAATGACTGAGCTCAGAAAGGACAGGGTCAGGGGCCCTCATCAGAGACCAGGAGCACCACGGGTTCACTGAGGAGTGACAGATGGAACGGGGAGGAGGTGTGTGAGCTGTAGCACCTATAGGTGTCCCCGTGAGCTGAGGTCACGGGGCTCATGGAGAACTCTGCCTGGTACTACTGGGCTTGGTATTTTGATCTCAGAAGCAGGGGGGATTGGCTTCCCCATCCTTGGACAGAAGGAAAGTGACCCTTGGGCTCTGTGACTGACACAACAGGGTCACGTTCTCCCCTGAGGCCTCGCTGGGGCCTCGCTGCACCAGGAGAGAGGGTCTGTCTGGTAGCCGTCCTAGAGAATAGGAGGGAGGGTAACAGCTGCCTGCCCACTTGTACTTAAATGTGTGTGTGTGTGTGTGTGTGTGTGTGTGTGTGTGTGTGTGTGTGTTTCAGAGAGAAAAGGAGAGGGACAGTCCCGTTCCCCCATGGAGGCACCAACCGCTGCCTCACATACACCCTCACTTACCCCTCTGGGGGCCTGACCACGTGGTGGGGAGCAGCCTATCCTCAGAGCCTCCTGGGGTCAGGATGTGGGGACTGCTTTCTCCCCAGTTGAACTCAGTGACCGGTCCTGAAGCAGGGCCTCAACATCCCCCTCTGCCATGACCACTCCACCCTTCACCTGCCCTACTTCCGGTCTCCAATTCAGATTCCCCAGGGGTGTGGACGCGAAAACTCTGAGCCCTGGGGGCCTGTGGTTTCCCTGAGATCTCCCCTGACCCAGCCCGCACACAAGCCTGTCTCTGGTATCAAGGGCCATTAGATCCTGTGAGAGACTCTGAAGCAACAGGTTGGGCCAGTGCTCCTTCTGAGCAAAAAGGACCTAGTGGTTCCTGAGCTGCGGACATGGGCCCTGTGGGTGGGGACTTGGGTCCGAGTGAGTCCTGGGAAGGAGGCCAGAAAGGTTTGAGAGTGTGGGCTAACCATGGAGTCCCCACCTCACTCAGATCCTCCTGTATCTGCCCTGTGGTCCCCAAGACAGTCCCACTGTCCAACTGGTGCCTTCTAGTTCCAGAAGAGGGGGAGGGCTTAGCAGGGTTAGGAGGGTGTCTGAGGTGCATATATTGTCTGGGTGACCATCCCTAGAGACCCCTCCTTCCCTTTTAGCCCAGAATTCTCAGGACGGGACCCTGAGTTCACATGTCATCAGACAGGGTCAGGGGACCTCACCTGAGACCAGAAGCTCCAAGGGTTTACTGGGGTATGACAGCAGGTAGGGCGAGGTGCTGCTTGAGCTGTAGCACGTGTAGGTGCCCCAGTGGACTGACGTCACAGGACTCATGGAGAACTCTGCCTGGTACAGCTGAGCTCGGTGCTCTGATCTCAGACGCAGGGGGGGATCGGCTGCCCCCTCCTTGGCCAGAAGGAACGTGTCCCTCTGGCTCTGTGACTGACACAGCAGGGTCACGTTCTCTCCTGAGGCCACCCTGGGGCCTGGCTGCACCGAGAGGGAGGGTGTGTCAGACAGGTGTCCTAGAGAGAGAGAGGGAGGGTGAGGGCTGCCTGCCCACCTTGTTCTGCCCTGGGAGTCACCAGGCCTCTCTCTGAGGATCCTCCTCTCTGTCTCTGTTTCTCTGTGTCTTCTCCTTCCTCCTCCCAACCACTCCCTCCCTGGGCCTGCACTTTCAGTCTGGATTTACCACCTGAGACCCCCAGCATTGCTTGTGCAGAGTCTGGGTCCCTGACTGAACCCACTGGCTCCTCACCTGCCACCAGGATGTCCAGGGGGTCACTGGGGGCCGACCACTCAGAAGAGAGGTTGCATCCACCGTAGCATCTGTACCGGCCCCCGTGGGAGCTGCTCACAGTGCCCAGGGGGAAGTGGGCCTGGGAGAGCCCAGCCTGGGGCTGCAGGACAAGGCTCTGGGGGAGGTCCCGTCCCCCCTCCTTGTGCAGAGCGAATCTGTCATAGCCGACATCAGAGCGGCACTGGAGGGTCAGGCTCTGTCCAGAGGCCACAATGGGGCCCTGCTGGCTCAGGAGGGAGGGCTTTCCAGACCCACCTGGGGAAACCAGAGGAGAATTTCAGGGGCTGCTCCTCCCATAATCCCCTTCTTCTTTCTTTACCCCCAGGAGAAGAGAAGGGACCCTAGAAGCCCTGGAGCTCCCCTCACCATCTCACATGGGGCTCCCCTCCCAGCACAGATGCCAGGAATTTATCTCTTGCCTCAATCTATGGATGCGGTAATAATGGGACTCACCTGAGATCAGAAGCCCTAGGGCATCACTGGGGTGTGAACACACCAGGGGCCTGTCCCTGTAGTAGCAGCCATAGCATCTGAAAGTCCACCTGTGGCTAGCGTTCAAGGGCCCCACAGGGAAGAGGGCCTGAAACTGCCCACTGGGCTGTGTCTGTGAGTCCAGGGACCAGGAGAGTCTCTGATCTCCTTCCTTAGTCAGAAGGAATCTGTGATATCCCTGCCCTGAGCCACACTGGAGGGTCACGTTCCCTCCTGAGGTCACGACAGGGCTGGGCAAGGCGGAGAGGCTGGGTTTGCTGTAGGATGCTAGGAGAGGAGGAGGCAGCGTGTTAAATGGGGATCACACCTCCCTCATGTCCCCCAGGGCTGGGCTGTGAGAGGGAGAAACCCTGAGAGCAGACCCCCATTCTGAGGGCAGAGCCTGAGGCTGGGACCCCTGATGTCCTCTCACCTGTTGTCACCAGCTCCAGGGGGTCACTGCGCTCTGACCAGCCATCAGGGCTGAGAAAGTAACAATGAAATATCCCAGCATCATGATCTCTCATGTATGTGATGGAAAACATCACTTTGTCTCCAGGCTTTAGTGGCTTCTCTCTTTTCCATGGTCCTGGGCTTCCCTCTTTATACAGACGATACTCCTCAGCCCCTGGGGTCCCCTGACAGGAGATGGTCAGGGAACTTCCCCGGGGGATGACAGGCCCTGGCTCCGCAGAGAGGGTGGGTTTGGGGAAGATCCCTAGAGAAAACAAGAGGCTACATTGCAAAGGTCTCCCCACCGGCATCCCACAGCTGAGCTCAAGACACTGTTATTGTATTTCTTCCATCCTAGCCTCGCCTCTCCTGGCACAGGGCCCTGAATGACTGAGCTCAGAAAGGACAGGGTCAGGGGCCCTCACCACAGACCAGGAGCACCACGGGCTCACTGAGGAGTGACAGATGGAACGGGGAGGAGGTGTGTGAGCTGTAGCACCTGTAGGTGTCCCCGTGAGCTGAGGTCACGGGGCTCATGGAGAACTCTGCCTGGTACTGCTGGGCTTGGTATTTTGATCTCAGAAGCAGGGGGGATTGGCTTCCCCATCCTTGGACAGAAGGAAAGTGTCCCTTGGGCTCTGTGACTGACACAGCAGGGTCACGTTCTCCCCTGAGGCCTCGCTGAGGCCTTGCTGCACCAAGAGGGAGGGTCTGTCTGGCAGCCGTCCTAGAGAATAGGAGGGAGGGTAACAGCTGCCTGCCCACCTTGTACTTAAATATATATATGTGTGTGTGTGTGGTGTGTGTGTGGTGTGTGTGTGTGTGTGTTTCAGAGAGAAAAGGAGAGGGACAGTCCCGTTCCCCCATGGAGGCACTCACCACTGCCTGACATACACCCTCACTTACCCCTCTGGGGGCCTGACCACGTGGTGGGGAGCAGCCTATCCTCAGAGCCTCCTGGGGTCAGGATGTGGGTGAGACATGGAGACTGCCTTTTCCCCACTTGAACTAGGTGCCCCGACCTGAAGCTGGGCCTCAACATCCCCCTCTGCCATGACCACTCCACCCGTCACCTGCCCTACTTCCGGTCTCCAAGCCAGATTCCCCAGGGGTGTGGACGTGAAAACTCTGAGCCCTGGGGGTCTGTGGTTCCCTGAGATCTCCCCTGACCCCAGCCCCCACACAAGCCTCTCTTAGGTGTCAGGGGCCATTAGATCCTGGGAGAGACTCTCAACCACCTGGTGGAGTCAGTGCTCCTTCTGAGCAAGAAGGACCTAGTGGTTCCTGAGCTGCAGACATGGGCGCTGTGGGTGGGGGGCTTGAGTCCCAGGGAGTCCTGGGAAGGATGCCAGAAAGGTTTGAGAGTCTGGCTCACCATGGCGTCCCCACCTCACTCAGATCCTCCTGTATCTGCCCTGTGGCCCCCAAGACACTCCCACTGTCCAACTGGTGCTTTCTGGGTCCAAGTGAGGGGGAGGGCTTAGCAGGGTTAGGAGGGTGTCTGAGGTGCAGATGTTGTCTGGGTGACCATCCCTAGAGACCCCTCCTTCCCTTTCAGCCCCGAATTCTCAGGACGGGACCCTGAGTTCACATGTCATCAGACAGGGTCAGGGGACCTCACCTGAGACCAGAAGCTCCAAGGGCTCACTGGGGAGTGACAGCAGGTAGGGCGAGGTGCTGCTTGAGCTGTAGCACCTGTAGGTGCCCCATTGGGCTGACGTCACAGGACTCATGGAGAACTGTGCCTGGAACTGCTGAGCTCGGTGCTCTGATCTCAGACGAGAGGGGGGATCGGTTGTCCCCTCCTTGGCCAGAAGGAATGTGTCCCTCTGGCTCTGTGACTGACACAGCAGGGTCACATTCTCTCCTGAGGCCACCCTGGTGCCTGGCTGCACTGAGAGGGAGGGTGTGTCAGACAGCTGTCCTAGAGAGAGAGAGGGAGGGTGAAGGCTCCCTGCCCACCTTGTTCTGCCCTGAGAGTCAGCAGGCCTCTCTCTGAGGGCCCTCCTCTCTGTCTGTCTCTGTTTCTCTGTGTCTTCTTCCCCCTCGCAGGCCCTTCCCCATCACTCTCTGTCTCTCTCCCTCTCTGGGGCCTGCACTGTCATTCTGGCTTTACCACCTGAGACCCCCGGCAGGGTCTGTGCAGACTCTGGGTCCCTTATTGAACCCACTGGCTCCTCACCTGCCACCAGGATGTCCAGGGAGTCACTGGGGGCCGACCACTCACAGGACAGGTTGTATCCACCGTAGCATCTGTACCGGCCCCCGTGGGAGCTGCTCACAGTGCCCAGGGGGAAGTGGGCCTTAGAGAGCCCAGCCTGGGGCTGCAGGACAAGGCTCTGGGGGAGGTCCCATTCCCCCTCCTTGTGCAGAGCGAATCTGTCATAGCCGACATCAGAGCGACACTGCAGGGTAAGGCTCTGTCCAGAAGCCACGATGGGGCCCTGCTGGCTCAGGAGGGAGGGCTTTCCAGCCTCACCTGGGTAAACCAGAGGAGAATTTCAGGGGCTCCTCCTCCCATAACCCCCTTCTTTTTTCTTTACCCCCAGGAGATGAGAAGGGACCCCAGAAGCCCCGGAGCTCCCATACCATCGCACATGGGGCTCCCCTCCCAACACAGATGCTAGGAGTTTATCTGGTGCCTCAATCCATGGATGACGTAATAATGGGACTCACCTGAGACCAGGAGCCCTAGGGCGTCACTGGGGTGTGAGCACACGAGGGGCCTGTCCCTGTAGTAGCAGCCATAGCATCTGAAACTCCACCTGTGGCTTGCGGTCAAGGGCCCCACAGGGAAGAGTGCCTGGTACTGCCCACTGGGCTGTGGCTGTTCGTCCAAGGACCAGTAGAGTCTCTGATCTCCTTCCTTAGTCAGAAGAAACCTATGATATACCTGCCCTGAGCCACACTGGAGGGTCACGTTCCCTCCTGAGGTCACAACAGGGCTGGGCAGGGCGGAGAGGCTGGGTTTGCTGTAGGATCCTAGGAGAGGAGGAGGCAGCATGTTAAATGGGGATCACAACTCCCTCATGTCCCCCAGGGCTGGGCTGTTAGAGGAGGACACCCTGAGAGCAGACCCCCTACCTGAGGGCAGAGCCTGAGGCTGGGACCCCTGAGTGTCCTCTCACCTGTCATCACCAGCTCCAGGGGGTCACTGTGCTCTGACCAGCCATCAGGGCTGAGATAGTAGCAGTGAAATATCCCACCATCACGCTCTGTCATGTGTGAGATGGAGAACATCACCTTATCTCCAGTATTCAGTGGCTTCTCTCTTTTCCATGGTGCTGGGCTTCCCTCTTTATCCAGACGGTACTCCTCAGCCCCTGGGGTTCCCTGACAGGAGATGGTCACGGGGCTCCCCTGGGGGATGACAGGGCCTGGCTCGGCCCAGAGGGTGGGTTTGGGAAGGGACCCTAGAGAAAACAAGAGGCTCCATTACAAAGGCCTCCCCATCTGCATCCCACAGCTCAGCCCAAGACACTGTTAGTGTATTTCTTCCATCCTAGCCTCACCTCTCCTGGCACAGGGCCCTGAATAACTGAGCTCAGAAAGGACAGGATCAGGGGCCCTCACCTGAGACCAGGAGCACCATGGGCTTACGGGGGAGTGAAAGATGGTAAGGGAAAGAGCTGTGTGAGCTGTAGCACCTGTAGGTGCCCCCGTGAGCTGAGGTCACAGGGTGCATGGAGAACACTGCCTGGAACTGCGCAGCTTAGTGTTTTGATCTCACACACATGAGGAATCGGCTGCCCCCTCCTTGGACAGAAGGAAAGTGTCCCTCGGGCTCTGTGACTGACACAACAGGGTCACGTTCTCCCCTGAGGCCTCGCTGGGGCCTCGCTGCACCAGGAGGGAGGGTCTTTCTGGCAGCCGTCCTAGAGAATAGGAGGGAGGGTAACAGCTGCCTGCCCACCTTGTACTTAAATATGTGTGTGTGTGTGTGTGTGTGTGTGTGTGTGTGTGTGTGTGTTTCAGAGAGAAAAGGAGAGGGACAGTCCCATTCCACCATGGAGGCACCAACCACTGCCTCACATAGACCCTCACTTACCCCTCTGGGGGCCTGACCACGTGGTGGGGAGCAGCCTATCCTCAGAGCCTCCTGGGGTCAGGCTGTGGGTGAGATGTGGGGACTGCTTTCTCCCCACTTGAACTCAGTGACCCCTCCTGAAGCAGGGCCTCAATATCCCCCTCTGCCATGACCACTCCACCCGTCACCTGCCCTACTTCCGGTATCCAAGCCAGATTCCCCAGTGGTGTGGACGTGAAAACTGAGCCCTGGGGGCCTGTGGTTCCCTGAGATCTCCCCTGACCCCAGCCCCCACACAAGCCTCTCTTAGGTGTCAGGGGCCATTAGATCCTGGGAGAGACTCTCAACCACCAGGTTGGGCCAGTGCTCCTTCTGAGCCAGAAGGACCTAGTGGTTCCTGAGCTGTAGACATGGGCCCTGTGCGTGGGAACTTGGGTCCGAGTGAGTCCTGGGAAAAAGGCCAGAAAGTTTTGAGAGTGAGGGCTAACCATGGAGTCCCCAACTCACTCAGATCCTCCTGTATCTGCCCTGTGGTCCCTGAGACACTCCCACTGTCCAACTGGTGCCTTCTAGGTCCAGGTGAGGGGGAGGGCTGAGCAGGGTTAGGAGGGTGTGTGAGGTGCCGTTATTGTCTGGGTGACCATCCCTAGAGATCCCTCCTTCCTTTACAGCTCTGAATTCTCAGGACAGGACACTTAGTTCACATGTCATCACACAGGGTCAGGGGACCTCACCTGAGACCAGAAGCTCCAAGGGCTTACTGGGGTATGACAGCAGGTAGGGCGAGGTGCTGCTTGAGCTGTAGCACCTGTAGGTGCCCCAGTGGGCTGCCGTCACAGGACTCATGGAGAACTGTGCCTGGTACTGCTGAGCTCGGTGCTCTGATCTCAGACGTGAGGGGGGATCGGCTGCCCCCTCCTTGGACAGAAGGAACGTGTCCCTCTGGCTCTGTGACTGACACAGCAGGGTCACATTCTCTCCTGAGGCCACCCTGGGGCCTGGCTGCACTGAGAGGGAGGGTGTGTCAGACAGCTGTCCTAGAGAGAGAGAGGGAGCGTGAGGGCTGCCTGCCCACCTTATTCTGCCCTGAGAGTCACCAGGCCTCTCTCTGACGACCCTCCTCGCTGTCTGTCTCTGTTTCTCTGTGTCTTCTCCTTCCTCCTTCCAACCACTCCCTCCCTGGGCCTGCACATTCATTCTGGCTTTACCACCTGAGACCCCCAGCATTGCTTGTGCAGAGTCTGGGTCCCTTACTGAACCCACTGGCTCCTCACCTGCCACCAGGATGTCCAGGGGGTCACTGGGGGCCGACCACTCAGAGGACAGGTTGTATCCACCGTAGCATCGGTACCGGCCCCCGTGGGAGCTGCTCACAGTGTCCAGGAGGAAGTGGGCCTGAGAGAGCCCAGCCTGGGGCTGCAGGACAAGGCTCTGGGGGAGGTCCCGTCCCCCCTCCTTGTGCAGAGCGAATCTGTCATAGCCGACATCAGAGCGACACTGGAGGGTCAGGCTCTGTCCAGAGGCCACGATGGGGCCCTGCTGGCTCAGGAGGGAGGGCTTCTCAGACACACCTGGGGAGACCAGATGTGCATTACAGGGGCTGCTCCTCCCATTAACCCTCTTCTATGTCCTGGCGTGGCCGCCATGTCTCACGTTCTCTCCCTGTGTCTTTGTCTCAATTGCCCCTGTAACCCCATCACCCTCACACATGGGGCTCCTCTCCCAGCAAAGTTGCCAGTAGTGTATCTGGTGCCTCAATCCATGGATGGGACAATAATGGGACTCACCTGAGACCAGGAGATGCAGGGCAGCACTGGGGTGTGAGCACACCTGTGGGCTCTTCCTGAAGCAGCCATAGCATCTCATGGTCCACCTGTGAATGGGGGTCACGGGGCCAACAAGGAACAGGGCCTGGGACTGCCCACTGGGCTGTGGCTGTGAGTCCAGGGACCAGGAGAGTCTCTGATCTCCTTCCTTAGTCAGAAGGAACCTCTCAAATGCCTGCGTTGAGCCACACTGGAAGGTCACGTTCCCTCCTGAGGTCACGACGTGGCTTGGCAGGGCTGAGAGGCTGGGTTCACTGTAGGATCCTAGGAGAGGCGGGCAGCATGTTAATTGGGGAGCACACCTCCCTCATGTCCCCCAGGGCTTGGCTGTGAGAGGGAGAAACCCTGAGAGCAGACCCCCATTCTGAGGGCAGAGCCTGAGGCTGGGACCCCTGATGTCCTCTCACCTGTTGTCACCAGCTCCAGGGGGTCACTGCGCTCTGACCAGCCATCAGGGCTGAGATAGTAACAATGAAATATCCCAGCATCATGATCTCTCATGGGTGTGATGGAGAACATCACCCTGTCTCCTGGCTTTAGTGGCTTCTCTCTTTTCCATGGGGCTGGGCTTCCCTCTTTATACAGACGATACTCCTCAGCCCCTGGGGTCCCCTGACAGGAGATGGTCAGGGAACTTTCCCGGGGGATGACAGGCCCTGGCTCCGCAGAGAGGGTGGGTTTGGGGAAGATCCCTAGAGAAAACAAGAGGCTACATTGCAAAGGTCTCCCCACCGGCATCCCACAGCTGAGCTCAAGACACTGTTATTGTATTTCTTCCATCCTAGCCTCGCCTCTCCTGGCACAGGGCCCTGAATGACTGAGCTCAGAAAGGACAGGGTCAGGGGCCCTCACCACAGACCAGGAGCACCACGGGCTCACTGAGGAGTGACAGATGGAACGGGGAGGAGGTGTGTGAGCTGTAGCACCTGTAGGAGCCCCGGTGAGCTGAGATCACCGGGCTCATGGAGAACTCTGCCTGGTACTGCTGAGCTTGGTATTTTGATCTCAGAAGCAGGGGGGATTGGCTTCCCCATCCTTGGACAGAAGGAAAGTGTCCCTCGGGCTCTGTGACTGACACAGCAGTGTCACGTTCTCCCCTGAGGCCTCTCTGGGGCCTCGCTGCCCCAGAGGGAGGGTCTGTCAGGTAGCCATCCTAGAGAATAGGAGGGAGGGTAACAGCTGCCTGCCCACCTTGTACTTAAATATATATGTGTGCCTGTGTGTGTGTATTTGTGTGTGTGTGTGAGTGTGTGTGTGTGTGTGTGTTTGTGTGTGTGTGTGTGTGTGTGTGTGTGTGTGTGTGTGTGTGTGTATCAGAGAAAAAAGGAGAGGGACAGTCCCGTTGCCCCATGGAGGCACCAACCAATGCCTCACATAGACCCTCACTTACCCCTCTGGGGGCCTGACCACGTGGTTGGGAGCAGCCTATCCTCAGAGCCTCCTGGGGTCAGGATGTGGGTGAGATGTGGGGACTGCTTTCGCCTCACTTGAACTCAGTGACCCCTCCTAAAGCAGGGCCTCAACATCCCCCTCTGCAATGACCACTCCACCCTTCACCTGCCCTACTTCCGGTCTCCAAGCCAGATTCCCCAGGGGTGTGGATGTGGAAACTCTGAGCCCTGGGGGCCTGTGGTTTCCCTGAGATCTCCCCTGACCCAGCCCCCACACAAACCTGTCTCTGGTATCAAGGGCCATTAGATCCTGTGAGAGACTCTGAACCAACAGTTTGGGTCAGTGCACATTCTGAGCAAGAAGGACCTAGTGGTTCCTGAGCTGCAGACATGGGCGCTGTGGGTGGGGGGCTTGAGTCCCAGGGATTCCTGGGAAGGAGGCCAGAAAGTTTTGAGAGTGTGGGCTAACCTTGGAGTCCCCACCTCACTCAGATCCTCCTGTATCTGCCCTGTGGTCCCCGAGTCACTCCCACTGTCCAACTGGTGCCTTCTAGGTCCAGGTGAGGGGGAGGGCTTAAGAGGGTTAGGAGGGTGTCTGAGGTGCCGTTATTGTCTGGGTGACCATCCCTAGAGAACCCTCCTTCCCTTTCAGTCCCGAAATCTCAGGATGGGACCCTGAGTTCACATGTCATCAGACAGGGTCAGGGGACCTCACCTGAGACCAGAAGCTCCAAGGGCTTACTGGGGTATGACAGCAGGTAGGGCGAGGTGCTGCTTGAGCTGTAGCACCTGTAGGTGCCCCAGTGGGCTGACGTCACAGGACTCATGGAGAACTGTGCCTGGTACTGCTCTGATCTCAGACGAGAAGGGGGATCGGCTGCCCCCTCCTTTGCCAATAGGAACGTGTCCCTCTGGCTCTGTGACTGACACAGCAGGGTCACATTCTCTCCTGAGGCCACCCTGGTGCCTGGCTGCACTGAGAGGGAGGGTGTGTCAGACAGCTGTCCTAGAGAGAGAGAGGGAGCGTGAGGGCTGCCTGCCCACATTATTCTGCCCTGAGAGTCACCAGGCCTCTCTCTGTCGACCCTCTTCTCTGTCTGTCTCTGTTTCTCTGTTTCTTCTCCTTCCTCCTCCCAACCACTCCCTCCCTGTGCCTGCACTTTCATTCTGGCTTTACCACCTGAGACCCCCAGCATAGCTTGTGCAGAGTCTGGGTCCCTTACTGAACCCACTGGCTCCTCACCTGCCACCAGGATGTCCAGGGGGTCACTGGGGGCCGACCACTCAGAGGACAGGTTGTATCCACCGTAGCATCGGTACCGGCCCCCGTGGGAGCTGCTCACAGTGTCCAGGAGGAAGTGGGCCTGAGAGAGCCCAGCCTGGGGCTGCAGGACAAGGCTCTGGGGGAGGTCCCGTCCCCCCTCCTTGTGCAGAGCGAATCTGTCATAGCCGACATCAGAGCGACACTGGAGGGTCAGGCTCTGTCCAGAGGCCACGATGGGGCCCTGCTGGCTCAGGAGGGAGGGCTTCTCAGACACACCTGGGGAGACCAGATGTGCATTACAGGGGCTGCTCCTCCCATTAACCCTCTTCTATGTCCTGGCGTGGCCGCCATGTCTCACGTTCTCTCCCTGTGTCTTTGTCTCAATTGCCCCTGTAACCCCATCACCCTCACACATGGGGCTCCTCTCCCAGCAAAGTTGCCAGTAGTGTATCTGGTGCCTCAATCCATGGATGGGACAATAATGGGACTCACCTGAGACCAGGAGATGCAGGGCAGCACTGGGGTGTGAGCACACCTGTGGGCTCTTCCTGAAGCAGCCATAGCATCTCATGGTCCACCTGTGAATGGGGGTCACGGGGCCAACAAGGAACAGGGCCTGGGACTGCCCACTGGGCTGTGGCTGTGAGTCCAGGGACCAGGAGAGTCTCTGATCTCCTTCCTTAGTCAGAAGGAACCTCTCAAATGCCTGCGTTGAGCCACACTGGAAGGTCACGTTCCCTCCTGAGGTCACGACGTGGCTTGGCAGGGCTGAGAGGCTGGGTTCACTGTAGGATCCTAGGAGAGGCGGGCAGCATGTTAATTGGGGAGCACACCTCCCTCATGTCCCCCAGGGCTTGGCTGTGAGAGGGAGAAACCCTGAGAGCAGACCCCCATTCTGAGGGCAGAGCCTGAGGCTGGGACCCCTGATGTCCTCTCACCTGTTGTCACCAGCTCCAGAAGGTCACTGCGCTCTGACCAGCCATCAGGGCTGAGATAGTAACAATGAAATATCCCAGCATCATGATCTGTCATGTATGTGATGGAGAACATCACCCTGTCTCCTGGCTTTAGTGGCTTCTCTCTTTTCCATGGTGCTGGGCTTCCCTCTTTATACAGACGATACTCCTCAGCCCCTGGGGTCCCCTGACAGGAGATGGTCAGGGAACTTCCCCGGGGGATGACAGGCCCTGGCTCCGCAGAGAGGGTGGGTTTGGGGAAGATCCCTAGAGAAAACAAGAGGCTACATTGCAAAGGTCTCCCCACCGGCATCCCACAGCTGAGCTCAAGACACTGTTATTGTATTTCTTCCATCCTAGCCTCGCCTCTCCTGGCACAGGGCCCTGAATGACTGAGCTCAGAAAGGACAGGGTCAGGGGCCCTCACCACAGACCAGGAGCACCACGGGCTCACTGAGGAGTGACAGATGGAACGGGGAGGAGGTGTCTGACCTGTAGCACCTGTAGGTGCCCCGGTGAGCTGAGATCACCGGGCTCATGGAGAACTCTGCCGGGTACTGCTGAGCTTGGTATTTTGATCTCAGAATCAGGGGGGATTGGCTTCCCCATCCTTGGACAGAAGGAAAGTGACCCTTGGGCTCTGTGACTGACACAGCAGTGTCACTTTCTCCCCTGAGGCCTCTCTGGGGCCTCGCTGCCCCAGAGGGAGGGTCTGTCAGGTAGCCATCCTAGAGAATAGGAGGGAGGGTAACAGCTGCCTGCCCACCTTGTACTTAAATATATATGTGTGCCTGTGTGTGTGTATGTGTGTGTGTATGTGAGTGTGTGTGTGTGTGTGTGTGTGTGTGTGTGTGTGTGTGTGTGTGTGTCAGAGAAAAAAGGAGAGGGACAGTCCCATTCCACCATGGAGGCACCAACCAATGCCTCACATAGACCCTCACTTACCCCTCTGGGGGCCTGACCACGTGGTTGGGAGCAGCCTATCCTCAGAGCCTCCTGGGGTCAGGATGTGGGTGAGATGTGGGGACTGCTTTCGCCCCACTTGAACTCAGTGACCCCTCCTAAAGCAGGGCCTCAACATCCCCCTCTGCCATGACCACTCCTTCCGTCACCTGCCCTACTTCTGGTCTCCAAGCCAGATTCCCCAGGGGTGTGGACGTGAAAACTCTGAGCCCTGGGGGCCTGTGGTTTCCCTGAGATCTCCCCTGACCCCAGCTCCACACAAGCCTCTCTTAGGTGTCAGGGGCCATTAGATCCTGGGAGAGACTCTCAACCACCTGGTGGAGTCAGTGCTCCTTCTGAGCCAGAAGGACCTAGTGGTTCCTGAGCTGCAGACATGGGCTCTGAGGGTGGGGGGCTTGAGTCCCAGGGAGTCCTGGGAAGGAGCCCAGAAAGGTTTGAGAGTCTGGCTCACCATGGAGTCCCCACCTCACTCAGAACCTCCTGTATCTGCCCTGTGGCCCCCAAGACACTCCCACTGTCCAACTGGTGCCTTCTGGGTCGAGGTGAGGGGGAGGGCTGAGCAGGGTTAGGAGGGTGTGTGAGGTGCAGATGTTGTCCCACCCCTAGAGACCCCTCCTTCCCTTTCAGCCCCGAATTCTCAGGACGGGACCCTGAGTTCACATGTCATTAGACAGGGTCAGGGGACCTCACCTGAGACCAGAAGTTCCAAGGGCTTACTGGAGTATGACAGCAGGTAGGGCGAGGTGCTGCTTGTGCTGTAGCACCTGTAGGTGCCCCATTGGGCTGACGTCACAGGACTCATGGAGAACTGTGCCTGGTACTGCTGAGCTTGGTGCTCTGATCTCAGACGAGAGGGGGGATCGGTTGCCCCCTCCTTGGCCAGAAGGAATGTGTCCCTTTGGCTCTGTGACTGACACAGCAGGGTCACATTCTCTCCTGAGGCCACCCTGGTGCCTGGCTGCACTGAGAGGGAGGGTGTGTCAGACAGCTGTCCTAGAGAGAGAGAGGGAGCGTGAGGGCTGCCTGCCCACATTATTCTGCCCTGAGAGTCACCAGGCCTCTCTCTGTCGACCCTCTTCTCTGTCTGTCTCTGTTTCTCTGTGTCTTCTCCTTCCTCCTCCCAAACCCTCCCCCGTCACTCTCTGTCTCCCTCCCACCCTGAGGCCTGCACTTTCATTCTGGCCTCACCACCTGAGACCCCAGCAGGGCCTGTGCAGAGTCTGGGTCCCTGACTGAACCCACTGGCTCCTCACCTGCCACCAGGATGTCCAGCGGGTCGCTGGGAGCCGACCACTCAGCGGAGAGGTTGTATCCACCATAGCATCGGTACCGGCCCCCGTGGGAGCTGCTCACAGTGCCCAGGGGGAAGTGGGCCTGAGAGAGCCCAGCCTGGGGCTGCAGGACAAAGCTCTGGGGGAGGTCCTGTTCCCACTCCTTGTGCAGAGCGAATCTGTCATAGCCGACATCAGAGCCACACTGGAGGGTCAGGCTCTGTCCAGAGGCCATGATGGGGCCCTGCTGGCTCAGGAGGGAGGGCTTCCCAGACTCACCTGGGGAGACCAGACGTGAATTACAGGGCCTACTTCTCCCACAAACCGCTTCTCCTGTCCTGGCCTCCAGGTCTCACGGTCTCTCTCTTTTTTTTTCATCCCAGCGGCCTCTGTACCCCATCACCCTCTCTCTTGGGGCTCCCATCCCAGCAAAGATGCCAGTAGTGTATCTGGTGCCTCAATCCCTGGAATATGTAATGATGGGACTCACCTGAGACCAGGAGCCCTAGAGCGTCACTGGGGTGTGAGCACAGCTGAGGCCTGTTTCTGTAGCAGCCATGGCATCTGAACGTCCACCTGTGGCTGGGCATAACGGGGCCCACAGGGAACAGGGCCTGGTACTGCCCACTGGGCTGTCGCTGTGAGTCCAGGGCCCTGAAGAACCTGTGATCTCCTTCCTTAGTCAGAATGAACCTGTGATATCCATACCCTGAGCCACACTGGAGGGTCACATTGTCTCCTGAGGTCACGACAGGGCTGGGCAGGGCGGAGAGGCTGGGTTTGATGTAGGATCCTAGCAAAGGAGGGGGCAATGTGTTTAATGGGACTCACACCTCCCTCATATCCCCCAGGGCTGGGCTGTGAGAGGGAGAAACCCTGAGAGCAGACCCCCATTCTGAGGGCAGAGCCTGAGGCTGGGACCTCTAAGTGTCCTGTCACCTGTTGTCACCAGCTCCAGGGGGTCACTGCGCTCTGACCAGCCATCAGGGCTGAGATAGTAACAATGAAATATCCCAGCATCATTATCTCTCATGTGTGTGATGGAGAACATCACCCTGTCTCCTGGCTTTAGTGGCTTCTCTCTTTTCCATGGTGCTGGGCTTCCCTCTTTATCCAGACGGTACTCGTCAGCCCCTGGGGTTCCCTGACAGGTGATGGTCAGGGAACTTCCCTGAGGGATCGCCGGGGCTGGCTCAGCCCAGAGCGTGGGTTTGGGAAGGGGCCCTAGAGAAAACAAGAGGCGACATTACAAAGGCATCCCCACCGCATCCCACAGCTCAGCCCAAGACACCGTTCGTGTATTTCTTCCATCCTAGCCTCACCTCTCCTGGCAAAGGGCCCTGAATGACTGAGCTCAGAAAGGACAGGGTCAGGGGCCCTCACCAGGGACCAGGAGCACCACAGGCTCACTGGGGAGTGACAGCAGGAAGGGGGAGGAGCTGTATGAGCTGTAGCATCTGTAGGTGCCCTGTGAGCTGAGGTCACGGGACTCATGGACAACTCTGCCTGGAACAGCCCACCTTGGTGTTTTGATATCAAAAGCTGGGGGTGGGGGGATCAGCTGCCCCTTCCTTTGACAGACGGACAGTGTCCCTCGGGCTCAGTGACTAACACGGCAGGGTAACGTTCTACCCTGAGGCTTCGCTGGGGCCTGGCTGCACCTAGAGGGAGGGTCTGTCTGGTAGCCATAGTGGAGAACGGGAGGGAGGGTAACAACTGCCTGCCCACCTTGTACTTAAATGTGTATAAATGTTTCAGACAGAAAAGGAGAGGGACAGTCCCTTTCCCCCATGGAGGCACCAACCACTGCCTCACATAGACCCTCACTTACCCCTCTGGGGGCCTGACCACGTGGTGGGGAGCAGCCTATCCTCAGAGCCTCCTGGGGTCAGGATGTGGGTGAGACATGGAGACTGCCTTTTCCCCACTTGAACTACGTGCCCCGACCTGAAGCTGGGCCTCAACATTCCCCTCTGCCATGACCACTCCACCCTTCACCTGCCCTACTTCCGGTCGCCAAGCCAGATTCCCCAGGGGTGTGGACATGAAAACTCTGAGCCCTGGGGGCCTGTGGTTCCCTGAGATCTCCCCTGACCCCAGCCCCCACACAAGCCTCTCTTAGGTGTCAGGGGCCATTAGATCCTGGGAGAGACTCTCAACCACCTGGTGGAGTCAGTGCCCCTTCTGAGCCAGAAGGACCTAGTGGTTCCTGAGCTGCAGACATGGGCCCTGAGGTGGGGGGCTTGAGTCCCAGGGAGTCCTGGGAAGGAGCCCAGAAAGGTTTGAGAGTCTGGCTCACCATGGAGTCCCCACCTCACTCAGAACCTCCTGTATCTGCCCTGTGGCCCCCAAGACACTCCCACTATCCAACTGGTGCCTTCTGGGTCCAGGTGAGGTGGAGGGCTGAGCAGGGTTAGGAGGATGTCTGAGGTGCAGATGTTGTCTGGGTGACCATCCCTAGAGTCCCCTCCTTCCCTTTCAGCCCCGAATTCTCATGACGGGACCCTGAGTTCACATGTCATCAGACAGGGTCAGGGGACCTCACCTGAGACCAGAAGCTCCAAGGGCTTACTGGAGTATGACAGCAGGTAGGGCGAGGTGCTGCTTGAGCTGTAGCACCTGTAGGTGCCCCATTGGGCTGACGTCACAGGACTCATGGAGAACTGTGCCTGGTACTGCTGAGCTTGGTGCTCTGATCTCAGACGAGAGGGGGGATCTCTTGCCCCCTCCTTGGCCAGAAGGAATGTGTCTCTTTGGCTCTGTGACTGACACAGCAGGGTCACATTCTCTCCTGAGGCCACCCTGGGGCCTGGCTGCACCGAGATGGAGGGTGTGTCAGACAGCAGTCCTAGGGAAAGAGAGGGAGGATGAGGGCTGCCTGCCCACCTTATTCTGCCCTGAGAGTCACCAGGCCTCTCTCTGAAGACCCTCCTCTCTGTCTGTCTCTGTTTCTCTGTGTCTTCTCCTTCCTCCTCCCAACCCCTCCCCCATCACTCTCTGTCTCTCTCCCTCTCTGGGGCCTGCACCTTCATTCTAGCCTCACCACCTGAGACCCCAGCATGGCTTGTGCAGAGTCTGGGTCCCTGACTGAACGCACTGGCTCCTCACCTGCCACCAGGATGTCCAGGGGGTCGCTGGGAGCCGACCACACAGCGGACAGGTTGTATCCACCGTAGCATCGGTACTGGCCCCCGTGGGAGCTGCTCACTGTGCCCAGGGGGAAGAGGGCCTGAGAGAGCCCAGCCTGGGGCTGCAGGACAAGGCTCTGGTGGAGGTCCTGTTCCCACTCCTTGTGCATAGCGAATCTGTCATAGCCGACATCAGAGCGACACTGGAGGGTCAGGCTCTGTCCAGAGGCCACGATGGGGCCCTGCTGGCTCAGGAGGGAGGGCTTCTCAGACTCACCTGCGGAGACCAGACGTGAATTACAGGGGCTACTTCTCCCCGAAACCGCTTCTCTTGTCCTGGCCTCCAGGTCTCACGGTCTCTCTCTTTTTTTTTCATCCCAGCGGCCTCTGTACCCCATCACCCTCTCTCTTGGGGCTCCCATCCCAGCAAAGATGCCAGTAGTGTATCTGGTGCCTCAATCCCTGGAATATGTAATGATGGGACTCACCTGAGACCAGGAGCCGTAGAGCGTCACTGGGGTGTGAGCACAGCTGAGGCCTGTCCCTGTAGCAGCCATGGCATCTGAACGTCCACCTGTGGCTGGGCATAATGGGGCCCACAGGGAACAGGGCCTGGTACTGCCCACTGGGCTGTAGCTGTGAGTCCAGGGCCCTGAAGAACCTGTGATCTCCTTCCTTAGTCAGAATGAACCTGTGATATCCATACCCTGAGCCACACTGGAGGGTCACGTTCCCTCCTGAGGTCACGACAGGGCCGGGCAGGGCTGAGAGGCTGGGTTTGCTGTAGGATCCTAGCAAAGGAGGAGGCAGCGTGTTTAATGGGACTCACACCTCCCTCACATCACCCAGAACAGGGCTGTGAGAGGGAGACACCCTGAGATCAGACCCCCTTTCTGAGGGCAGAGCCTGAGCCTCGGGCTGCTGAGTGTCCTCTCACCTGTTGTCACCAGCTCCAGGGGGTCACTGTGCTCTGACCAGCCAACCGGGCTGACATAGTAGCAGTGAAATATCCCAACATCATGCTGTGTCATGTGTGAGATGGAGAACATCACCTTGTCTCCGGGCTTCGGTGGCTTCTCTCTTTTCCATGGTGCTGGGCTTCCCTCTTTATCCAGACGGTACTCCTCAGCCCCTGGGGTTCCCTGACAGGTGATGGTCAGGGAACTTCCCTGAGGGATCACCGGGGCTGGCTCAGCCCAGAGCGTGGGTTTGGGAAGGGGCCCTAGAGAAAACAAGAGGCGACATTACAAAGGCATCCCCACCGCATCCCACAGCTCAGCCCAAGACACCGTTCGTGTATTTCTTCCATCCTAGCCTCACCTCTCCTGGCCACAGGGCCCTGAATGACTGAGCTCAGAAAGGACAGGGTCAGGGGCCCTCACCAGAGACCAGGAGCACCACAGGCTCACTGGGGAGTGACAGATGGAACGGGGAGGAGGTGTGTGACCTGTAGCACCTGTAGGTGCCCCGTGAGCTGAGGTCACGGGACTCATGGAGAACTCTGCCTGGAACAGCCCACCTTGGTGTTTTGATCTCAAATGCTGGGGGCGGGGGGATCAGCTGCCCCTTCCTTTGACAGACGGAAAGTGTCCCTCGGGCTCAGTGACTAACACGGCAGGGTAACGTTCTACCCTGAGGCTTCGCTGGGGCCTGGCTGCACCTAGAGGGAGGGTCTGTCTGGTAGCCATAGTGGAGAACGGGAGGGAGGGTAACAACTGCCTGCCCACCTTGTACTTAAATGTGTATAAATGTTTCAGACAGAAAAGGAGAGGGACAGTCCCTTTCCCCCATGGAGGCACCAACCACTGCCTCACATAGACCCTCACTTACCCCTCTGGGGGCCTGACCACGTGGTGGGGAGCAGCCTATCCTCAGAGCCTCCTGGGGTCAGGATGTGGGTGAGACATGGAGACTGCCTTTTCCCCACTTGAACTCGGTGCCCCGACCTGAAGCTGGGCCTCAACATCCCCCTCTGCCATGACCACTCCACCCGTCACCTGCCCTACTTCCGGTCGCCAAGCCAGATTCCCCAGGGGTGTGGACATGAAAACTCTGAGCCCTGGGGGTCTGTGGTTTCCCTGAGATCTCCCCTGACCCCAGCCCCCACACAAGCCTCTCTTAGGTGTCAGGGGCCATTAGATCCTGGGAGAGACTCTCAACCACCTGGTGGAGTTAGTGCTCCTTCTGAGCAAGAAGTACCCAATGGTTCCTGAGCTGCAGACATGGGCCCTGAGGGTGGGGGGCTTGAGTCCCAGGATGTCCTGGGAAGGAGCCCAGAAAGGTTTGAGAGTCTGGCTCACCATGGAGTCCCCACCTCACTCAGATCCTCCTGTATCTGCCCTGTGGCCCCCAAGACACTCCCACTGTCCAACTGGTGCCATCTGGGTCCACGTGAGGGGGAGGGCTGAGCAGGGTTAGGAGGGTGTGTGAGGTGCAGATGTTGTCTGGGTGACCATCCCTAGAGACCCCTCCTTCCCTTTCAGCCCCGAATTCTCAGGACGGGACCCTGAGTTCACATGTCATCAGACAGGGTCAGGGGACCTCACCTGAGACCAGAAGCTCCAAGGGCTTACTGGGGTATGACAGCAGGTAGGGCGAGGTGCTGCTTGAGCTGTAGCACCTGTAGGTGCCCCATTGGGCTGACGTCACAGGACTCATGGAGAACTGTGCCTGGTACTGCTGACCTTGGTGCTCTGATCTCAGACGAGAGGGGGTATCGGTTGCCCCCTCCTTGGCCAGAAGGAACGTGTCCCTCTGGCTCTGTGACTGACACAGCAGGGTCACGTTCTCCCCTGAGGCCACCCTGGGGCCTGGCTGCACCGAGAGGGAGGGTGTGTCAGACAGGTGTCCTAGAGAGAGGGAGGGAGGGTGAGGGCTGCCTGCCCACCTTGTTCTGCCCTGAGAGTCAGCAGGGCTCTCTCTGAAGACCCTCCTCTCTGTCTGTCTCTGTTTCTCTGTGTCTTCTCCTTCCTCCTCCCAACCCCTTTCCCATCTCTCTCTTTCTCCCTCCCTCCCTAGGGCCTGCACTTTCTTTCTTGCTTTACCACCTGAGACCCCAGCAGGGCCTGTGCAGAGTCTGGGTTCCTTACTGAACCCACTGGCTCCTCACCTGCCACCAGGATGTCCAGGTGGTCACTGGGGGCCGACCACTCAGAGGACAGGTTGTATCCACCGTAGCATCGGTACCGGCCCCCGTGGGAGCTGCTCACAGTGCCCAGGGGGAAGAGGGCCTGAGAGAGCCCAGCCTGGGGCTGCAGGACAAGGCTCTGGGGGAGGTCCCGTTCCCCCTCCTTGTGCAGAGCGAATCTGTCATAGCCGACATCAGAGCGACACTGGAGGATCAGGCTCTGTCCAGAGGTCACGATGGGGCCCTGCTGTCTCAGGAGGGAGGGCTTCTCAGACTCACCTGTGGAGACCAGACGTGAATTACAGAGGCTCCTCCTCCCATTAACCCTCTTCTTCTGTTCTGGCAGGGAGGTCTCCCTGTCTCTCTGTGTCTTTGTCCCAGTGGCCCCTCTACCCACATCACCCTCTCACTCTGGGATCTCCTCCCAGCTAAAATGCCAGTAGTGTTTCTGATGCCTCAATCCATGGGTGGGGCAATAGTGGGTTGTACCTGATACCAGGAGCTTCAGGGCATCACTGGGATGAGACCACACCTGGGGACTGTCCCTGTAACAGCCATAGCATCTGAACGTCCACCTGTGAATGGGGGTCACGGGGCCCACAGGGAACAGGGCCTGGAAGTGCCCACTGGGCTGTGGCTGTGAGTCCAGAGCCCAGGAGAGCCTGTGATCTCCTTCCTTAGTCAGAAGGAACCTGTGATATCCCTCTGCTGAGCCACACTGGAGGGTCACGTTCCCTCCTGAGGTCACGACTGGACCGGGCAGGGCAGAGAGGCTGGGTTTGCTGTAGGATCCTAGGAGAGGTGGGGGCATCGTGTTAAATGGGCTCACACCTCCCTCACATCTCCCAGGGCTGGGCTGTGAGAGGGGACTCCATGAAAGCAGACCCCTTTCTTGAGGGCAGAGCCTGATTCTGGGACCTTTGAGTGTCCTCTCACCTGTCACCACCAGCTCCAGGGGGTCACTGCCCTCTGACCAGCCCTCAGGGCTGATATAGACACAGCGATAGTTCCCTGCATCACCCTTTGTCATTTGTGCGATGGAGAACTTTGCCTTGTCTCCAGGCTCCAAGGAATTCCCTCTGCTCCAGGGCACTCCCTCTTTATCCAGTCGGTACTCTTTGGCCTTCAGGGTCCACTGACACCACATGGTCACGGGGCTACCCCAGGGGATCACAGGGCCTGGATCAGCCCAGATGGTGGGCTTTGGAAGGGTCCCTGGAAGGAATCAGAGGCTGGGTTAGAAGGCATTACCCACCCCCACATTACTAAGATGGGCCACATCCATTAACCCAGAACCACTATTATCCATCCTCAGATGCATAACCTGTTCCCCCTTGTGCCCAGCTAGAGGGACCTAGGACACCTGGGGAGACTCACCGGCTTGCACTGGGATCCTGAGGCCCACACTCAGCCCTAGAAGAGAGTCCCTGTGAGAGATTTGCCCTGAACCCTGAGCAGCACCCTCCTCCCCATGAGCTTCCTGAGTCCTGGGGTCCTGACAGACCAGGGCTCCCCTCCCCCTCCCATCTCACCGAGGCAAAGCAGAGCCCTGAGTGTGGGGGTCATGGCGTCTTCTTCCTGGGGCTTCAGGTGAGCAGATGGACGAAGCCACAGTGCTAGTGGGATAAGCACAGAGACGCACAGGAGGTGGTCACTTGGAGACCAGCCTTGCCCATCAAGGGGTGGTCACATCAGCAGCCCACAAGCAAGGGCACAACCATTTCTAGCAGCCTGGCTCTCATTTTCATGGTGAAACAGGAAATAGACCCGGAGCCTCCTGAGACGCCCCTTGCAGGTGATGTGGCCCGGGGCACATGCTTCCCTGTTGGAGCCTCCCCCACGGCGTCTCCTTCCTCCTCAGCCCGTCCATCAGCACCTCCCTGGGGTCCTCACCATGGACAGTGCCACCCGGGCCCTGGAAATGCTTCAGGAAGACGTGGGTCCCTGTGGTCTGCAGAACTCAGATCAGCAGGGACACGCTCACCTTCTCCCTGTGCAGCTCAGGGCGATGTCACTGTGACAATGAGCACAAAAGGGAAACACAGAACAAATAAAGGAAGGAAACAGGTCCCTTCTATGGCCCAAGAATGTAGCTTTCTCTCTATCTCACCCCCTCCATGGACTTCTCCTTTTTCTTGCAACAACATCCACCCCAGTTTCCTAGAAATAAGATATAACTCATTCCTGCCTCCACAGTGATCCTTGTTCCTTAAGCAGAGCTCTCCCCTCATCCTGTCCTCCTCTCTTCAGCTTTTGGGGTCAATGATGGGTCTAGTGCTCTGATGTTGGGGACAGAGCTCATATTTAAATACTTCACTATCATTCATGGTCTGTGTGATCTTGAGCAGTACCAGCCGAACTCTGCACTTCGGGTTCCTGGTGTGAAGCATGTAGGCATGAAGCCAAATTCTCAGAGTATTGCGGGATCGATGGTGTCTTGGATGTGGGCGGATGAACCCTTGATAATTCCCAGACCTGATTAAGATGTGTGGGATGAAACATAAGAGGATCAATGTGTATCATTTCACAGTCAAAATGAGGGATGGGTGTGTCCACTCAAGAGCCTTCATCTGTTCCTAATGCTGAGAAAGAGATGCAGCCATCATCAACGCAGAGGAAGTGAAAGTTCCCCAAACAAAGAGGGAACCTCACAAAATGAAAAGGATCAAAGTGAGTGGCCACCGGTGACCACAGTGGTCATCTGTGGGGAGTTCTCCACCTCTGTGTGGACTGGAGAGGGACCCCAGGGTCATCACAGGCAGGGAGGGGATCTGGAATAAGGTGATAGTTGGGTTGCCCCATTTCTCATGCTTGAGGATGAACATTGAGGCATCTCTATGAACTGACCCAGCCCAGGGTCAACACTGAGCCGTGTGTGTGTGTGTGTGTGTGTGTGTGTGTGTGTGTGTGTGTGTGTAACAGATTCAATCCAGCCTAGTTCAACAGGAGCGTCTGTACAGGTGTGAGTGTGAGGCTCACATTGGAGCCATCCCTGCTGGGCACATCACAGTCAAAAGCTGAGTTTGGGAGAGTGGATGCTGCAACTCTCCATCTCCTTCAGATTCCAACATCAGGTGAGCCCTGGGAGAAACTCTGTGGAGAATCAGATGTGAGCATATACAAGGAATAGACATCAACAATTATTCTAATTATGAAAAATGATGCTAAAAAGGCTGCCTACCGAGTCTTTAATGCAGGTAATCATATATGAGACAACAGAACACTAGGAATATAAGAAACTCATTTTAACCAAAGATTGTTGAACTGTCAGAAACAACAAAGGTGAAAATTGAATTATTGGAAGAACCCCAAGGCTTATATAATAAAAGTGTAGAGAATTTTGGAAAGGCATTACTTAAATGTCAGAGAAGTAAAAAGGAATAAAAATAAAAACATGATTTCCTTTAACACTCTCAAAATATTTTTTTTCACCCAGGAGAAGATACAGATGAAGATAAAATAACAGAATTGGAAGAGAACATTGAGGAAATCATATATAATAAAAGGCTAATATGCAAAAAATTGTCCCCTCAACTGGGAGTTTGACCAGGGGGTGGGGCCATGCCAGCCAACTGCCCTTGACCCCTCCCCCTGGTGGGCCCTACCCCCAATCACCCCCAATCGGCCCACCTCCACCCCAATCAGGGGTGGGGATGGCCAGCCAACCTCCTGGCCCCCAAACCCCAGTCCACCCGCCCGATCAGCCCCAATAGGGGCAGTCCAGTCGGACCCCACCTGTGCACGAATTCGTGCACCTGGCCTCTAGTTTTGTAGAATGCAATACAGAGAGACTGGAATTGAACACTTTAGATGCATGGGAATAGAGAGTTCTGGTCAAGATGGTTGTGTAAGTAAGCATAGTAATTGGAACCTCCCACAACCACATCAAATTGCAACTAAACTACAGAACATCCATCATTCAGAACTGCCTGAAATCTAGCCCAACAGAAGTTTTATAACTGAGTACATACAGAAGCCACATAGAGACTGATAGAAATGTGGGGAGGAAAATTCGCTGGCCCCATACCCATGTGTGGTGATAAAAACTGGGGCTGGGGGGAGAGACTTTGTTGTGAAGGTCCTCCCTCAGTTGTGAGGGATCCCAGACCTACATCAGACCCCCCACCCAGGGTTACAGTGCTGGGAAGAGAAGTCCCCATAACTTTTGGTTGTAAAACCCTGTGATGATTGTGGTTGAGTGAGACGGAGGGTTTCTGGGGTCCCAGGAGTTCCTCTTAAAGGGCCTATGAAGACATTTACTTGGACTCTCTTGCCCTGAAGCTCTCCAGGACCTACATTGCAACTTGAAAGGTACCAGGGACCTACAGGGAGGACTTAATTATCTTCAGGACTGAAGCTGAGGGGGAAGTTTCCTCCCAGACAGAAGTGCTGGCAGATGTATGGGAATGGAAAGAGAAGGGCCATGTGTGTGGTTTCAGGAGGAATGAGGTGAGGATGACATTGGCTACAGACCTAGGGGCCAGTGGGTGGCTATTTTTCAGAGAAGCAGAGAGAACACGCAGTGTCAGGTGCATGAATATACATATGAACCGTGTGTCTTCATAGTTCATGTCAAGTGGAGGAAACCGATGAGAACTGACTTCATTGTACACCAGCTCTCCTTTACAAATTAAAAAAGGCCAACAGATATGGTAAAAGTACTCTTGAAGGAGTGGATTGTGAGTGAAGACTTTTATACTCATCCAAATTAGTATATTAAAGGGCAAAGGTGAAAGGGTAAGAGGGGAGAAATCTACAAGGATAAGGAGACAGTGGTTGGGAGGGAAAGGACCACAGTTCAATGGCAGAAGGTCCAGACCTTGTCCCTGCACTTGAGCAATGACTCCTCCACCTGCAAGGAGCCGCAGACAGGTCCCTCAGCATATGTCTCACGTTATCTTCCAGATTCTCTGGGCACATGAGATTCACTCCCAAGATTCCACCTCTCTGAACAGTGCATTGTTGCCTCTGTGTTCATACCCTGGCTGCAACATGGGTCCTTTTGGGGCTGTTTCAAGCCTCATAGAGCAGCACCCCAAGCGCCACCAGGACCAATCCAGCCATGCCCATCCAGATGGAATTCTCCAGGGTGTAGTCTTGGGGGTGAGAGCCTGGGAATTGTGGGCAAAGAGGTCACAGGGGTCAAGGCAGGACAATGTCCACCCAGGGCCCTGGATGTCCAGCCAGGGCACCCACCTCCCCTTGACAGAACATGACTGTCTGTGCTGAGCCCATAACAGAGAGTGTCTCCTACTCACCACTCGTGGGATCTGAGTTGTTCTGTGAGGGGCTGATGGTGTCGGCTGCTCCTGAGAACCAGAAAGAAGTGGGGCTGTGTGAGGCGTTGATGCCACTCAAGCCCAGTGTCCCCATCACTCTCCCCTTCTCATGACCTAACTGCTTCCAGTCCCTCCATGTACCCCTTCTCTGCTGGAGAAGGGTCCTGGCTGCTCTCATGGATTCTTTTCCGAATCACTTTGGAGCACAGATTGTCTTTGTCTGGAGAATTCAGGACTGGGCAGACATATGGTCTCTCATTACACACAATAGTGTGTTGTTTTAATCCTTCTGCTCACTGTGGGAATCTGAGCCATGGAAGCTAACCCAACAGGGTATAAGAGATTATATTTATGCAACAGCTGGTGACCTAAGATCCATGGGCTGGCCTCAGATATAGAGACATGCATAGATATAGACCTTAAACAATTCTTGAGATAAGAGTAGGGACAATATTATAAATAAAATTGCTAAATGCATCTGAAGAAAAAAAACCATGAAGCATCTATTCTAAGACATTTCGTATTAATAAAATGTTATTTAACATAATAAAGTATAAGTTTAATGTAACCCCAATTACAATAAGAGTAGAATTACCTTTATAATTCCTGGATGTTTGCAACTTAAATTTATATGTGCAAGTAGCTACTGCTTAAAAGTTGTCAAAGCAAAAGCAATTAATAGATGTGTACAAAAATATCTTGGAAATTATGATGATAAGCAAAATAAGTTAGACGGAGAAAAAATTAATCATCTCACTTATATGTGAAATGTAATAACAAAATAAAGTGATGGATAAAATAGAACCAGAGCATTAGAAACATGGAACAGACTGATGAATATCAGAGGAAGGGAGGAGGGGGCTGAAAGAGATTAACCAAAGAACTTATATCCATACTAGTGGCCCAGTGCACAAAATTCATGCACATTAAAAAGGAAGTAATTAGAGAAAATATTTTAATATTGCTATTTGCCCTTTCTCTATAATAGAAGTGTCAGAGATGAAAGAAAATTAGTAAAATGTATATGAAAATCTCCCTCCTGTCAGAGTCTGGGGCTTACTGGGGGACCCAGAGTCAAGTCCCCTCCCACCCACATGCACCTCAAAATGGCACAAAACCAAGACCCGGCCGATCCCAATGCCGTCAAGCCCCATAGGGTAGGGAGGACATGGCCTTGGGTCCCCAGTCAAGCCCCTCTGGGTGGGGGGCATGGCCTCAGGTTCCCCAGTCCTGGCGTGAGGGCGATAGGGCGCAAGGGCATGATAACCATTGGCATATTAGCTCTTTATTATATAGGATATGCCATGCGCATGGTCACAAACAACAGTGTGGTGAAAGCCTGTGTTGAGGCAGGAACTGGGTGGAGGGGGCCAATGAGGAGAAAAAGAAGGACATATATAATACTCTCAACAAGAAAGATTTAAAATGCAGAGAGCAGTCATGAGTTTCACACAGTCTGGGCAGGAACCCCCTAGTTCTTCACAAGCTTTGCCTGGTCCGCCTGAGTCTCAGGTGAGCACAGGGCCTTGCAGAGGGGTGCCCACAGGTGGGGACACTTCTCACTGCAGCAGAGTGTCCAGGGGATATAGCACTGTCAACCACAGCAGGTTGTTTCAGGTCTAGGAGGTTTGGAGAGGAGGCGGCTCTGTTCAGATGGGCTCAGGGTGCCCATGAGGGGGCACAATGTGGTCCTAACCCAGGTTGTGTGCTGGGGGGAGGGGAAGAAGTTCACTGGGATGAGATTGGTTGGAGGAGGTATTGGCCTCACTGGGACTTGAGAGTGTAACTCAGCCTGATCGTCAGCAGCGTAGACTTCCGAGTGGAGATCCCTAGATGTGGCTGGAGTCAGGGGAGCCCCATGTACAGGCTTTGTGCAGGGGATGGTTGGTAACAAGTACGTTTGGGGCCATGAGAATGAAACAGCTGAGCCCGCAGTGAGTGTCTGGAGGACGCCAGAAGGAGGCTGATGGGGTCACACCAATGAGCTGTCCTGGGTCTTCACCTGAGCTTGTCTGTGGGGAGAACTGGGTCACAGAAAGGAGAACCGGGAGCCAGAACGCTGGGATTGGTTCAGTGTGTGAGGGGGAGGGAGGGGAGGACGGAGGGATCCTCCTCTCTCCACCTTGGCTGCCTTCAGGAGCCAACGGGGCTGTGCCAAGGTTGCTGGCCCCAAGAGGAACAGGGGCCCTGGGGGATGTTACAACACTGTCAGTCACCCACAGAGGCAACCAGGACCGCCCTCTGGGCCTGGGTGCTGCTGCTTCTCCCTATCACTTCCTCTCTCTGACTTCATAGTTTCTATGGGCAGAACCCCTGCTCTCCATCCCTCTCCATCACACCTTCAGAGTCCTTTCTGCCTCCTCACCGCCTCTTGTCCCCCAGACTGTACCTCTTTGTCTAATGCTGTTTATTCCATCTCCATGCTTTGGGTAGAAGAACATGTTGGAGACAATTCCCAGGTTGTAATCTAAGACCTGGGGACACGGTTATTGAGCCAGTCTCTTCTCCTCTCCCTCTGCCTGTTGGGCAAAATTGTGAAACCTCACTTCTAAGGGCTGTTATGAGGATTGGCAGTGCCTGAGACATGAAGAACCCCCATCTGGTGTCATTTTCTTTCTTTTTTTAAATATTTTTTATTGATTTCAGAGAGGAATGCAGAGGGAGAGATAGAAACATCAATGATGAGAGAGAATCATGGATCAGCTGCCTCCAGCACGTCCCACACTATGGATGGAGCCCACAATCCATCCTTGACCGAGAATAGAACCATGACCTCCAAGTTCATAAGTCCACAGTCAACCACTGAGCCACACCGGCCGGAAATCGGGTTTCATTTTCTGACCTGGTGAAGGCATGTGTATGGGAGACATGTGCTGGGAAGGGCTGTCGGAAGCTGCATGTGTATCCCCCAAGCCTACAAGGTAAATCAGAAGCTGTAGTGCATCCTTGGTTGAATGGCAGATGAGAACAGACAAAAGGAAGCAGGGATGGTGGGCCTCCTCCTGGATCCTAGACTCAGCCCAAGTCAGGAGTGAAGGTGGAAACTTCATCAGCGGGTTGGTCTCTAAGGCACTTAGGGCACCTCTGACCTGGTGGGAGTCCTGCTTCCTTAAAACTCCACGGACACCAGTGGGGCAACCTCCAAGGTATAAGGGAGCTACAGGGAACCATGTGTGTTTCATTGCATTTATTTTTATTGAAGCAACAGCCACATAACATACAATTGAGCCTTTAAAATATGAAATTCACTAGAAATCAGTAAATACACAATGTCTCAATGACAACGTCTATCTAGTTTCAAGTTTTTATAACCCACCCACACACACACAAAAAAAACAAAAAACACAACAACACCAAAGAGTCTGCCTCCCATCTGCCCTCTTGGTCAACCCCAAACAAACCAATCTGACTTCTGCTTCTATGGGTTTCCTTCTCCTGGACATTTCACATAAATGGAATCACACAACCTCTGATCTCTTGTGTCCGCTTTTTGTCACTGAGCCGCATTATTATGACGTTCGCCCACAATGCACCAGGTACCCATCCTTTGTTCTTCATGGTTTAAAAAATTCCAAGGTTATGAAGATCCCTCATTTTGTTCCGATGGATGTGACCCAACACGAAGGGGTTTATAGATGTGAATCCGAACCAGCCATGTGGGATGGACCCTCATGTCACAGGGAGAGAACAGAGGGCAGTGGAGGAGAGTCAGCGAGGTCTGGGAGGGAGGGAGAGCAGCCCAGGTGGATGGTGGAGGACATGACCCACGTTCTCCTGCACCCAAACCTCACCTACCACCTCTACTCCCCTGGACATTCTCAACAGACAGTTTCCCCAACTATGGTCATGATTTTCCTTCAGCACTTCCTGGGATCCTCATATGGGCTGTTAGGCTCCCCAACTCTGAACAGTGTGCTGTTCCCTCTGTGTTCACATCCTGGCCACATCGAGGGTCCTTATGGGGTTGTTTCGAGCCTCAAATAGCAGCACCCCGAGGATCACCAGGATCAAGCCAGCCACACCCATCCGGATAAGGTTCTCCACTGTGTAGTCTTGGGGATGGAAAAAGAAGAATTGTGGGTAAAGAAGTCTCAGAGGTCAGGGCAGACCCAAATCTCCAAAATGTTAATGTTCAACCTGGGATCCCACCTCCCCTTGTCATCAGCGTCCCTCTGATGTCTGAACTCAGCACCTGCTTTGAGTCACCTTGATAATAATTAGCTGTGCCCAAGAACTGAGGATGAGTAAGAAATGGTCTCAGTTCAGAAATAACAAGAGCTGTGTGTTCTGTGTTCAGTCTGAGGATCAAGACCCCATGAGCTTATTCCCCTACAGCTGAGAGATCCCATGTGCTCCACAGATGGGGACCCATGAAGGACGGGTTGGTGTCAGGGCCTTCTAGATCTTAGGAGCATCAAGGGGTGATTGTCTGGGCTGGGTCACCATTACCCCACCCCACCCAGGCCCCTTCCTCTCATGGGTCTGCTATGTACATTGTCACTGGAAGTTGTTCATCTATTGATTCTCTTATTAACTCATTTATTTTATAATAACAAATACCTACTGTGGTAGATGAAAAATCGCCCTGGCCGGCGTGGCTCAGTGGATAGAGCATCGGCCTTCGGACTGAAGGGTCCCAGGTTCGATTCCGGTCAAGGGCATGTACCTTGGTTGCGGGCACATCCCCAGTGGGGGGTGTGCAGGAGGCAGCTGGTCGATGTTTCTCTCTCATCGGTGGTTCTAACTCTCTATCCCTCTCCCTTCCTCTCTCTGTAAAAAATCAATAAAATATATTTTAAAAAAAAAGAAAAGAAAAATATTGGTATGTGGATGCTAATCATGTAGTTGGGGTTTGTTTTTTTTTAACTCAAAAGACAACTAAGGTCAAAACCAAGGAGGTCCACAGTTCTGGTTTAAATTTAAGTCACAGAGAAAATTCCCCTAATTTCAATAATTTCAATACTGAGTACCAAAAGTAGGAAATTATGTCAATCTGTTACACCATCTATACATATAAAAGCCTAAGCAACTGAACCTCCTCCACCTCCTTGTTTATTACTGTCAACAACACTCCTAGGAACAGGGCCCTGAGCTGACTGGGCACAGAAAGGACGGGGTCTGGGATCCTCACCTGAGACCAGCAGCTCCAGGGGGTCACTGGGCTGTGACAGCAGGTAGGGGGAGGAGCTGTTGGAGCCATAGCACCTGTAGGTCCCCTGGTGGCCTGAGCTCACAGGACTGAGGGTGAAGTTGGCCTGAGCGGGTGCAGATGTGTCCTGCAGATGAAGGTGCTGGGGAGGGTCCAGTGACCCCTCCCTGTGCAGGTGGAAGGTATCCAAACAGTCCTCAGACCCACACTGCAGGGTCAAGGTCGCTCCCCTGGCCACTGAGGGTCCCGGCTGGGCTGAGAGGGAGGGTTTCCTGTACATTCCTGGGGAGAGGAAGGTTGTGGTGTGTAGAGAGCCACCCCTCACCTCACACCCTTGACCCTGAGCTGGGGGACCTTGTCCTTCTCCAGAGACTCTGTCTGTGACCCCCCTCTCAGCTACTCTCAGTCCCTCATGGTAAGATTTTTTTAACCCCTTTTATGTCCTTTCTCACTCTCTCCTCCTTCAGCAGATGGAAAGGGCCCAATCTGAACTGTGAGCTACAGGAGGCCACCACAGGGCTTAGCTGGGCTGAAAGTGAGGGAGCACCGCCCACTCCTGAGGAAGGAGAAAGGATCTGTGTTAAAGGAACCATCACCCTCATGCCCCACGTGTGTTCTGTAAGGGGTGGGGTCCCCTGAGGCCACACGTAATTCCCTCTGCCTATGAACTGGAGCCCACAGTGGGGAGGTGACCTGGTGTCTCGCTTATCTGTCACCATGAGGAGCAGGGGGTCACTTCTCTGTGACAGTATGTCCCCAGTGGTGTGATATGCACACTGGTACAGCCCTGCGTGGGATAGGGTCATGGCTCCAATGAGGAAACCGGCCTTGTCGCTGGAGTGCTGTGGTATCTTCGTATCCAAGGGCTCAGAGCCCCTCTCTTTATACAGAAGGTAGGCACTAGCCTGCAGAGACCCCTGACACCAGATGGTCACAGGGCTCCCCTTGGTGACGAAGGGGCCTTGGTCAGTCCAGATTGAGGGTTTGGAGACGTGTCCTGGAAAGGAATCAGACCTGAAAGACCTGGCAGCCTTTCTCCCCCTCATCACATCATGAATGAGCCAGTGATGCCATTTAATGAGCACCTACTGTGTGGGAGGCACATGCTGGGGTCTGTCACTCATCTCCTATCAACTCACAGCAGTCATGCACCAGGGATTGCTGACCCCACCACCCACTTCCCTGAGGCTCAGAGAGGTTAATCACGTGCCCTAGGTCACCCAGTCTGGAGGGAGCAGGGCTGGGACTGGAACCCAGGACTGTGGGTTCCCTGTGCTTGTCCTCACGCTGCCCCCAGGGGGAAATCAGCTTCGTGCTCTGGGGTCCTCCTCTGCAGGGGCCTGTCCCTGTCTCATCTGGAGCTGAGGGTCCTTCCTCATTACCCGCCCCCAGCACAGTAGGGACAGGAGGGGCAGGGTGAGGGGAGTACTCAGAGTCTCTCCAAGGTCCATCTCCACCCTGCAGGCCCTGATGCCCCCTTGGGAAGATCGTGCTGGGCTGGGGGCTCTGCCTTCCTGAGCTCTGTGAGCCTTTATGTCATCTCATCTCCCAGCAGCCTGTGAGCAGGATGGGACCAGGGATGAGCAGACAGGAACCTGACACTCAGAGGAGGGAAGGGACCACCCAGCCCCACAGCAGGAGCAGCAGAGCCTGGAGCTGACCCAGGGCTGGTGCACCCTGTTCCCTCCTCTGAGCTGAGCCTGAGCTGAGGGGGAGGACTGGGTGCCTGGACCCTTGTCCTGCCTGTCCCTCCCTGTACAGTGTCACCGTCACTGAGACAGAGGGCACAGGACCCATAACATCACGTCCTGGGGGCTTCCCTGTGAGGAACTCTCCCAGGAGGTCAGGGCCAGAACCGGCAGGAAGTCTAAGCTCTGGACAAGGATTCTCTCCTTTTACACCTGGAGACACTGAGGCCCAGGCAGGGGAAGGGCGGGTCCAAGTGAGAGACTTCAGAAGTTCCAGAACCGATACATGACTCAGCCCCTGTTCCCTACTCGGAGGCACCACCACCCACCACTTCCCCTCTGTGGGCCTGATTCCCTTGGGGGGCGGGGGATGAGAAAGAGCGACCAATGCTCAGAGCTTTCTGGGATCAAGATGAAAGGTGAGGGGCAGCGTCTGCCTTCTCCCCACTGGAGCCTGGATCCCCCTCCCCCAGCCTGAGCCCCTACATCTCCCTCTGCCATGACCTCTCCACCTGCCACCTGCCTCACTTTCCTCTCTAATGCCTGACTCCATGGAGGGGGAAGGGGGTAGTGAACCCTCAGAGCCCCTGGAGGCCTGTGGTCCCCCTGAGATCTCTCCCTGACTCCCAGCCCCCCTGGGACACAAGCCTGTCCTTAGGTCTATGGGGGTCATTAGATCTTCTGAGAGTCTCAGACATCCTGGGGTGGCCTGTCTCCATCTGAGCAAAGAGGACACTATGCGTGCAGAGATGGGGTCCCAGAAGGTCCTTGGGAAGGAGAACAGGAGAGGTGGGAGGCTGGGGCTGAGCCTGGAGGTCCCACCTTACTCAGACTCATCCTGCATCTGCCTGGGGTCCCCACACTAAGATACTCCCACTGTCCACCTGAGACACCTTCTGGGAAAGGAAGAGGGAGAGGGGTGAACAGGGTAAAGGTGTGTCTGAGGGACAAATACCTTCTAAGTGACCATCTCTACAGCCACCTCACTCCCCTTTCAGCCCATGATTGTTCTGAAGACAGGACCCTGAGCTGACAAGCAGAAAGACAGGGTGAGGGGCCCTCACCTGAGACCAGGAGCTCCAGGGAATCACTGGGGTGTGACCACACCTGAGAGCTGTTCCCATAGCAGCCATAGCATCTGAACATCCACCTGTGGCCGGGGGTCACGGGGCCCACAGGGAACAGGGCCTGGGACTGCCCACTGGGCTGTGGCTGTGAGTCCAGGGTCCAGGCGAGCCTGTGTTTTCCTTCCTTAGTCAGAATGAACCCGTCAAATCCCTGCCCTGAGCCACACTGGAGGGTCACGTTCCCTCCTGAGGTCACAACAGGGCCAGGCAGGGCTGAGAGTCTGGGTTTGCTGTAGGATCCTAGGAGAGGAGGAGGCAGCGTGTTAAATGGGCTCACACCTCCCTCATGTCCCCCAGGGCTGGGCTGTGAGAGGGGGACACCCTGAGAGCAGACCCCCTTCCTGAGGGCAGAGCCAGAGGCTGGGACCCCTGAGTGTCCTCTCACCTGTCACCACCAGCTCCAGGGGGTCACTGCGCTCTGACCAGCCATCAGGACCGAGATAGTAACAGCGATATATCCCAGCATCATGCTTTGTCATGTGTGGGATGGAGAACTTGGCCTTGTCCCCGGGGTCCAGTGGCTTCAGTCGTTTCCATGGTGCTGGGCTTCCCGCTTTATAAATTAGGTACTCCTTAGCCTTTCGTGTTCCGTGACAGCAGATGGCCATGGGGCTCCCCAAAGGGATCACAGGGCCTGGCTCAGCCAAGAGGGTAGGTTTGTGGAGGGTCCCTGGAAGGAATCAGAGGCTGGGTCACAGGTCACAGTCTCAGATGCCCCCCATCTCTCAGACAGATCTGCTATTATCCTTTCCCACCTGCCTGAGTGGGTGGCCCCTCATCACCAGGGAGGAATGGGACCCTGGAACCTGGGGAGACTCACCTGCCTGCACTCGGGTCCTGAGGCCCACACTCAGCCCTGGAAGAGAGTCCCTGTGAGAGATTTGCCCTGAACCCTGAGCAGCTCCCTCCTCCCCAGGAGCCTCCTTAGTCCTGGGTCCTGACAGACCAGGGCCCCCTTCCCCCTCCTCCCTTCTCACCAAGGCAGAGCAGGGCCCTGAGGGTGGGGGTCATGGCGTCTTCTCCCTGGGGCCTCAGCTGAGCAGATGGAGGAAGCCTCTGGGCCAGAAAGATGGACAGACAGACACACAGGTGGTGGTCACTTGGATGCTGTCCCTGCCTGTCTCGGGGTTTTTCACGCCAGCAGCCTAGAGGCGAGGGCACAGGCTGGCTCTCATTTTCATGGTGAAAGAGGAAATAGACCCGGAGCCTCCTGAGATGCCCCTTGCAGGTGAGGTGGCCCAGGGAATGTCCTTCCCTGTCAAAGCCTCCTCCGCAGGGTCTCGTTCATCCTCACCCCATCCATCAGCACCTCCCTGTGGTCCTCACCTTGGTCAGTGCCACCCGGGCCCTGGAGACACTACAGGAAGACCTGGGTCCCTGTGGCCTGCAGAGCTCAGATCAGCAGGGACACACTCACCTTCTCACTGTGCAGCTCAGGGGGATGTCCCTGTGACAATGAGCACAAAAGGGAAACACAGAACAAATAAAGGAAGGAAACAGGTCCCTTCTAAGACCCCAGAGTGAAGCTTTCTCTCAATCACACCCCCTCCATGGACTTCTCCTTTTTCTCACAACAACATCCACCCAGTTTCCTGGAAATAAGATATAACTCATTCCTGCCTCCACAGTGATCCTTGTTCTTTAAGCTGAGCTGTCCCCTCATCCTGTCCTCTGCTCTTCAGCTTTTGGGGTCAATGAGGGGTCTAGTGCTCTGATGTTGGGGACAGAGCTCATATTTAAATATTTCACTATCATTCGTGATCTTGAGCAGTACCAGCCGAACTCTGCACTTCGGGTTCCTGGTGTGAAGCATGTAGGCATGAAACCAAATTCTCAGAGTGTTGGGGGATCGGTGGTGTCTTGGATGTGGGCAGATGAACCCTTGATAATTCCCAGACCTGAGTAAGATGTGTGGGATGAGACATAAGAGGATCAATATGTATCATTTCACAGTCAAAATGAAGGGTGGGTGTGTCCACTCAAGAGCCCTCATCTGTTCCTAATGCTGAGAAAGAGATGCAGCCACCGTCAATGAAGAGGAAGTGAAAGTTTGCCAAACAGAGAGGGAACCTCACAAAATGAAAAGGATCAAAGCGAGTGGCTACCAGTGACCACAAGTGGTCATCTGTGGGGAGTTCTCCACCTCCGTGTGGACAGGAGAGGGACCCCAGGGTCGTCACAGGCAGGGAGGGGATCTGGAATAAGGTGATAGTTGGGTTGCCCCATTTCTCGTGCTTGAGGATGAGCATTGAGACATCTCTATGCACTGTCCCAGCCCAAGGTCAGCACTGATCCCTGTGTGAGTGTGTTTGTGTGTGTGTGTGTGTGTGTGTGTGTGTGTGTGTGTGTGTGTGTAACAGATTCAATCCAGCCTAGTCCTACAGGATCGTCTGTTCAGGTGTGAGTGTGAGGCTCACATTGGAGCCATCCCTGCTGGGCACATCACAGTCAAAAGCTGAGTTTGGGAGAGTGGATGCTGCACCTCTCCATCCCCTTCAGATTCCAACATCAGGAGAGCCCTGGGAGTAACTCTCTGTGGAGAATCAGGTGTGAGCATCTACAAGGAATAGACGTCAACAAGTACTCTAATTATGAAAAATAACGCTAAGAAAGGCTGCCTACCGAGTCTTTAATGCAGGTAATCATATATGAGACAACAGAACACTAGGAATATAAGAAACTCATTTTAATCAAAGATTATTGAAATGTCAGAAACAACAAAGGTGAAAATTGAATTATTGGAAGAACCCCAAGGCTTATATAATAAAAGTGTAGAGAATTTTGGAAAGGCATTACTTAAATGTCAGAGAGGTAAAAAGGAATAAAAATAAAAACATGATGTCCTTTAACACTCTCAAAATATTTTTTTTCACCCGGGAGAAGATACAGATGAAGATAAAATAACAGAATTGGAAGACAACATTGAGGAAATCATATATAATAAAAGGCTAATATGCAAAAAATTGTCCCCTCAACTGGGAGTTTGACCAGGGGGTGGGGCCATGCCAGCCACCTGCCCTCGACCCCTACCCCCAATCACCCCCAATCGGCCCACCTCCACCCCAATCAGGGGTGGGGATTGCCAGCCAACCTCCTGGCCCCCCTACCCCAGTCAATCCACCTGATCAGCCCCAATAGGGGAAGGCCAGCTGGACCCCACCTGTGCACGAATTCATGTACTTGGCCTCTAGTTTTGTAGAATGCAATACAGAGAGACTGGAATTGAACACTTTAGATGCATGGGAATAGAGAGTTCTGGTCAAGATGGTTGTGTAAGTAAGCATAGTAATTGGAACCTCCCACAACCACATCAAATTGCAACTAAACTACAGAACATCCATCATTCAGAACTGCCTGAAATCTAGCCCAACAGAAGTTTTATAACTGAGTACATACAGAAGCCACATAGGACTGATAGAGAGGTGGGGAGGAAAATGCGCTGGTCCCTTACCCATATCTGGTAATTAAAGACTGGGGTGGTGGGGAGACTTGGATGTGAAGGTACTCCCTCAGTTGTGAGGGGTCCCAGGCCAACATCAGACCACCTCCCAGGGTTACAGTGCTGGGAAGAGAAGTCCCCATAACTTTTGGTTGTAAAACCCTGCGATGATTGTGGTTGAGTGAGACAGAGGGTTTCTGGAGTCCCAGGAGTTCCTCTTAAAGGGCCTATGAAGACATTTACTTGGACTCTCTTGCCCAGAAGCTCTCCAGGACCTACGTTGCAACTTGAAAGGTACCAGGTACTTACAGGGAGGACTTAATTATCTTCAGGACTGAAGCTGAGGGGGCAGTTTCCTCACAGACAGAAGTGCTGGCAGATGTATGGGAATGGAAAGAGAAGGGCCATGTGTGTGGTTTCAGGAGGAATGAGGTGAGGATGACATTGGCTACAGACCTAGGGGCCAGTGGGCGGCTATTTTTCAGAGAAGCAGAGAGAACACGCAGTGTCAGGTGCATGAATATACATATGAACCGTGTGTCTTCATAATTTGTGTCAAGTGGAGGAAACAGATGAGAACTGACTTTATTGTACACCAGCTCTCCTTTACAAATAAAAAATGCCAACAGATATGGTAAAAGTACACTGAAGGAGTGAATTGTGAGTGAAGACTTTTATACTCACCCAAATTAGTATATTAAAGGGCAAAGGTGAAAGGGTAAGAGGGGAGAAATCCACAAGGATAAGGAGACAGTGGTTGGGAGGGAAAGGACCACAGTTCAATGGCAGAAGGTCCAGACCTTGTCCCTGCACTTGAGCGATGACTCCTCCATCTGCAAGGAGCTACAGACAGGTCCCTCAGCATATGTCTCACATTATTTTCCAGAACCTCTGGGCACATGAGATTCACTCCCAAGATTCCACCTCTCTGAACGGTGCATTGTTCCCTCTGTGTTCATACCCTGGCTGCAACATGGGTCCTTTGCTGGCTGTTTCAAGCCTCATAGAGCAGCACCCCAAGCGCCACCAGGACCAATCCAGCCATGCCCATCCGGATGGAATTCTCCAGGGTGTAGTCTTGGAGGTGAGAGCCTGGATATTGTGGGCAAAGAGGTCACAGGGGTCAAGGCAGGACAATGTCCACCGAGGGCCCTGGATGTGCACCCAGGGCACCCACCTCCCTTTGACAGGACATGACTGTCTGTGCTGAGCCCATAACAGAGAGTGTCTCCTACTCACCACTCGTGGGGTCTGAGTTGTTCTGTGAGGGGCTGATGGTGTCAGCTACTCCTGAGAACCAGAAAGAAGTGGGGCTGTGTGAGGCGTTGATGCCACTCAAGCCCAGGGTCCCCATCACTCTCCCCTTCTCATGACCTAACTGCTTCCAGTCCCTCCATGAACCCTTTCTCTGCTGGAGAAGGGTCCTGGCTGCTCTCATGGATTCTTTTCTGAATCTCTTTGGAGCACAGATTGTCTTTGTCTGGAGAATTCAGGACTGGGCAGACATATGGTTTCTCATTACACACAATAGTGTGTTGTTTTAATCCTTCTGCTCATTGTGGGATTCTGAGCCATGGAAGCTAACCCAACAGGGTATAAGAGATTATATTTATGCAACAGCTGGTGACCTAAGATCCATGGGCTGGCCTCAGATATAGAGACATGCATAGATATAGACCTTAAACAATTCTTGAGATAAGAGTAGGGACAATATTATAAATAAAATTGCTAAATGAATCTGAAGAAAAAAACGTGAAGCATCTATTCTAAGACATTTCATATTAATAAAATGTTATTTAACATAATAAAGTATAAGTTTAATGTAACCCCAATTACAATAAGAGTAGAATTACCTTTATAATTCCTGGATGTTTGCAACTTAAATTTATATGTGCAAGTAACTACTGCTTAAAAGTTGTCAAAGCAAAAGCAGTTAATAGATGTGTACAAAAATATCTTGGAAATTATGATGATAAGCAAAATAAGTTAGACGGAGAAAAAATTAATTATCTCACTTATATGTGAAATGTAATGAACAAAATAAAGTGATGGATAAAATAGAACCAGAATATTAGAAACATGGAACAGACTGATGAATATCAGAGGAAGGAAGGAGGGGGCTGAAAGAGATTAACCAAAGAACTTATATCCATACTAGTGGCCCAGTGCACAAAATTCATGCACATTAAAAAGGAATTAATTAGAGAAAATATTTTAATATTGCTATTTGCCCTTTCTCTATAATAGAAGTGTCAGAGATGAAAGAAAATTAGTAAAATGTATATGAAAATCTCCCTCCTGTCAGAGTCTGGGGCTTACTGGGGGACCCAGAGTCAAGTCCCCTCCCACCCACATGCACCTCAAAATGGCACAAAACCAAGACCCGGCCGATCCCAATGCCGTCAAGCCCCATAGGGTAGGGAGGACATGGCCTTGGGTCCCCAGTCAAGCCCCTCTGGGTGGGGGGCATGGCCTCAGGTTCCCCAGTCCTGGCGTGAGGGCGATAGGGTGCAAGGGCATGATAACCATTGGCATATTAGCTCTTTATTATATAGGATATGCCATGCGCATGGTCACAAACAACAGTGTGGTGAAAGCCTGTGTTGAGGCAGGAACTGGGTGGAGGGGGCCAATGAGGAGAAAAAGAAGGACATATATAATACTCTCAACAAGAAAGATTTAAAATGCAGAGAGCAGTTATGAGTTTCACACAGTCTGGGCAGGAACCCCCTAGTTCTTCACAAGCTTTGCCTGGTCCCCCTAAGTCTCAGGTGAGCACAGGGCCTTGCAGAGGGGTGCCCACAGGTGGGGACACTTCTCACTGCAGCAGAGTGTCCAGGGGAGACAGCACTGTCAACCACAGCAGGTTGTTTCAGGTCTAGGAGGTTTGGAGAGGAGGCGGCTCTGTTCAGATGGGCTCAGAGAGCCCATGAGGGGGCACGATATGGTCCTAACCAGGGTTGTGGGTGTGTCAGGGAGGGGAGGAGGTTCACTGGGATGAGTTTGGTTGGAGGAGGCATTGGCCTCACTGGGACTGGAGAGTGTAGCTCAGCCTGATCGTCAGCAGCATGGCCTGCCTAGTGGAGATCCTTGGATGTGGCTGGAGTCAGGGGCGAACCGTGGACAGGCTTTGTGCAGCTGATTGTTGGTAACAGGTACGTTTGGGGCCATGAGAATGAAACACCTGAGCCCACAGTAATGGGCTGGAGGAGGCCAGAAGGAGGCTGATGGGGTCACACCAATGAGCTGTCCTGGGCCTTCACCTGAGCTTGTCTATGAGGAAAACTGGGTCACATTAAGGAGAACCGGTAGCCAGAACGCTGGGATTGGTTCAGTGTGTGAGGAGGAGGAAGGGGAGGATGGAGGGATCCTCCTCTCTCCACCTTGGCTGCCTGCAGGAGCCAATAGGGCTATGCCAAGGTTGCTGGCCCCAAGAGGAACAGGGGGCCTGGGGAATGTTACAACACTGTCAGTCACCCACAGAGGCAACCAGCACCGCCCTCAGGGCCTGGGTGTGTGCTGCTGCTTCTCCTTATCACTTCCTCTCTCTGACTTCCTTGTTTCTGTAGGCAGAGCCCCTGCTCTCCATCCCTCTCCAACAAACCCTCAGAGTCCTTTCTGCCTCCTCACCGCCTCTTGTCCCCAAGACTGTCTAATGCTGTTTATTCCATCTCCATGCTTTGGGTAGAAGAACATGTTGGAGACAATTCCCAGGTTGTAATCTAAGACCTGGGGACACGGTTATTGAGCCAGTCTCTTCTTCTCTCCCTCTTTGCCTGTTGGGCAAAATTGTGAAACCTCACTTCTAGGGGTTGTTATAAGGATCAGCAGTGCCTGAGACATGAAGGGCCTCAATCTTGTGTCATTTTCTTTCTTTTCTAAAATATTTTTTATTGATTTCAGAGAAGAAGGGAGAGGGAGAGAAAGAGATAGAAACATCAATGATGAGAGAGAATCATGGATCAGCTGCCTCCAGCAAGCCCCACACTATGGATGGAGCCCACAACCCAGGCATGTACCTTGACCGAGAATAGAACCATGATCTCCTGGTTCACAGGTCAACACTCAACCACTGAGTCACACTGGCCAGAAATCTGGTGTCATTTTCTGACCTGATGAAGGCACATGTATGAGAGACGTGTGCTGGGAAGGGCTGTGTGGAAGTCCCATGTGTATCCCTCAAGCCTACAAGGCAAATCGGAAGCTGTAGTACATCCTTGGTTGAATGGCTGATGAGAGCAGACAAAAGGAAGCAGGGATGGTGGGCCTCATCCTGGATCCTAGACTCAGCCCAAGTCAGGAGTGAAGGTGGAAACTTCATCAGCGGGTTGGTCTCTAAGGCACTTAGGGCACCTCTGACCTGTTGGGAGTCCTGCTTCCATAAAACTCCACGGACACCAGTGGGGCAACCTCCAAGGTATAAGGGAGCTACAGGGAACCATGTGTGTTTCATTGCATTTATTTTTATTGAAGCAACAGTCACATAACATACAATTGAGCCTTTAAAATATGAAAAGCACTAGAAATCAGTAAATACACAATCTCTCAATGACAACGTCTATCTAGTTTCAAGAAGTTTTTATAACCAACCCCCCAAAAAAACACCAAACAGTCCATCTGCCATCTGTCCTCCTGGTCAACCCCAGACAAATCAACCTGACTTCGGTTTCTATGGGTTTTCTTCTCCTGGACATTTCACATAAATGGAATCACACAACCCCTGATCTCATGTGTCCGCTTTCTGTCACTGAGCTGCATTATTATGATGTTCGCCCACAATGTACCAGGCACCTGTCCTTTGTTCTTTATCGTTTAAAAAAATCCCAGGGTTGTGAAGATCCCTCATTTTGTTGGGATGGATGTGGCCCAGCATGAAAGGGTGTATAGATGTGAATCCAAACCAGCCATGTGAGACAGACCCTCATGTCACAGTGTGAGAACAGAACTGCAGTGGAGGAGAGTGCGCGAGGACAAGAAGAGAGGGAGAGCACCCAGGTGGATGGAGGGGGCATTCTTTACAGGGACCCCGCACCCAGACCTCACCTACCACTTCTACCTCCCTGGACATTCTCAGCAGACAGTTTCCCCAACTGTGGTCCATATTTTCTTCCAGCACCTTCTGGGGTCATCAGATGGGCTCCAAGGCTCCCCCACTCTGAACGGTGCATTGTTCCCTCTGTGTTCTCATCCTGGCCACATCGAGGGTCCTTATGGGGTTGTTTTGAGCCTCAAATAGCAGCAATCCGAGCATCACCAGGATCAAGCCAGCCACACCCATCCGGATAAGGTTCTCCACTGTGTAGTCTTGGGGATGGAAAAAGAAGAATTGTGGGTAAAGAAGTCTCAGAGGTCTGTGTGGGCTCAAATCTCCAAAATTTTAATGTTCAACCTGCAATCCCACCTCCCCTCGTCATCAGCGTCCCTGTGATGTCTGCACTCAGCACCTGCTCTGAGTCACTTGATAAAAGTTAGCTGTGCCCAAGAACTGAGGGTGAGGGAAGAAATGGTCTCAATTCAGAAACAACACGAGCTGTGTGTTCTGTGTTCAGTCTGAGGATCAAGACCCCATGAGCTTATTCCCCTAGAGCTGAGAGATCCCACGTGTTCCACAGCTGGGGACCCAGGGTCCATGGAGGAGGGGTTGCTGTCAGGGCCTCCTGAATCTCAGGAGCATGAAGGGGTGAAAGTCTGAGCTGGTCCCCTTCACCCCACCCTGCCCAGGCCCCTCCTCTCATGGGTCTGCTATTTTCATCCTCACCTGAAGTTGTTCATCTAGCGATTGTTTAATTTACTCATTTATTGTACAATAATGAATACCTACAGTGGTAGATATATTTATCAGATGAAAAATATGGGTATGTGGATGCTAATCATGTGATTATTTTATTTCAAAAAACAACAAAGTTTATAACCAAGGAAGTCTTCAGTTCTGGTTCAAACTTTACAGAACAGAGAAAATCCCCCTAATTGCAATATTGAGTGAGCACCAATTGTAGGAAATCATGGTCATCTGTTACACCATTTTGATATAAATACCAAGGATATAAACATAAATTATGGACCTCTCCTCATCACAAAGATCCATGCGATGATTCTAAAATCCCAACTCCCACAATTCAGAAAATGCACGTGGACGATGAACATTATTCTGTTGGGTTAATAGCCAAGTGGTGGCTACCAAGAAGCCTTTGTAATGTGTCTCCTGTCGTTATAAGTCACAGAGAAAAGGTAATTCTGGCAGATCTGTATCTGTCAGAAAAAGAGCATTCCTACGAAACCCTATGAAACAAAACGGATTGGAACAAAGAGGCCAATAGTGCCTTTGACATAAAATGTAGAATTCTTCACGGGTTTGCCTTGACCTAACTTTGGGTGTGAATTGAGCTGTTTTCCGGAGGGGAAACTCTGGCACATTTAACCCCGTCATTTCATCCTATGGGATGTGAAGTGAGAAAACTAGGTATGCCATCGGGAATAAAGTGGTATTTCCTGGGCTGGTGGCTATTCTAATTTTCCCAGCATGTTGGAGGGATCAACTGAAAAGCAGTCCACAGGGAGAGAGTCTTTGGGAGGCTAACAGGTCATGATATAAGTGTGTCCAAACAAGAGCTCGCCTATGTGCACTTACTACCATTTAGAAAACCTACAGGAATCACACTGCTTACTCACAAATTACCACGTTAGGTGTGCAATTCTCTAAGTGGGCTGTGCATTCACTCAATTTTACAAAAAGCTGCCACATGCTTCTGAAGTTCATTCATAAACTTCATTTGAAAATGTGCATGATAAGAAGACTTTATATAAACAAGAACTTGTTCTCCATAACAAATGTCTGAATTAAATCTACTCCCAATGGCACTAGGAATAGAATGCTTATATTTCTATCTGGACTCCGTATAATGTAAGCTAAATTGTGAGCTCATAGACTGAAGTATTGCCTGAAGGTTCTCTAAAAAGAGCCATAATAGACCCGTGTGCACAGAAACCCTGAGCAGAGGTGAATGCACAGAGCCTGGGCAGGAGGCCCCAGGTCCCCATGAGGCCTGCAGGGTCCCTCCTTATTCTCAGGTGAGGACTGAGGGCCTGGAGGCCTCCAGGCGAGCACAGGGGGCCGTGCAGTGTGGTGCCCACAGGCAGGATGCTTCTGTCCATAAGGGGGTGTCCAGTGGGGGCTGGGACTACAGGGATCAAGATTCTGAGATGAAGACATCGGGAGGTGAATGGGGGGGGCGGGGTCTGTGTTCTCTGCTCAGTCTAATCACATTCCTGCTCATTTCACACACATCTCACTTGCACTCCCTACCCTTCATCTCTGCTGAGGTTCAGAAATGGGGTTCAGGAGTGGGAGGTCCTGTCTTGTCTCTACTCTCTCATGGGCTGGACCCTGCTCTGTGGAACCTCCTCCCCCTCCTTGTTTATTACTGTCACAGACACTCATAGGGACAGGGCCCTGAGCCGACTGAACACAGAAAGGATGGGGCCAGGGCTGCTCTCCTTAGACCACCAGCTCCAGGGGGTCACTGGGCTGAACAGCAGGTAGGGGGAGGAGCTGTTGGAGCCATAGCACCTGTAGGTCCCCCGGTGGCCTGAGCTCACAGGACTGAGGGTGAAGTTGGCCTGAGAGGGTGCAGACATGTCCTGCAGTCGAAGGTGTTGGGGAGGGTCCAGTGACCCCTCCCTGTGCAGGTGGAAGGTGTCCAACCAGATCTCAGACCCACACTGCATGGTCACGGTCATTTCAGGGCACTGAAGGTCCCAGTTGTGCTAAGAGGGAGGGTTTCCTGTACATTCCTGGGGAGAGGAAGGTTGTGGTGTGTAGAGAGCCACCCCTCCCGTCACGCCCTTGACCCTGAGCTGAGGGACCTTGTCCTTCACCAGAGACTCTGTCTGTGACGCCTCCCAGCTCCTCTCAGTCCCCATGGGGGGGAGGCGGGTATCTCCTTTTATATCCTTTCTCACACTCTCCTCCTTCAGCAGATGGAAAGGGCCAGAGGTGACCCGTGAGCTACAGGAGAGGGACACATTCCCTCCTGAGGCCACCACAGGGCTTGGCTGGGCTGAGAGGGAGGGTGCACCATCCACTCCTGAGGGAGAATAAAGGGTCTGTGTTAAAGGGACAGTCACCCTCATGCCCCAGGTGTGTTCTGTGAGGGGTGGGGTCCCCTGAGGCCACAATTTATTCCCTCTGCCTGAGACCTGGAGCCCACAGTGGGGAGGGTACCTGGTGTCTCCCTTACCTGTCACCACCAGGAGCAGGGGGTCACTCCGCTCTGAGAGTATGCCACCAGTGGTGTGATATGCACACTGGTACAGCCCTGCATGGGATTGGGTCGTGGCTTCAATGAGGAAACCAGCCTTGTTGCTGGAGTTCTGTGGGATCCTCATTTCCAAGGGCTCAGAGCCCCTCTCTTTATACAGAAGGTAGGCACTAGCCTGCAAAGACCCCTGACACCAGATGGTCACAGGGCTCCCCTTGGTGACGATGGGGCCTGGGTCAGCCCAGATGGAGGGTTTGGGGACGTCTCCTGGAAAGGAATCAGATATGATAGTACCTGGGGAGCCCTCATCCCCTCATGATGTCATGAATGAGCCAGTGATGCCATTTACTGAGCACCTACTGTGTGTGAGGTAAATGCTGGGGTCTGTCACTCCTCTCCTCTCATCTCACAGCAGTCATACACCAGGGACTGCTGACCCCACCACCCACTTCACTGAGACTCAGAGAGGTTAACTACGTGCCCCAGGTCACCCAGTCTGGATGGGGCAGGGCTGGGACGGGAACCCAGACTGTGGGTTCCCTGTGCTGTCCTCACGCTGCCCCCCAGGGGAACACCAGCTTCGTGCTCTGGGCTCCTCCTCTGCAGGGCCTATCCAGGTCTCATCTGGAGCTGAGGGTCCTTCTTCATTACCCGCCACCAGCAAAGCAGCGACAGGGAGGGGCCTGGTGAGCGGTGCACTCTGAATCTCTTCTGGATCCATCCCCACCCACGGGGCCCTGACGCCTCCTTGGGAAGGTCGGGCTTGGCTGGAGGCTCTGCTTCCTGAGCTCTGTGAGGCCCTTCTGTCACCTCATCTCCCAGCAGCCTGTGAGCAGGATGGGACCAGGGATGAGCAGACAGGAACCCGACACTCAGAGGAGAGAGGGGTCCGCCCAGCCCCACAGCAGGAGCAGCAGAGCCAGGAGCTGAGCCAGGGCTGATCCACCCTGTTCCCTCCTCTGAGCTGAGCCTGAGCTGAGGGGGAGGACTGGGGGCCCGGACCCTTGTCCTGCTGTCCCATCCTGTACAGTGTCACCGTCACTGAGACAGAGGGGACAGGCTCCATAACATCACATCCTGAGGCTTCCCTTTGAGGCCCCTCTCCCAGGAGGTCAGGGCCAGCACCGACAGGAAGTCTAAGCTCTGGACAATGATTCTCTCCTTTTACTCCTGGAGACACTGAGGCCCAGACAGGGGAAGGGGGTGTCCAAGTCAGCGAATCCAAAGGAGCCTAAACCCTTTAAAGCCCCAAAGTTCAGAACCTGTCCCCATGGAGGAATCCACCACCTCCCCACAGAGACCCTCACTTATCCCTCTGTGGGCCCGACTCAGGCCTCCTGGGATGAGGATGGGGTAGGAAGGGTGGGGATGTCACCTCCCCACATGAGCCCAGCTCCCCTCCCCAGCCGGCGCCCACCTCCCTATGCCAAGACCACCCCACCCATCACTGCCTCAGACCCTGGGACTCCCAGCACCCCCGGGACACAAGCCCGTCCTTGAGGATATGGCTCCCTATGCACAGAGCTCCCCGGGACTCACCAGCTGTGGACGTGGGCCCTGTGGGTGGGGGGCTGGGGCCTCCCGAGGGTCCTGGAAATGAGGATGGAAAGGGGTGAGGCTGGGGCTCACTCTGGAGTCTCCAAATCACTCGGTCGCTTCTCCTCCATCTGCTCTGTGACTCCCGAAGACACTCCCCCTGCCCACTTAACAACTTCCCACCCAGTTAATGGGAAGGATTCAGCAAAAGTGAGAGCATCTCTGAGGGCAGATCTCCTCTGCTGGGTGACCAACACTCAGACCCCTCACTCTCACCCAAGCTCAGATGTCTCCTGGGGCGGGACCCTCAGCTGCCTGTGCTCAGAGAGGATGGGATCAGGGGCCCCTCACCTGAGACCGTTAGATCCAGGGGGTCACTAGGGTGAGACCACTCCTGGGGATACTTCCCAAAATTGCCATAGCATCTGAACGTCCATCTGTGACCGGGGGTCACGGGCCCCACAGGGAACAGGGCCTCGGACTGCCCACTGGGCTGTCGCTTTGAGTCCAGGGTCCAGGAGAGCCTGTGATCTCCTTCCTTTGTCAGAAGGAACCTGTCAAATCCCTCCCATGAGCCACACTGGAGGGTCACGTTCCCGCCTGAGGTTACGACAGGGCTGGGCAGGGCTGAGAGGCTGGGTTTCCTGTAGACTCCTAGGAGAGGAGGAGGCAGCGTGTTAAATGGGCTCACACCTCCCTCATGTCCCCCAGGGCTGGGCTGTGAGAGGGAGACACCCTGAGAGCAGACCCCCTTCCTGAGGGCAGAGCCTGAGGCTGGGACCCCTGAGTGTCCTCTCACCTGTCACCACCAGCTGCAGGGGGTCACTGTGCCCTGACCAGCCCGTGGGGCTGAGGTAGTTACAGGTATATCTCTCTGCATAATTTCCTCTAATGAGGAACTTGGCCCTGTCTCCAGGCTCCAGCGATTTCTGTCTGTCCAAGTACCAAGGATTGCCATTTGCATACAGCCGGTATTCCTGAGCCTTCGGGGTCCCCTGACACCAGATGGTCACGGGGCTCTCATAAGGGATCACAGGCCCTGGCTCAGCCCAGATGGTGGGTTTGGGGAGGGTTCCTGGAAGGAAACCAGAGGCTGTATTACAAAGACTTTCCCACCCTCTTCCCCCAGCTCAGCCCAAGACCCTCTCATTTTATCACCTCATCCCAGCCCCTCTGTGCTCCCTCCTGAGCCCCAGGGATGAAGGAAGAGGAGCGACATGGAGCCTGGGGAGGACTCACCTGCCTGCACTCGGGTCCTCTGGTCCAGACTCAGCCCTGGAAGAGAGTCCCTGTCAGATATTTGCACCCGGACCTCTGAGCTGATTCCCTTCCCATCAGGCACCGTCCACTGGAGCTGCCTGATCCTGGGAAGTAAGACGGGCAGCCGCCTTTCTTACTCCCCCTCCCTGTGTCCACAACTGACCGAGGCAGAGAAGAGCAGAGAGGATGGACGTCATGGCGTCTGCTCTGAGGGCTCCTGTCTGCAGATGGAGGACTCCTGGGCCTGAAGGACAGACACGCACAGGATGTGGTGGGTCATGAGCTACTGACGCCTTCTGGGTTTTCACAACTGGAGACCCACAGCCAGGGGAGGGCCCCGCCCTGGGCCTGGCTCTGCATCTCCCCAGAATGAGGGCTCACAGGGAGCCCAGGTTTCAGGATGCAGGTCAGCAGTGTCTGAGGTCTCACCTGATCCTCAGGTCTCATGTGTCTGCTGGTCTGACTCCTGCTCAGAGAGGGCGGGACCCAGGATCTGATCCTGACTCGGCCCCTGAATGTCTGGCTCTGAACAGCCCAATGGGACACCTTACCACGGCTACCGAGAGAGCTCATTTGTGAAAGATTCTGCTGAGCAGTTTCCCAGTGGCCTCAGCATTTCCTCCACTTTCCCTGGCTCAAGGGTCCTGGTAGGTTCCCATCCCTGACAACCCTTCATGTTTCCTGCTTTTTTAATTTTCATTATTCAGTGTAGGTATTGATACACCCTGTGGTTTGATGCACATTTATTTCTTCAATAATTTATAAAGCTCAGAACTTTTTTTAAAAAAAACAACTTTTTTTTTAAATCCTCTCGTCAGGATATTTTTCTTCCATTGATTTTTAAAGAGAGTGAAAGGGAGAGAGACAGAGAGGAAAGAAGAAGAGAGGAGAGAGAAAGAAACATCAATGTCTGAGAGACATCAATTGGTTGCATCTCACATGAGGGTTGAGGAGCAAACGTGCAACCAAGGCACATGCCCTTGACCGGGAAGCAAACCTGTGACCCTTCGGTGGTCAAGCTGATGCTCTAACTACAGTGAACATCAGCCAAGGCCAGCTCATCACCTTTACATAATGTCACTGCACATTGGCATGTCAGTGTCAGTTGCTTGATAAAGGTGTTTGCTTGCTTTTCTGTTGCTCTCTGCTGCCACATTACAGATCTGCAATATTTCTTAAGTGATCTGAGTGCCAGTCCGTGGTCTCATTTTGGCATCACAATTATCCTCTTCCCTGTCTCTCTGGAGTCTATGGGGAACAGAAGTTCTTCATGTTAGTGATTCCACTGTGTCCATTTCCCCCTATGTTCATGTTCTTGTGTCCACTTGAAGAAAATTTCTCTCTCTTGATTTTTCTTGTTTTGTTCTGTTGACCATCTGGCATAAATTATTGCAAATGCTGTGAAGCAGGTAAGATGTTCACGGATTGGCCCAGCGCCATGCGATGGAAAGACCATGACCTCCCCGCTGCACAGCAAGGGTCTATCACGACCCAGGTGACTCCACACAAGGGGTCTGACCTGGAGTCTTTCTTCTGCTCCTTTGGATGAGGCGTCTCCGCTTTTCAATTTCTCAAACCGCCACCATCTCCATCTGCATTGAATGGCTGGTTTCGTTTCCTCCATCTCTCAGTCGAGAAGAATTCTCACCATCTTTGTGGGGCATGCATTGGTATTGCTGAGAAGTCAAGAGAGGAAATGGCCGGCTCAAGTGTCCTCCAAATTCAGGATGTGGTAGCATCACACCTGATATTGAATGTGTCTGTGTGTGTTACTGCCTTGGAACAGGACTCCCATGAATGTCATTCTTGGCTGAACCCTGAAGAGGCTCCACATTTTAAAAAGGAGAGTGACACCACTCCTCAAGGTGCTCTGAAGAGGCAGAAATGACTCAGATGATTGATTCCCAGAACGTGGAGAGATCCTGCTGTTCACAGACACAGAAAGTCAGGTGGAACCTGTGTGAGATGTAGGACCTGCGTCCCAGGGCCAGGAGGAGGCACTGAGCTGCCCTGTGGGAGAAAATGCATCTTGCACAGCCCCAGGCTCCTCCCTCCTCACCCCTGGGCTCACTGTTGAGGGCCCTTTGGTGTCCCCAGTCAACAAGGCAGAAAGGGAGGTCACCTTCACACCCCCAAGGCAGCTGTCACATCCACCTCCTTCCTGAGCTCAGAGCTCCACACCCTCACTCCCCTCTCCAGTTCACCCTCCACATCTGCCCTTGCCACTCCCTTTCAGAAGCTGTTTATGCCTAAAACCCTTCCAAGGTCCTCACTGTCTTCACAGTGAGTCCAGTCTCTTCCTTCTGAACTCAAGGCTGTTCATGATCATCCAGGTGTGACCCTCCCACCTCAGCTCTCACCTCTGCTTCCCTCAGACAGATGGGTATAGCTGCCCATGAACACACACACACACACACACACACACACACACACACACACCCATCAATCCCCTCTCTCTCTCTCTCTCTCTCTCTCTCTCTCTCTCTCACACACACACACACACACACACACACACACACCCATAAATTCCCTCTCTCACACACACACAAACACACACACACACCCATCAATCCCCTCTCTCTCTCTCTCTCTCTCTCTCTCTTTCACACACACACACACACACACATAAATTCCCTCTCTCTCTCACACACACACAAACACACACACACGTGCACACACACACTCATACTGGCTCATGTCTACACGCTCTTACACACGTTCATTCACACACACATATGCACTCTCATTACTAGTCACACAACTCTCACAGACATATATGCTCACAAGCATACACACACACACACACACACACACACATACACTCACACACATGTACACAATCCACTAAAACACCAACGCACATATACACTCAAACACCCACATGCTAAACATTCACACTTGAACACACATATATAAGCCAGAAAAACTCAAACACATACAATATACACACTCACACATTAAAACACATACATACACCTTCAAATACACACAAATCACTCTCCAACATTCACATATACATTCATATACCCCACCCAAATATACACTCACTCACACATACACATTCACACAAACACTCACAAGAACACTTGGTTTTTCATTTTTTCATTTCATAGGTTTGCTGTGTAATAGTTACATTATCATTTAACCTAAAACATTCACTTCTGCTTTGATTCACACATTGATTATTGCCAAGTCTGTTGCTTTATTTCCAAAATGCAGGGAATACATTTTGGAAATAAACGTATGTTGATTCGGTCTAGGAGGTTTGGAGAGGAGGTGGCTCTGTTCAGATGGGCTCAGGGGACCCCGTGAGGAGGCACGATGTGGTCCTAACACGGGTTGTGTGTGGGGGAGGGGAGGAGGTTCACTGGGATGAGTTTGGTTGGAGGAGGCCTTGGCCTCCTTGGGGCTGGAGAGTGTAGCTCAGCCTGATCTTCAGCAGCACGGACTGCCGAGTAGAGATCCCTGTCTGGAGTCAGGAGGGACCCATGGACAGATTTTGTGCAGGAAATTGTCAGTGACAGCAACTTTGGGGGCCATGAGAATGAAACACCTGAGCCGACAGTAATGGGCTGGAGGACACCAGAAGGAGGCTGATGGGGTCACACCAATGAGCTGTCCTGGGCCTTCACCTGAGTTTGTCTGTGGGGAGAACTGGATCACAGAAAGGAGAAGGGGGGGGGCAGAATGCTGGGATTGGTTCAGTGTGTGAGGGGGAGGGAGGAGAGGATAGAGGGATCCTCCTCTCTCCACCTTGGCTGCCTGCAGGAGCCAATGGGGCTGTGTCAAGGTTGCTGGCCCCAAGAGGAACAGGGGGCCTGGGGGATGTTACAACACTGTCAGCCACCCACAGAGGCAACCAGCACCGCCCTCCAGGCCTGGGTGTGTGCTGCTGCTTTTCCCTATCACTTCCTCTCTCTGACTTCCTTGTTTCTGTAGGCAGAGCCCCTGCTCTCCATCCCGCTCCAACAAACCTTCAGAGTCCTTTCTGCCTCCTCACCGCCTCTTGTCCCCTAGACTGTACCTCTTTGTCTAATGCTGTTTATTCCATCTCCATGCTTTGGGTAGAAGAACATGTTGAAGACAATTCGCAGGCTGTAATCTAAGACCTGGGGACACTGTTATTGAACTTCTATTTTGAGCCAGTCTCTTCTCCTCTCCCTCTTTGCCTGTTGGGCAAAATTGTGAAACCTCACTTCTAAGGGTTGTTAAGAAGATCGGCAGTGCCTGACACATGAAGAACCCCCATCTGGTGTCATTTTTTTTTCTTTTTTAAAATATTTTTTATTGGTTTCAGAGAGGAATGCAGAGGGAGAGATAGAAACATCAATGATGAGAGAGAATCATTGATCAGGCACCTCCTGCACGCCCCACGCTGGGGATGGAGCCCACAACCCAGGCATGGAATCCTGGAATCAAACCTTGACCTCCTGGTTCATAGGTCAACACTCAATCACTGAGCCATGCCGGCTAAAAATCTGGTGTCATTTTCTGACCTGGTGAAGGCATGTGTATGAGAGACGTATGGTGGGAAGGGCTGTGTGAAAGCCACATGTGTATCCCCCAAGCCTACAAGGTAAATCAGAAGCTGTAGTGCATCCTTGGTTGAATGGCAGATGAGAGCAGAGAAAAGGAAGCAGGTATAGTGGGTCTCATCCTGGATCCTAGATTCAGCCCAAGTCAGGAGTGAAGGTGGAAACTTCATCAGCGGGTTGGTCTCTAAGGCACTTAGGGCACCTCTGACCTGGTGGGAGTCCTGCCTCCATAAAACTCCACGGACACCAGTAGGGCAACCTCCAAGGTTTAAGGGAGCTACAGAGAACCATGCATGTTTTACGTGCATTTGTTTTTATTGATGAAACAGCCACATAACATACAATTGAGCCTTTAAAATATGAAATTCACTAGAATGCAGTAAATACACAATGTCAATGACAATGTCTATCTAGTTTCAAGAAGTTTTTATAACCAACCTCCCAAAAAACACCAAACAGTCCACCTCCCATCTGTCCTTCTGGTCAACCCCAGACAAACCAATCTGATTTCGGTTTCTATGGGTTTCCTTCTCCTGCACATTTTGCATAAATAGAATCACACTACCCCTGATCCTTTGTGTCCACTTTCTGTCACTTAGCTGCATTATTATGACATTCACCCACAATGTACCAGGTACCCGTTCTTTGTTCTTTATGGTTTAAAAAATCCCAGGGTTGTGAAGATCCCTCATTTTGTTGGAATGGATGTGGCTCAGCATGAAGGGGTATATAGATGTGAATCCAAACCAGCCATGTGGGATGAACCCTCATGTCACAGGGTGAGAACAGAAGGGCAATGGAAGAGAGTCAGCGAGGTCAGGGAGAGAGGGAGAGCACCACAAGTGGATGGAGGAGGCGTCCTCTACAGGGACATGACCCGCGTTCTCCTGCACCCAAACCTCGCCTACCACGTCTTCTCCCCTGGACGTTCTCAGAAGACAGTTTCCCCAACTGTGGTCCATATTCTCTTTCAGCACCTCGTGGGATCATCAGATATGCTCCAGGGCTCCCCACTCTGAATGGTGCATTGTTCCCTCTGTGTTCTCATCCTGGCTGCATCAGGGGTCCTTCTGGTGTCATTTTGAGCCTGAAATAGCAGAACCGCAAGGACCACGAGGATCAATCCTGCCACACCCATCCGGATGATATTTTGCACTGTGTAGTCTTCTGGGTTGGAAGTAGGAATTGTAGACAAAGTGTTCACAGATGTCAGAGCAGAACCGAGAAATCCCAGGACCCTGGATGTCCACACAGGACATCCACCTCTCCTTCACAGGACATGACCCTCTACCCCCCACGCCCAGCCCCATAAGTGAGAGCTTCTCCCATCAGTGATTTTGGGTTTCACCTATTTTGTGGTGGGCTGATGGAGTCAACTGCTCCTGAAAATTATGAAAAGAGGGTGTGAGGACTTGGGGAGACGTGAACCTTCCTTCAAGGTTCTGTGACCCAGAGGCCCCAATTTTCAGGTCCTAAGTTTTACACAGTCCCTTATTGAGCCCTTCCTCCACACCGCCAGGTTCCCTGGTCTCTTCATTGGATTATCATTAGCCTGACTTGATCTGTGAATTTGGAACCTGCATGAGCCTCTTTGCAGTAGAGTTTGGCTGCCCACCTTAGCTCAGTATTAATAAGAAAAGTGGTTTCAATAGAGAAATTAAGTGCTATTGTTCAGTGTTTTGTCTGCAATATAAGACCCCATAATATTATTTCCCTATGTCTAAGAGATCCCACTTATTCCAAACCTGAGGAACAAGAATCCAAGGGTGAGGGATTAGAATCAGGAGCTCTGCAACTTTTATATTTATTTTCTTACTCTTTTTATTTATGTTGTTATTGGTGAAGGGTTTTTTAGTTTTGTTTTGTTTTCTTTGTTTTGTCTGTCAGCACCTGCACAACCATTTGCACCATGTGGTTGGAGTTGAGCCTCATGGTGAGCCTCCCTGAGGGTTGATCCCACACACCAACGGGCCAACAGCAAACAAGACCCAATTACAATAGGAGGGACCACATAATACACACATGGCGCATTCCTAGAACATACAGCTCAGAGATCAAGGAGACTGCCACTGAGTACCATGGGATACCTAAGGCATAAGGCTACCCCAGAAAGTCGGGGAGTCACAGCAGATCTCTCTAATACATAGAAGCAAACACAAAGAGACAGATAAAATAGGACAGACTAAGAAACAACCCACAAATTTTTTTTTAAAAAAAGGGTCAATCTATAGGAAAAAATGAGCTAAAAAATTGGAGGCAAGCAATTTATCAGATATAGAGTGTAAAGTAATGGTTATAAGGATGCTCAAGGAACCTAATGAAAATTACAAGGAACTTAGTGGGAACTACAATGGCATGAGAGAACAAATAGAAACCAAGAATAAGAATCAGTATGAAATGAGGAAAAACACATCTGATATCAAGAATACACTGGAAGAAATCAAAAGTAGAATGAATGAGGAAGAAGTTCAAACAGTGATTTGGTTGACAAAGTAGAAAAAAACACCTAATTAGAGCAGCAAAATAGAAAGGGTAGTTTAAGAGAACTTTGGGGAAATGTCAAATGAAACAATATTCACATCCCAGGGATACAAAAAGAAGAAAATGAACAAGGAACAGAGAACCTGTTTAAAGAAATAATGACAGAATTCACAGGTGAGTTTTATCAAATACTCAAAGAAGAACTAACACCTATCCCCCTGAAACTATTCCAAAATGTTCAAGAGGAATTGACATGTCCAAGCTCTTTTTATGAGTTCAGCATTATCCTAATTCCAAAACCAGATAAAAAAAAAAAAACACTACAAGGAAAGAAAATTACAGGCCAATTTCCCTGATGAGCATAGCTGCTAAGATCTTCAACAAAATATTAGCAAATCAGATCCAGAAATAAATTTAAAAGATCATACACCATGACCAAGTAGCACTGTTTCTGGAGATGCAAGGATGGTTCAATATTCACAAATCAATAAATGTGATACACCACATAAACAACAAAAGGATAAAAATCACATGATCATATCAATAGATTCAGAAAAAGAATTCAACAAAATATAGTACCCACTGATGATTTAAAAAAAACTCTCAGTAAAGTGAGAATAGAGGGATCATACCTCTACTTAATATAGGCCATATATGACAAATCTTCATCCAACATCATACTCAATGGGCAAAATCTAAAAGCATTTCCCTTAAGATCAAGAAAACGACAGGGATGTCCACTTTCACCACTCTTATTCAGCATAGAACTGGAAGTCCTAGCCACAGCGGTCAGACAAGAAGAAATAAAAGGCATCCAAATTGAAAAAGAGTAAGTAAAGCTCTCATTATTCACAGATGACATGGTATTGTACATAGAAAGCCCTAAAGACTCCATCAAAAAAAAAACAACCTGCTAGTTTTCATAAATAAATTTGGAAAAGTAGCAGGATCCAAAATTAATATCCAGAAATTGATAGCATTTTTATCCACCAACTAGAGGCCTGGTGCTCAAATTCGTGCATCGGGGGGAGGGACTACGGGAGGTTGGCTGGCCTGGGGAAGGGGGGCCATGGGAGGTTGGCCGCCAGCCCTGAGTAGGGAGCTGGCCCTTGCCCCCCTGGGAAAGAGGCCATGTCCACTGCCACCCACCCCAGTTCCCCATCCCTGCCCAGGCCCGAAGGCCCCAGCGGGGTCAGGAGAGGAGGTGACAGTAGCCAGGCTGGGTGTGAAAAGAATGGACACCTGACGCCAACGCTGCCCTCAGCGCCACGCCACCTCGCGGTTCCCCGCCTCCCAGCCTCCTCCTTCCCTCACTGCCACACTGCCACCACGGTGGGCGGGCGGCCCTCAGGGAAGGCAGAGGATGGGAGCAAGACAAACCCTTGTGTCGAGGGCTGGCTTTCAATAGATCACAGCAAGCTGCTCTGCTACCTATGAAACCCTGACCCAGAAGCAGGTCTCTAGGAAGGGTTTAGCGCCAGGTGCCAATGGGGGCCGGCTGGCTGCGGGGAGGGGCTGAGGGAGGTTGGCTGTGGGAGTACACTGACCACAGGGGGCAGCTCCTGAGTTGAGCGTCTGTCCCCTGGTGGTCAGTGCATGTCATAGCAACTGGTCAACCAGTCGTTCCAGTCGGTCCAGTCGTTCAGTCATAACGGTTACTTTGGCTTTTATATATATAGATAATGAACTCTCAAAAAGATAAATTTAAAAGAAAGCAATCCCATTCTCCATTGCAACAAAAAAAATAAGATACCTGGAAATAAATTTAACCAAGGACGTAAAGACCTGCACTCAGAAAACTTTAGGACATTGAAAAAAGAAATAGAGGAAGATACCAAAAAGTGGATGCATATACCATGTTCATGAATTGATAGAATTAACATCATTAAAATGTCCATACTACCCAAAGCAGTCTACAGATTCAATGCATTCCCTATTAAAATAACAACAGCATATTTCACAGATCTAGAATGAATGTTCAAAAAATTACATGGAACCAAGTAAGACCCTGAATAGCAACAGTAATCTTGAGAAATTGGCCCACATCATTTTGGTCAATTAATATTTGACAAAGGAGGTAAGAGCATCAAAGATAGTCTCTACATAAATGGTGTTGGGAAAATTAGCCAGGTACATGCAAAAAAAACCCACAAAACTAGACCACCAACTTACACCATACACAAGAATAAACTCAAAATGGATGAAAGACTTAAACGTAAGTCATGAAATCATAAAAACTGTAGAAGAAAACAGGCAGTAGAATCTCAGACAGCTCACGTAGCAGCATTTTCACTGATACATCACCAAGGGCAAGGGGACAATGGAAACAATAAACAAATTGGACTACATCAAATTGAAAAGCTTCTGCACAGCAAACTAAACCATCCACAAAATGAAAAGAGAACCTACTGCATGGGAGAACATATTCACCAATGACATATCTGATAAGGAGTTAATTTCCAAACTATACAAAGAATTCATACAACTCAACACCAGGAAGACAAAAAAAAATCCAATTTTTAAAAATGGACAAAGGACCTGAGTAGACATATAGATGGCCAATAGAAATGAAAAAATGCTCAACAACAAGGAGGTATCAACTCACACGTACCAGAACTGCTACCATCAAAAAGTCCACAAGTGACAAGTGTTGGCAAGGTTGTGGAGAAAGAGGAACCTAGTACATGGCTGGTGGAAATGCAGAGGGGGGCAGCCACTATGGAACACAGTGTGGAGTTTCCTCAAAAAAATTAAACATGGAACTGCCATTTGACCCAGGGATCTCGCTTCTAGGAATCTATCCTAAGAATCTTGAAACACCAATCAGAAAGGATGTATGCACCCCTATGTTCATAGGAGCATTATTTACAATGGTTAAGATCTGAAAAGACCCCAAGTGCCCATCAGTAGATGCGTGGGTAAAAAAGCTATGGTACATTTACAACGTGGAATACTATGCAGCAGTAAAAGAGAAGGATCACTTACTCTTTAAGACAGCGTGGCGAGACCTGGAGAGTATTATGGTAAGCAAAATGGGCACGTTGGAGAAGACAAATATCACATGATCTCACTTATATGTGGAATCTAATGAACAAAATAAACTGACAAACAAAATAGGTCCAGAGGTATGGATACATGGTACAGACTGACAGATCTCAGTGGGGGCCGGGGGAGGTGAGGGAGGAAAGCACAGGAGGAGATTAACCAAAGAACTTATATGCATCTATGCATAACCCACGGACACAGACAACAGTATGGCAAAGGCCTGAGGTAGGGTGGGTGTTGGGTGGAGGGAGCCAAAAAGGGAGAAAACAGGGGGTATCTGTAATATTGTCAACAATAAAAAGGAGAGAAAAAAATTAAGATGTAAACCCAAAAAAAGAAAAAGTTGTCTCAATACAGAAATTGAGTGCTCTTTCCAGTGTTTTGTCTGAAGTGCAAGACCGCAGCATCCTATTTCCCCACGGCTGAGAGATCCCCCCTTATTCAAAACCTGGGGAGCAGGAATCCGTGGATGAGCGTTAGAGTTAGGGGCTCTGGAACCTATTGTTTGGTGGAGTCCCCAGGGTCTCATTACAGGTCCCTGAGCTGACTGAGCATAGAAAGGAGTGGGTCAAGCCCTAGCCGGTTTGGCTCAGTGGATAGAGCGTTGGCCTTCGAACTGAAAGGTACCAGGTTCGATTCCTGTCAAGGGCACATGCCTGGGTTGTGGGCTCGATCCCCAGTAGGGGACTTGCAGGAGGCGACCGATCCATGATTCTCTGTCATCGTGGATGTTTCTATTGCTCTCTCCCTCTTCCTTCCTCTCTGAAATAAGTAAAAATATATTTCTTAAAAAAAGAAAAGAAAGAAGTGGGTCAATGACCACTCACCGGAGACCAGGAGCTTCAGGGGGCTCACTGGGGAGTGACAGCAAGTAGGGAGAGGTGCTGCGTGAGCTGTGGCACCTGTAGGTCCCCCTCCCCCCGTGGGCTGAGGTCACAGGGCTCATGGAGAACTCTGCCTGGTACTGACGAGCTGAAAACTTTGATCTAAAAGCAGAGGATTGGCTGTCCCCTTCTTGGACAGAAGGAAAGTGTCCCTCAGTCTCTAAGACTGACAGAAAGGCCATGTTCTCTCCTAAGGTGCCTGCTTGCATTGACAAGGAGGGTCTGTCAGGCAGGTGTCCTAGAGAGAGGGAGGGAGGGTGAGAGCTGCCTGTCCACGTTGTTCTGACCTGAGAGTCACCAGGCCTCGCTCTGAGGACCCTCCTCTCTGTCTGTCTCTGTTTTCCCTGAGACTATCCCTCTTGCTCCCATTCCATGGCTCATGCTGTCTACTTCCCTGGAGAGCCCACACCCCTTGTCCTTGTCCTGAGACACCCACCACCCCAGCCCAGCCTGTGCAGAGTCTGGGTGTCTTACTGAAGCCACTAGATCCTCCACAACCATACAGATGTCCAGGGGGTCGCTGGGGGCCAACCACTCAGAGGAGAGGTTGTATCCACCGTAACATCTGTACCGGCCCCCCGTGGGAGCTGCTCACAGTGCCCAGGGGGAAGTGGGCCTGAGAGAGCCCAGCCTGGGGCTTCAGGACAAGGCTCTGGGGGAGGTCCCGTCCCCCCTCCTTGTGCAGAGCGAATCTGTCATAGCCGACATCAGAGCGACACTGGAGGGTCAGGCTCTGTCCAGAGGCCACGATGGGGCCCTGCTGGATCAGGAGGGAGGGCTTCCCAGATTCAGGGGCTGCTCCTCCCATAAACCCCTTCTCCTGGCCTGGCCCATAGGTGTCACTGTGTCTCTCACACTCAGTGTCTCTGATCAAAAAGCCCTGAATTTTTGCCTTACCCCACCCTCTCACAGGGAGCTCCCCTCTGAGCAAAGATACCAGTAACCTGTCTGGTCTCTCAAAACATGGATGTGATAGGGATGGGGATTTCTCACCTAAGACCAGGAGCTCCAGAGTGTCACCTGGGTGTGACCACACCTGGGGCACCTTCTTGTAACAGCCATAGCATCTGAACATCCACCTCTGAATGGAGGTCACCGGGCCCACAGGAAACAGGGCTTGGACCTGCCCACTGGGCTGTGGCTGTGAGTCCAGGGACCAGGCGAGCCTGTGATCTCCTTCCTTAGTCAGAATGAACCCGTCAAATCCCTGCCCTGAGCCACACTGGAGGGTCACGTTCCCTCCTGAGGTCACGACAGGGCCGGGCAGGACTGAGAGGCTGGGTTTGCTGTAGAATCCTAAGAGAGGAGGAGGCAGCGTGTTAAATGGGCTCACACCTCCCTCACGTCCCCCAGGGCTGGGCTGTGAGAGGTGGACTCCCTGAGAGCAGACCCCCTTCCTGAGGGCAGAGCCTGAGGCTGGACCACTGAGGGCCTCTCACCTGTCACCACCAGCTCCAGGAAGTCGCTGGGCTCCGACCAGCCGGTGGGGCTGTGGTAGTAACAGTAGTATATCCCGGCAGAATCCTGGTTCATCTGTTTGATGGACAACTTGGCCCTGTTCGTGGGCTCCCATGGGGTCTGCGTGTTCCAAAACAAACGTTTTCTTTCCTTATACAGATAGAACATTTTGGCATCCAGGGTCCCCTGACACCAGAGGGTCACAGGGCTCCCATGCGGGATCACAGGGCCTGGCTCAGCCCAGAGGGTGGGTTTGGAGAGGGTCCCTGGAAGGAAACCAGACGCTGCATTACAAAGACCTTCCCCTCCCCCCACCCCACCCCCTCATCTCCCATATCAGCCCTAAATACTCTCATCGTATCACCTCATCCCAGGACCTCTGTGCTCCCTCCTGAGCCCCAGTGGATGACATGGAGCCTGGGGAGGACTCACCTGCCTGCACACCGGTCCCTTGGCCCAGACTCAGCCCTTGGTCAGAGTCCCTGTCAGTGTTTTCCACCCGGACGTCTGAGCTGATTTTCTTCCAATCAGGGCCCCATCCACTCAAGCTGCCTGAGTCTGAGGTTCCACAAGAACAAGGGGGAATTTCCTGTCCATCCCCTCCTGCTGCCACTCTCCACAAGTGACCGAGGCAGAGAAGAGCAGAGAGGATGGACATCATGGCTCTGAGGGCTCCTGCTCTGCAGATGGAGGAGGCCTGCGCCTGTAGGACCAAGACACACAGGATGTGGTCAGTCAGGGGCTGCTGCTGCCCTTCTGGGTTTTCACAGCTGTGGACCCACAGCCAGGGGACGGCCACGCCCTGGGCCTGGCTCTGCATCTTCCCAGAATGAGGGCTCAGGGGGAGTCCGGGCTCTCAGGAGGCAGCTCAGCAGTATCTGAGGTCTCACCTGTTCCTCAAAGTCTCATCTGTTTGCAGGTCTGACTGATCTGGAGTCTTCCTTCTGCTCCTTTGGATGAGGAGTCTCTACTCTTAATCTCTCAAACTGCCACCATCTCCATCTGCATTGAATGGCTGGTTTCGTTTCCTCCGTATCTCAGTCGAGAAGAATTCTCACCATCTTTGTGGGGAAGGCATTGGTATTGCTGAGAAGTCAAGGGAAGAAGTAGCCTGCTCAAGTGTCTTTCAACCACTCAGATGGTAGCACCACAACTGATATTTAATGTATGTCTGTGTGTGTTACTGACTTTGAGCAAGACTCTCAGGAACGTCATTCCTGTCTGAACCCTGAAGAGCCTCCACATTTTAAAGAGGGGAGTGACACCCAGCCTCAAAGGTGCTCTGAAGGGGCAGAAATGACTCAGATGATTGGCCCCCAGGACATGGAGAGATCCCGCTGCTCACAGAGACAGTGAGGTGGAACCTGTGTGAGACGTAGGACTTGTGTCCCAGGGCCAGGGGGAGGCGCTGAGCTTCCTGTGGGAGCAGATGCATCTTGGGCAGGCCCAAGGCTCCTCCCTCCCCACCCCTGGACTCACTGTCCTGAGGGTCCCTTGGTGCCCCAGTCACCAAGGCAGGGAGGGAGGTCACCTTCACACCCCCAAGGCAGCCGTCACGTCCACCACCTTCCTGAGCTCTGAGCTCCACACCCTCACTCCCCTCTTCAGTTCACCCTCCACATAGGTATCTAACCTCATTTCAGAATCTGTCCATTTTCTGCTCAAAATCATTCCATGTTCTCACTGAATTTAGGATAAATCCAGACTCTTCTTTCTGAACTGAATGGTGTTCATGATCATCCAGATGGGACCCACCAGCCTCAGCTCTCACCTCTGTTTCCATCCAATCAGACAGTTACCCAATGAGAACACACACACACACTCACAAGCACACACTCACAACACACACACTCACTAAACACATACACACACTCACAAACACACACTCACAACACACACTCTCACTAAACACATACTCACAAACTCTCACTTACACTCACATGCACACATGCACAGACACACAATAACACACTCACAAACACATACATACACACTCACACAGCCACAAATATACAGACATACACACACTCACACACATACACACTCACTAATACTCATACATGCACACTCATACACAATTACACCCATACACACTGACACTTAACACAGACATACACACTCACACATACACACATTCACACACAATCACACTCTCATATAATTCACACACTCACACACACTCACATACAATGGGCCATTTAACCCTCCCATTCTTCTCCATATCTAACATTTAGGGCCATGTGGGCCTCACAAATCCCTTCCCACGCCCCCAGCTTGGACACGAAGGAACACTGAGACTTCTGGTTTCCCTTCTCTACATGTGTTTGTGACTGACCAAGGGTAGGCGAAGGGTACATGACAAACCCACATAAGCCACTTATGGAACCGTGCTCTACACACAATATTATAATTTAACTAGAGGCCCAGTGCACGAAATTTGTGCATGGGGTGGGGAGGAGGGAGTCCTTCAGCCCGGCCTGCACCCTCTCCAATCCAGGACCCCTCAGGGGATGTCCAACTGCCAGTTTACCGGAAGTTAGGCATCCCTCTCGCAATCCAGGACCACTGGCCCGTAACTGCTCACCTGCCTGCCTGCATGGTTACCCCTAACTGCTCTCCCCTGCCAGCCTGATCACCTAACTGCTCTCCCCTGCCAGCCTAATCACCCCTAAGTGCTCTCCCCTGCTGGCCTCTGCCTCGACCCCTGACACTGTGGCTTTGTCCAGAAGGATGTCTGGAAGGATATATGGAAGACATCCAGTCTAATTAGCATATTACCCTTTTATTAGTATAGATCACTGTTGATATTTTTATTTACAAATATTGCACTTCTCTAGTTTATTTGTAATACGTGGCACATAGGATTTTATAAGACGATCTGACCAAACAGTTTGCTTCTTGTATATTCCTTTTCGGTTAAAGATATCACGCCATGCCCTTGTGTGGTGATCACCACACCCATGACCAGCCACCACCTCCCTCTCTCTTCCTCCCTTTCAGACAGTCTGTATGTGTCCAGGGGCTCTAGAATGTTCTTTCCTCTCTAAAACGTTATCACTCCACCTCTTAGGTCTCCACCTACTCACACAGCCATTCCTTCAAACACAGTCTAGACATGGTCCCCAGTTGTTCTCATACTTTTTAAATTTCTCCTTTGTCAACAATGAATTACAACATTAGCCTTAGAATGCCCGAGTCTACTAATTAGAGTTCTCAAAATACAAGAAATAGGTCTCCTGGATCACGGATGTATTTCTGTACTTGGTACAAGTACTCAGCAGGTGGTAGGTGAGCAGTTAGTACTTGTTTATGGAAGAGTCAAAGGCAGAAAGAGAATTCCCTTTGGGGGAGACTGAGGACACAGGCAATGAGCTGCAGGTAGGGCCAGCCTGTTGAGGGTGGACTCAGGATGAGAACCTGGGTCCTGCCTTCTCTGAGCAGGACTTCCGACCAGGCAGAGGGTCCTCAGAGTCAGAAGTGACCCCAGATCTGGGCTGAGAGTCTCCAGTGGCCTCATCATGGAAAAACCCTGACCCAGGCCCAGGGCGGGGCGGTCTGCTTGCTGTGGGTTCACAGCTCTGAGGGCTCGGAATGACGGCAGCAGCTCCTGACCCACCACATCCTGTGCATCTCTGTCCTTCAGGCCCAGGCCTCCTCCATCTGCAGAGCAGGAGCCTCAGAGCAGACGCCATGGCATCCATCCTCTCTGCTCTTCTCTGCCTTGGTCAGTTGTGGACACGTGGAGGGGGAGCAGGAGGGGCAGCTGCATCCTCTTGTACATGGGAAACCTCAGCCTCAAGCAGCTCGAGTGGACAGGGCCTGATGGGAAGGGAATCAGCTCAGACATCCAGGTGCAAATCTCTCACAGGAACTCTCTTCCAGGGCTGAGTCTGGGCCAGATCATCCACGTGCAGGCAGGTGAGTCCTCCCCAGGCTCCATGTCCCACCTGTCACTTCACCCCTGGGGCTCAGGAGGGAGCACAGAGATCCTGGGCTGAGCTGGGAGATGGGGAGTTTGAAAGGTCTTTGTAATGTAGCCTCTGGTTTCCTTCCAGGGACCCTCTCCAAAGCCACCATCTGGGCTGAGCCAGGCCCTGTGATCCCTTATGGGAGCCCTGTGACCCTCTGGTGTCAGGGGACCCTGGATGCCCAGGAGTTCTGTATGTATAGACAACAAAAACGTGTGCTTTGGAAAACACAGACTAACTGGAATCCCAGAGACAAGGTCAAGTTATCCATCACACGCATGACAGAGCATGATGCAGGGAGATACTACTGTTACTATATAAGATTCACAGGCTGGTCAAAGTTCAGTGACCCTCTGCATCTGGTGGTGACAGGTGAGAGGACACTCAGGGGTCCCAGCCTCAGGCCCTGCCCTCAGGAAGGGGGTCTGCTATCAGGGTGTCTCCCTCTCACAGCCCAGCCCTGGGGGACATGAGGGAAGTGTGAGCCCATTTAACACGCTGCCTCCTCCTCTCCTAGGAGCCTACAGCAAACCCAACCTCTCAGCCCTGCCCAGCCTTGTCGTGACCTCAGGAGGGAACGTGACCCTCCAGTGTGGCTCAGGGCAGGGATTTCACAGGTACATTCTGACTAAGGAAGGAGATCACAGGCTCTCCTGGGCCCTGGACTCACAGACACAGCCCAGTGGTCAGTCCCAGGCCCTGTTCCCTGTGGGCCCCGTGACCCACAGCCACAGGTGGACGTTCAGATGCTATGGCTGCTACAGGGACAGGCCCCATGTGTGGTCACACCCCAGTGACCCCCTGGAGCTCCTGGTCTCAGGTGAGTCCCATTATTGTCTCATCATGGATTGAGGCACCAGACACATTATTGGCATCTTTGTTGTGAGGGGAACCCAATGGGAGAGGGCGGGGTGAGGGGGGCACAGGGGTCCATGGATCAGAGACACAGAGAGAGACAGTGAGACCTGGGGGCCAGGCCAGGAGAAGGGATTATAGGAGGAGCAGCCCCTGTAATTCACGTCTGGTCTCCCCAGGTGAGTCTGGGAAGCCCTCCCTCCTGAGCCAGCAGGGCCCCATCGTGGCCTATGGACAGAGCCTGACCCTTCAGTGTCGCTCTGATGTCGGCTATGACAGATTCGCTCTGCACAAGGAGTGGGAACAGGACCTCCCCCAGAGCCTTGTCCTGCAGCCCCAGGCTGGGCTCTCTCAGGCCCACTTCCCCCTGGGCACTGTGAGCAGCTCCCACGGGGGCCGGTACAGATGCTACGGTGGATACAACCTGTCCTCTGAGTGGTCGGCCCCCAGTGACCCCCTGGACATCCTGGTGGCAGGTGAGGAGCCAGTGGGTTCAGACAGGGATCCAGACTCTGCACATGCCCTACTGGGAGGTTTCAGGGAGGTGAGGCCAGAATGAAAGTGCAGGGCCCCAGGGAGGGAGGGAGACAGAGAGAGGCAGGGGGTAGGAGGTGTGAGGGGGAGACTCAGAGAAACAGAGACAAAAGAGAGGTGGGTCCTCAGAGAGAGGCCTGGAGTCTCTCAGGTCAAAACAAGGTGGGCAGGAAGCCCTCATTCTCCCTCCCTCCCTCTCTCTAGGACACCTGCCTGACAGACCATCTCTATCAGTGGTGGTACACATAGGCCCCAGGGTGGCATCTGAAGGAACGGTGACCCTGCTGTGTCAGTCACAGAGCCTGAGGGACACGTTCCTTCTGTCCAAGGAGGGGGCAGCCAATCCCTCCCTGCATCTGAGATCAAAGCACCGAGCTGGGAAGTTCCAGGCAGAGTTCTCCATGAGCCCTGTGACCTCAGCCCACGGGGGCACCTACAGGTGCTACAGCTCATGCAGCACTTACCCCTACCTGCTGTCACACCCCAGTGAGCCCCTGAAGCTCCTGGTCCCAGGTGAGAACCCCTGACCCTATCTGCTGAGCTGTCAGCTCAGGGTCCTGTCCCCAGAAGAACTATGGGCTGATAGAGAGGGAGGGGCTCTAGGGATGGTCACCCAGAAGACATCTTCCCCACAGACACCCTGCTACCTTGTACATCCCTGCCCTTTACCTGGGTCTAGAAGGTGCCAGGTGGGCAGCAGTTGGGCCCTGACTGGGCCACAGCACAGATGTAGGAGAGAAGCCTGAGTTTTGAGGGGCACAGAGTCCCAGATCCCCCCCTCCTTCTGTCCTCACCATCTAAGGACCCTACCCCCCATCCACAGGGCCCCTGTCCACAGCTCATGAGTTACTGGGATTTTTTTCTTTGAGGGAGCTCAGAGGCCCTACTCTGAGTACAGACCAGGCAGAGAATCCCAGGAATCAGAAGAGACCCCAGATCTGGGCGGAGTGTCTCCGGGGGGCCTGGCGTCCTCCTGTGTCCTCATCATGGAACAACCCATGGGCAGTTCTGAGTCTCTCAGGGGATCAAATGCCCCCTCAGATCTCAAGGACAAACGGGCTGAGTCCTAGGAGAGCTGGACTCGGGGAGAGATTTCATGGGACTATGGGGGGCCAGGGGCTCGAGGATTTACTCCTTCCCAGCCATAGCATCAGGCCTGCAGAGGGCTAAGTGAGGGTGAGGACAGGAGGGGTGGTCATGGCAAAGGGAGATGTTGAGGCTCAAGTGGGGAGAAGGCAGCACCAAACCCTCACACTTCATCCTGATCCCCAGGAGGCTCTGAAGATCCCTCCTTCCCCACCACGGCATTGGGCCCCCAGACAGGTAAGTGAGGATCTCTGTGGGGAGGTGGTGGTGTCTCCATGGGGAAGAGAGGCTGAGTCATGTGGGGGTTCAGGCACCTGAGGAGGCGCTGGCTTGGACACGCCCTTCCCTTGTCTGGGCCTCAGTGGCTCCAGGTGTAAAAAGAGAGAATCGAGGCTCAGAGCTTACATTTCCTTCAGCTCTGGGTCTGAGCTCCTGGGAGAGGGCCTCACAGTGAACCCCCAGGATGTGACGTTATTGGGCCTGTCCCCTCCGTAGCAGTGACGGTGTCACTGTGATTATAATTCAAAGTCAGAGACACAAGGAGCCAGCTGAGGTGGATGAACTAAAAGGTAGACCTAACCCTTCACTCCTTCACAATCCTGATCTCAAGACACAATGAAGCCCCAGATGTTCATCTTTGCATCCTAGTTACTTACAAGACAAGACACCGAAGATGCTCATCTCAAGGGGTTGAGATGGGCATTATTAGTTTGGGGACTCCTTGGAGATCAGAGAAGAGATGACAGGCATTCCCACACCTCCTCACCACACACTGTGTGTGTTTGGTTCTCAGGAGCAGCTGATCCCCTGGGAAATTGTTCATCACAGAACAATTCAGACTCCAAGGCAGGTGAGTGTGGGAAATTGTCAGTGATGGGGCTGAGTGCAGAGGGTCACATCCAGTCAGTGGAAGTCAGGTGACCTGGATACACATCCAGGGGTGCTGGGCTGGTTCGATATTGCCCTGACCTCTGTGACCTCTCTGTCCACAACCTCCAGCCTCAACCCCCCAAGACTACACCATGGGGAATCTCATCCGGATGGGCGTGGCTGGCTTGGTCCTGGTGGTCGTTGGGGTGTTGCTGTTTCAGGATTGGCAGCCGAGAGGGAAACACAAAAGACAACAAACCCACCACCCAGCGAGGCAGAGCCTTGGAAATGGATCTGATGCTACCAAGAGCTTCTGGAGGATCGCTGGGTCATAAAGGCAGCTCCATTTTAATTTTTTTGAGAAAAATCCATACTGATTTCCAAAGTGGCTGCCCCAGCCTGCATTCCCACCAGCAGTGCATTAGGGTTCCCTTTTCTCCACATCCTCGCCAGCACTTGTTGTTCGTTGATGTATTGATGGTAGCCGTTCTGGCAGGTGTGAGGTTGTACCTCATTGTTGTTATAATTTGCATGTCTGGTGATTTGTGACGTTGAGCATTTCTTCATATGTCGCTTGGCCATGTGTATGTCCTCTTTGGATAACTGTCTATTCAGGCCCTCTGCCCATGTTTTATTTGGGTTATTTCTCTTCCTTTTTGTTGAGTTATAGAAGAACTTTATATATTTTGGAAATTAACCCCTTATCAGACGTATCATTGGCAAATAACTTCTCCCATAGAGTGGGATCCCTTTTCATTTTTGATGCCGGTTTCCTTTGCTGCGCAGAAGCCTCTTAGTTTGCTGTTGTCCCATTTGTTTATTTTTTTTCCCTTTGTTTCTAGGAAGAAACCAGAAACACCAATCAGAAAGAATATATGCACCCCTATGTTCATAGCAGCGTTATTTATGTCACTGTGATTATAATTCAAAGTCAGAGACACAACTGACTAACTGCCCAAGTGCCCTTCAGTAGATGAATGGATAAAAAAGCTGTGATACATTTACACAAAGAAATGTTTTACAGCTGTAAAAATAAATAAAGGAACTCTTAGTCTTTCAGACAACATGGAGATTCCTGGAGATTATTATGCTAAGTGAAATCAGCCAGTCAGAGAAAGGCAAATATCACATGATGTCTCTTATATGTGGAATCTAATGAACAACATAAATGGCCAACGATATAGGTCCAGAGGCATGGATGCATGGAACAGACTGACCGATCTCAGAGGGAAGTGGGGAGAGGCAGTAAGAGATTAACCTAAGAACTTACATGCATATAGACACAGACAATAGGGTGGTGAAGGTATGGGGGGACAGGAAACGGATGGAGGGGAGCAAGGGGGACATGAGCACAAAGGGAACAATGCACGGTTCAGAGAGGGGGAGCCTTGGAGCCCATCTGAGGACCCCAGGAGGTGCTGAAGGAAAGTCGGGACCAGCAGTTGTGGGAACCATCTGCTGAGTGTGTCCAGGGGAGTAGATGTGGTTTGGGTGCAGAAAATGTCTCTCTGTGTGTTCCCTGTACAGGACTCTTCGCCCATTAAAAGTGTATTTTCTCGGGAGGCTGGGGGAAGGTCAATGGGGAAAAAGAAAAAAGGAGATATATGTACTACTATTTGTAATACTTTAAACAATAAAATATTTTTTAAAAAAAAAAGTGTATTTTCTCTCCCTATCATGGTTGACTTTCTGTGATGAACCCCCTTCTTTTCTCACCCCTGTGACTTGGGGGTCCATCCACATGGCTGGTATGGGTCCCCACCTCTAGCACCTCATGCTCTCCCCCACTGTTATGTAATAAAATATTCTTTTTTAATTTTATTGGGGTGACATTAGTCAACATGAACATATAGGTTTCATAATGGATTACTAATTTACATAATCTGTATATAGGACCATGTGCCCACCACCCAAAGTCAGTTCTTCTCCAGTCACCTCATATTAGGACCCCTTTCTCCCCCACCCCCTCCCTCTGGCAACCACCACTCTGCTGTTTGTGTTCATACGTCTCAGTTTTATATTCCACTCATGAGTTAAATCATATAGTTCTTAGCTTTTTCTGTCTCACTTATTTCACTTCACATAATGTTCTCAAGCTCCATCCATGTTGTTGTAAATGATGCTATTTCATCCTTTCTTATGCCCGTGTAGTACTCCATTGCATATACACTGAGTGGCCAGGTTATGATGATCTCTGAATGCATAATAATCTGGCCACTCAGTGTATATCCTATATAATAAAAGGCTAATCTGCAAATTGTCCCCTCGACCAGGAGTTCGACCAGCAGGCAGGCTGGCCAACCGTCCCTGTCCCCTCCCCCTGGCCAGGCTGACCAGACCCCACCCATGCACGAATTCATGCACCGGGCCTCTAATATATATATATATTGAGTGGCCAGATTATTATGCGTTCAGAGATCATAATAATCTGGCCACTCAGTGTATATAGCACATCTTCTTTACCCAGTCCTCTATCACAGGGCACTTTGACTGTTTCCAAGTCTTGGCCACCATGAACAATGCTGCAATGAACATAAGGGTGCACATATCTTTGTGTATAAATGATTTTGAGTCTTTGGGTTACATACCCAGGAGTGGGGTTGTTGGGTCATATGGTAGCTCTATTTTTAATTTTTTGAGGAATCGCAGACTGCTTTCCATAGTGGTTGTACCAGTTTACATTCCCACCAGCTGTGAATGAGGGTCCACTTTTTTCCACAACCACTCCAACACTTGTTGTTGCTTGTCTTGTTGGTAATGGACACTCTAGTAGTTTTAATTTGCATTTCCCTGATTGACAGGGAGGTTGGAACATCTTTTCATGTATCTATTGGCTGTTTGTATGTCTTCTTGGGAGAGGTGTATTTTCAGGTCCTCTGCCCAGTTTTTGATGGGATTGTTTATTTGTTTGGTGTTGAGTTTTACGAGTCCCTTATATATTTTGGAAATTAAATCTTTGTCAGAGATATTGTTTGCAAATATCATCTCCCATCTGGTTGGCTGCCTGTTTGTTTTGTTGTCCATTTCTTTTGCTATGCAGAAGCTCTTCAGTGTGATATTGTCCTATTCATTTATTTTTGCCTTTACCTCCCTTGCCTTTGGGGTCAAGTCTATAAAATTTTCTCTATCACCCAGGTCCATAAGTTTGGTACCTATATGTTTTTATATGTGACTTATAGTTTCGGGTCTTACATTTAAGTTTCTGGTCCATTTTGAATTGATTTTTGTACATGGGGACAAACTGCAACTCCTCCGAGTTTGACATTTTTTAGAATCCACATGTAAGCGAGAACATACATTATTTGTCTCCCTCTGTCCAATTTATCTTAGTTAACAGCATGCCCTAGAGCTTCATCCATATTGTCACAAATGGCAAGACTTACGTGTTTTTATCCTGGCAGAATAATGTTCTACTCTGTATGTGCCCAGAAAATGGTAAACACCAAAATACAGAGCATTCTAAAAATTATTATTTTCAGAGCAACACAGCACCAAGCTGTCCCTTCAGACGTTAATGAGTTGAATCCAAGTGATGACATTTCAGGGGAAATGGCACAGTTGGTATCTGATGAAAACAGGGAAGGTTGTGTGGACCCAAACCAGTCTTGTAGGATAAACCCTCATGTTATTGGGGTGAGAAAAAATAAGGGGGTCATCAGAGAAATTAAATCTCGGTGTGGAGAGAAAATACACATCTAATGGAGGAAGAGTCCTATGCAGGAAGCACAGAGACATTTCCAGCCTCCAAACCATGTTTATTCTGCAGGACATTCTCAGCAGACAGTTCCCCCAACCCAGGGTCCATATTTTCTTTCACCACCTCCTGGGATCATCAGATGTGCTGCAAGGCTCCTCCTCTCAGGATGGTGCATTGATCCCTCCGTGTTCACCTCCTGGCTTCATCGTGTGTTCTCCTGGGGCTATTCCAAGCCTGAAATCGCAGCACCCCAAGGACATACAACAAGCTAAAATGTCTGGGACATAACAAAAGCAATCCTGAGAAGGAAGTTCATAGCATTACATGCTTATCTCAAGAAACAAGAAAAAGCTCAAAGCTCAAATAAATCTAACTCTACATCTGAAATGATTCATAGGAAAAGCCCAGAGAATGTAGACGGAAGAAAATAATAAAGACCCAAGCAGAAATAAATGACATAGAGACTACAAAAACAATACAAAAAAATCAGTGAAACCAAAAGACAGTTCTTTGAAAAGATAAACAACTTGTCGAACCTTTAGCCAGATAAGAAACAAAGATTTAAAAAATCAGAAATGAAAGAGGCTCAGTAACAACTGGCAATACAGAAATACAAAGGATTGTAAGAAAATACTTTGAACACCTATATGCCAACAAACTGGACAAATTCATAGAAATATACCTTCCAAAACGCAATCAGGAAGAATCACAGAACCTAAATAGGCCAATAACAGCTAATGAAATTGAATCAAAAAAAAGTCCCGGAGGGGGCGGAGAGAAATCCATGGTCCAGATGAATTCACAGGTGAGTTTTATCAAATACTCAAAGAAGAACTAACACCTCTCCTCCTGAAACTATTCCAAATATTTAAGAGGAAGTGACACGTCCAAGCTCTTTTTATGAGTTCAGTTATCCTGATTCCAAAACCAGATAAAAACACTACAAAGAAAGAAAATTACAGGCCAATATCCCTGATGAGCATAGGTGCTAAAATCTTCAACAAAGTATTAACAAATCAAATCCAGCAATAAATTAAAAAGATCATGCACCACGAACAAGTAACACTGTTTCTGGAGATGCAAGGATGGTTCAATATTCACAAGTTAGTAAATTAATAAACGTGATGCACCATATAAACAACATGAAGGATAAAAATCACATGATCATATCAATAGAATCAGAAAAAGCATTCGACAAACTCCAGCACCCAGTGATGATAAAATTAAAAAAAAAAAAAAAAAAAAACACCTCTCAGCAAAGTGAGAATGGAGAATTGCATGTACCTGGCCAATTTTCCCATTTTATTAATGTTCAAGAAATTAAAAATGGAACTGCCATCAACCATTCTAATTCTTTCACAAACCTACTTTTAAGATCCATTGTAGACCTCACAAATCCCTTTCCTCGCCCCCAGCTTGGACTAGACTCCTCTCCTCATTTCTCTTCTCTACATGTGTTTGTGACTGACCACGGAAAGGCGAGAATTATGTAACAAATCCATATAAGCTGTTTATCTAACATTTAACACACAATATTAGAATTAAATTACTGTTGATATTTTATTTCTATTGGCAAATATTGCACTTCTCTAGTTTATTGGTAACACATGGCACATAGAATTGTATGATGATCTGACCGAACAGTTTGCTTCTTATATATTTCCTTTGAGTTAAAGACATCACGCCATGTTCTTGTGTGGTGATCACCACACCCATGACCAGCCATCGCCTCCCTCTCTCTTCCTACCTTCCAGACAGTTTGTATGTGTGCAGGGGTCTCGAGAACGTTCTCTCCTCTCTAGAATGTTCTCACTCCACCTCTTAGGTCTCTACCTACTCACACAGGCGATCCTTCAAACACAGTCTAGACATTGTCCCCAGTTGTTCTCATATTTTTTAATTTTTCTCCTTTGTCAACAATGAGTTACAACGTTAGCCTTAGAATGCCCAAATCTACTAATTAGAGTTCTCAAAATACAAGAAACCGGTCTCCTGCACCACGGAAGTATTTCTGGTACCTGGATAAACTTCTGGCAGGTGATTAGTAAATATTTGTTTATGAACGAGTCAAAAGCAGAAAGAGAATTCCCTTTGGGGAAGGCTGAGGAAACAGGAATTGAGCTGCAGGTAGAGCCAGCCTGTTGAGGATGGGCTCAGGGTGGGAACCTGGGTCCTGCCCTCTCTGAGCAGGACTTCCGACCAGGCAGAGGGTCCTGGGAGTCAGAAGTGACCCCAGATCTGGGCTGAGAGTCTCCAGAGGCCCATAGTCCTCCTGAGTTCTCATCATGGAAACACCCACACCCAGGCCCAGAGCGGGGCGGTCTGCTTGCTGTGGGTTCACAGCTCTGAGGGCCCGAAGGACGGAAGCAGCTCCTGACCCACCACATCCTGTGCGTCTCTGTCCTTCAGGCCCAGGCCTCCTCCATCTGCCGAGCAGGAGCCCTCAGAGCAGACGCCATGGCATCCATCCTCTCTGCTCTTCTCTGCCTCGGTCAGTTGTGGACACAGAGAGGGGGAGCGAGCGGGAGGGGCCAGGGTGGCTATAACCTTTGTTCATGGTTAGCTATAACCTCAAGCTCAGGCAGCTCGAGTAGATAGGGCCCTGAGAAGAGAGAAAGAGCTACAATGTCCAGGTGCAAAGGTCTCACAGACACTCTCTTGCAGGGCTGAGTCTGGACCAGAGAGCCTGTGTGCAGGCAGGTGAGTCCTCCCCAGGCTCCATGTCCCACCTGTTACTTCACCCCTGGGGCTCAGGAGGGAGCACAGAGGTCGAGGACTAAGCTGGGGGATGAGGGTGGGGAAGGGCTTTGTAATGCATCTTCTGGTTTCCTTCCAGGGACCATCCCCAAACCCACCCTCTCAGCTGAGCCAGGCTCTGTGATCCCTTATGGGAGCCCTGTGACCCTCTGGTGTCAGGGGACCCTGGAGGCCCAGATGTTTCATCTGTACAAGAAAGGAAAACCTGTGGTTTGGAACACACCGAGCCCATGGAAGCCCATGAACAAGGGCAGGTTCTCCATCACACGCATGACAGACCATGATGCAGGGACATATCGCTGTAACTACCTCAGCCCCACTGGCTGGACAGGGCACAGTGACCCCCTGGAGCTGGTGGTGACAGGTGAGAGGACACTCAGGCATCCCAGCTTCAGGCTATGCCCTCAGGAAGGGGGTCTGCTCTCAGGGTGTCTCCCTCTCCCAGCCCAGCCCTGGGGAGGTGTGAGCCCATTTAACATACTGCCTCCTCCTCTCCTAGGAAACTACCATGAACCCAGACTCTCAGCCCTGCCCAGCCCTGTCGTGATCTCGGGAGGAAATGTGACCCTTGAGTGTAGCTCATGGCAGGGATTTCACAGGTTCATTCTGACTAAGGAAGGAGATCACAGGCTCTCCTGGACACAGGACACACAGCCACAGCCCAGAGAATCATCACGGGCCAAGTTCTCTGTGGGGCCTGTGACCCCCAGCCACAGGTGGACGTTCAGATGCTATGGCTGTTACAGAGAGAGCCTGCAGGTGTGGTCACCACCCAGTGATGCCCTGGAGCTCCTGGTCCCAGGTGAGTCCCATTATTATCTCACCCAAGGATTGAGGCATCAATCACATTATTTGGATCTTTGCTCTGAGGGGAGCCCCATGTGAGAGGGTGAGGTGAGTGGAGCAAAGGGGCTCATGAGTCAAAAACATAGAGACACTGAGACCTAGATGCCAGAATGGGAGAAGGAGACTTATGGGAGGAACAGCCCCTGTAATTCATGTCTGGTCTCCCCAGGTGAGTCTGGGAAGCCCTCCCTCCTGAGCCAGCAGGGCCCCATCGTGGCCTCTGGACAGAGCCTGACCCTCCAGTGTCGCTCTGATGTCGGCTATGACAGATTCGCTCTGCACAAGGAGGGGGGACGGGACCTCCCCCAGAGCCTTGTCCTGCAGCCCCAGGCTGGGCTCTCTCAGGCCAACTTCCTTCTGGACACTGAGAGAAGATCCCACGGGGGCCGGTACAGATGCTACGGTGGATACAAACTCTCCTCTAAGTGGTCGACCCCCAGTGACCCCCTGGACATCCTGGTGGCAGGTGAGGAGCCAGTGGGCTCAATCAGGGACCCAGATTCTGCACAGGCCCTGCTAGGTGTCTCTGGTGGTGAGGCCAGAATGAAAGTGCAGGCCCGAGGAAGGGAGAGAGACAGAGAGACAGGGAGTTGGAGGGGAGAGGAGGAGAGTCAGAGAAACAGAGACAAACAGAGAGGAGGGTCCTCAGAGAGAACAAGGTGGGCAGGCAGCCCTCACCCTCCCTCTCTCTCTCTAGGACACCTGTCTGACACACCCTCCCTTTCGGTGCAGCCAGGCCCCAGGGTGGCCTCAGGAGAGAACGTGACCCTGCTGTGTCAGTCACAGAGCCCGAGGGACACTTTCCTTCTGTCCAAGGAGGGGGCAGCCGATCCCCCCCTGTGTCTGAGATCAAAGCACCCAGCTCGGCAGAATCAGGCAGAGCTCTCCATGAGTCCTGTGACCTCAGCCCACAAGGGGACCTACAGGTGTTACAGCTCACACAGCACCTCCCCCTACCTGCTGTCACTCCCCAGTGACCCCCTGGAACTCCTGGTCTCAGGTGAGGGGCCCTGACCCTGTCTTGCTGAGATGTTCCCTGGGGGCCCTGTCCCTGGAGACTCTGAGACAGTAAGAAGTGCTGGGGCCCAGGAGTTTGCCACTGACAGGATATTCTGAAGCCCCTGCCACCAATCCTTCCTCCATGGACCCTGGGTCCTCAGCTGTCGGCTTAGTGGGATCTCTCAGCTGTAGATGTTTAGCCTTATGAGTTCTGTGTCTCCAACAAGACACGAAACACACAGCCCCAAATTATTTCTGCATTGAGATCATTGTTCTCCATCATCCTCAACTTGAGAAATACAGCTTTTACCCAAGTCACTCAGAACAGGTTCTGAACTCAGGGATCACAGGAGGCTGAGGTCATCCAACGAAGAGCCCATGGAACCTGGCCTAGTAGAGACAGGCTCATGGAGGGGCGGTGTAAAAGTCATCATCTGAGAAGTGGGGCATCTGAGAGCACAGGGCCCAGGGGGAAGGCTCCTGTCTCCCCAGGTCCTCACTCACACCCTCGTGTCATGATTCTCAGGAGCAGCTGACACCCTCAGTCCACCACCAAATAGGTCAGACCTCAAGATGGGTGAGTGGGAGAAACTCTCAGGTATGGGGGTGGGGGTAGAGGTTCATGTCCTTTCAAAGGGAGGTGGGTGTCCTGGGTGGACATCCAGGGTTCTGATGTCCTCCTGGGGTGACTTTGGTCCACTCTGACCTCTATGATCTCTTTGTCCACCTCCCACCCCCAAGACTACACGGTGGGGAATTCCATCCGGATGGGCGTGGCAGGCTTGGTCCTGGTGGTGCTTGGGGTACTGCTATTTGAGGCTCAAAACAGCCTGAGAAGGACCCATGATGCAGCCAGGACATGAACACAGAGGAAACTGCACCATTCAGAGAGGGGGAGCCCTGGATCCCAGGAGGTGCTGCAGGAAAGTTGGGACCACAGTTGGGGAAACTGTCTGCTGGGAATGTCCAGGGGAATACACATGATTTGGGTGAAGAAAATATCTGTGTGTTCCCTGGACTCTTCCTCCATTTAATTCCTATCTTCTCTTCCTGTCTCGGTTGGCTTTCTGTGATGACCACCCTTCTTTTCTCAACCCTTAACTTGAGGGTCCATCCTACATGGTTGGGGGTCCCCACCTCATGCTCTCCCCCATGTTCATGTAATAAAATATTCTTTTTTAAAAAATATATTTTATTGACTTTTTACAGAGAGGAAAGAAGAGGGACAGAGAGCTAGAAACATCGATGAGAGAGGAACATCGACCAGCTGCCTCTTGCACACCCCCTACCGGGGATGTGCCCGCAACCAATGTACATGCCCTTGACCGGAATCGAACCTGGGACCTTTCAGTCCGCAGACCGACGCTCTATCCACTGAGCCAAACCGGTTTCGGCAATTCTTTATTTCTAATCACCACATTACCAGATGGGCATTATCGCTTCTTCATCTCTTCAGTTCACAGGGGTTAACCTGGGTTCCATAACTGAATAAATGGGCTAAGCCAAGTGCAAGCCTGGGAATTAAAGCTCCAACCTGATGCCCAAACCCTCTCTGGACCCACAGTCCTTCCTCTCCTCACTAGATGCCACCCATGTCATTTCCCCAGAGCTGTCCCCACGTGGCATCAACACGTCGGTGTTTGTGGGGATGGTCTGGGGGAGTGCTGCCCCTGAAAGCACATGTGTAAAATGCTCTGACTGGTGGGAGATGCCCATTTCTGAATCGACATAAAATTAAATATCATTCAGCCACAAGAGAGGAGGAAATCCTGCCATTTGTAATGACCCTGAGGGACCTGGAGGGCGTTATGCTACGTGAAGTAAATCAGGCAGATGAAGACAGATGCTGATTAATCTCACGTACGTGTGGGATCTGAAAAAGCCAAACTAGTAGAAACAGAGAGAATGATGGTTACCACAGGGAGTGTGGGGAAAGGAGAGATGTTGGTGAAAGAGTATCGACTTTCAGTGAGAAGATGAACAAGTTGGGGGGGGCTAATGTACAGTATGGTGATCACAGTAAACAATACCGCATCATATTACCCCAAAAGTAGCTAAGAGATTGTATACTAAAGGCTCTCACCACACAAAAAAAAGAGCAATTATGTGACTTTTTAATGGAATTGTTAGCTAAGGCTGACCTTGTATCATATTGCAGTATTTACATGTGTCACATCCACACGTTGTCACCTAACACTTACACAATGTTATATGTCAATTACATCTCAGTAAAGTTGGGAAAGTTACCCTTGGGCCTGACGTAAGAAAACCTCACCTAGAGAGCAGGACAGGTAATGGAGACGGATGATTGCATATGTTGGGAAGTTGCAAATCTATACACCTATTTATATACCCCTTTGTATAATATTTGTGTCTGTCTATCTGTGTTTCAGTCTATCTATCTATCATCTGTATATCTCTATCTCCATCTGTCAATGAATCTCTCATCTCCGGATTCTAATAAAATTAATTTCTGTTGTCTTAAGCCACCTTGTTAATTGTATTTTGTTGTGGCAAATGTATGAAACTAATTCACTGTCTCTCATTCTCTCTTCCCCTCTCTCCTCTCTCTGATCTCTGATAGAAGAAACTGTGGTTTGACTATTACACTGACCAGCAGACCCTGAGTGACGGATGAATGGATTACTCTGACACACGTTTCTGTGAAAGAGAGGGCTAAGGGACTGCTTGGCTATAGCGACCTGCCTCCCTAGGCTTTTATAGTAACAATAGCTTAAACTAAAAGAAACTATTAGATACTATCAGCCAGGTGAGCATCCTTTGAGAGAGCATATGCATCCTTTAAGCAAGTACGTTTTGAAGTCTAAACATAAAGATTCCAGAAAAACACCCGGGGACTCAGACTTGTTTGGAAAAGTCAAGGCAGGGTCTGCTGCCTTTGGTAAGGTTCCCCTAGAGCAGTGGTCAGCAAACTCATTAGTCCACAGAGCCAAATATCAACAGTAAAATTATTGAAATTTCTTTTGAAAGCCAAATTTTTTAAACCTAAACTTCTTCTAATGCCACTTCTTCAAAATAGACTCGCCCAGGCCGTGGTATTTTGTGGAAGAGCCACACTCAAGGGGCCAAAGAGCCGCATGTGGCTCACCAGCCGCAATTTGCCGACCACAGCCCTAGAGGCCTCCAACCTTTCCGAGAACCCTCCTTACAGGCTTTCCAACCAAGTCCCGTGCTTCCCCACAATGCACACAAAAAAATGCTATCCGTGAAACAACACTTGATCTTGTAGGTTTCCTTCTCTTCTAGAGATGCAGAATCCAACTGTCCCCTCTGCTTTTTTCTGTCAGGAGAGTTATATGTGCATCTGGTAGGAGGCCTACTATATATTCAGTGGGAGAGAACTTCATATTTCAGCTGAAAATTGTTTCATATCCTTAACCATTTTATTCATTAGCTTAGCACCGGAATATTAAATACTATAAATGGAATAATTGTTTTGACTTTCACATGGCAGCGAGCTGTGTTAAAATCAGTGTGTGACTGTACAGTTTAGGAAAACTCAACAGGACAGTTCAGAGATGCGGCTCAAGTCAGACCCTCAGCACCTGCTATTTTTGGGGTGAGGAGAGCTGTTCCCCTTCCTGTGTGACTGGCACCTTGTGCCCTGCACACACTGTGGTGTGGGAACCCTGCCCACCACATCCTGTGAACTTGCCTCTCAAGCTTCGCCTTAAGAACTGAAAAATAAATCATCAAAGCCTCTGCTTTAGAAACTTCCACAGGGAGTTCACCCCTTTTCCTGATGCATGAAGGGAGCGAACCTGAAACCACAAAGTGAATTCAAAGTGGTCACCACAGAATCCACAGGTCAGGACAGCTCATCTCTTTCAAGAGGTTATGCTGACCCAGACCTGGCCCAGCCTTGACCAGGAATGTGGTGTGTATCTAGGAGGTGTTTCTTAAGACCATGTGCCACCACCATCTCCCCTAATTCTGCCCTATTTTGTATGATAATCCTGATGGGTGCTGTGAATTCAGCACTGGGTCGTGGACAGCTCCACCCCCCATCTATAGGGCACCTAGCTATGTCTCTTTTGTAAAGTCTCTTCAATCTATAATAATAGAAGTGTAAATATGCTAATTAGACCAGACAGCCGAATGACCTTCCGGACATCCTTCCAGATGAAACCGCGGCGGCGGGGCCGAGGAAGAGGCGGTTAGGGGTGATCAGGCAGGCAGGTGAGTGGTTAGGGGTGGTCAAGGAGGCAGGTGAGCGATTAGGGGCAATCAGGAAGGCAGGCAGAGTAGTTAGGGGCAATCAGGCAGGCAGGCGGGCAGGCAGGCGAGTGGTTAGGAGCCAACAGTCCTGAATTGCAAGAGGGATGTCTAACTGTCGGTTTAGACCTGATCCCGCAGGAATCCCTGTGGGATTGGGCCTAAACCATCAGTAGGACATCCCCCGAAGGGTCCCGGATTGTGAGAGGGTGCAGGCTTGGCTGAGGGACACACACACCCCCATGTACGAATTTTGTGCACCAGGCCTCTAGTTACATATAAAAGGGGCAAGAACTATGAGTATATGACTTACATATGTTTTATGCAGAATGTTTTATAAGTCTTTATTTTTTAAAGGGTTTACCTTCAATACAAGTATATTTAAATCTTACATAAGTATTTTATCCTCTTGCTGTGTTTAGCACCAAGAACATGGTCAGCCCTGGCCAGTTTTTCTCAGTGGTTAGAGCATCAGACCACACTCAGAAGGGTCATAGGTTCAAGTTCCTGGATTACAGGTTCGATACAGCTCTCATCCAGGTATGTGTGGGAGGCAATCCATTGATATGTTTCTCTCACACTCTTGTTTTTCACTCTCCCTCTCCCTTCCTCCTTTCCACTCTCTCTGAACAAAAGAATCAATAGAAAAAAATATCCTCTGGTGAGGGTTAACAAAAAAATAAATAAAAACCCCTAGTGGATAGAGCATTGGCCTGTGGACTAAAGGGTCCCAGGTTTGATTCTGGTCATGGGCAAATGTCTGGATTGCAGGCTCGATCCCCAGTGTGGGGCATGCAGGAAGCAGTCTCTCTCATCACTGATGTTTCTCCCTCATCATTGATGTTTCTATTTCTCTCTCTACCCCTCCCTTCCTCTCTGAAATCAATTTTAAAATATATGTTTAAAAAATAATTGAAATAAATTAATAAAGGGCCAACACAAAAAACATTTTTCAGCCACTCACCCACAGGCAGAGGGAGGATGTGAAGACTGGACTCACCCAAGGAGAGTCTGGGGTTTCCGGCTTTGGGGAGAGGTGTGGAGGCGTGGCCACCAGGACCCAGTGCTAGAGCATCCAATACCACAGCCGCCATTCTTCTTGGGAGGAACAATTGATCCACTCCAGCTTCTAGCTCCCACAGACCCAGCCTCTGGGCTTCCAAGGCTCCACCCACATGACCATTAGAGGCTCCGCCTGCTGAGTCAGGGAACCATCCAGGGCAGACTCAGAGGTGAGGTTCAGGGGTCGGGGACACACAGCCACCCTCTTCCCTGAAGTGCAAAGGGGACCTCCCATCATGGGAAACGCAGTCACCCCAAGCTCCTGATGCCACCACAGGCTGTTTCAGCGCCTAAGCCTGGCAGCTGGCCAGCAGGTGGAGGAAAGTAGAGGCAGATCACAGGGAGCCTGGGGACGTTGGCTGACCCACCCCTGGCCCCTGTGATGGTGAAAACGGGCCGTGGAGCACAGCTTGGTTTCCCCTCATGTAGACAAGCCCAGCAGAGGCAGCCGCATGCTGGGGGTCAGCAGTAGATTCAGGCAGGTGGCTGGGGGTCAGGAACCTGCAGCCCATGTGGGCAGCTTCAGACATCGTCAGAGCAGATCCAACAAGCTTCACTGTTTTCTCCTCTCCTGGCCATTTCATTTCAATTTATTTTCTACTAGAGGCCCGGTGCACAAAAATTCGTGCACTCGGCATTGGGGGGGGGGTCCCTCAGTTCAGCCTGTGCCTTCTCGCAGTCCAGGAGCCCTCAGGGGGTGTCCGACTGACGGCTTAGGTCCGCTCCTTGGGGAAGCGGGCCTAAGCCACAGTCTGGCCTCCCTCTGCAGGAGGCGACCGATGGGCCAATAGGAGGACGGCGCTGGCTGGTGAGCAACTGGCCCCGCCCCCTGATCACCCCTCCACCACTGCTGGTCACTGCCCCCTGACTGCAGTCCCTCCCTCTGCCCACTGGCACCTGCCTTGGCTTGCCTGGCACAGCCCACTCGCTGGCCCTGACCCTGCCAACCAGTCATTCTGCTGTTTGGTCAATTTGCATATTAGGCTTTTATTATATAGGATTGTTCGTTTTCATTTTTCTTCTCCTTTTTCTTTAAAACTTCATACTTCTCTGTTTCCTTTTCTAATTCTGTTTCCTTTTCTCTCTCTTTCTCTCTCTTCTTACACTTTTTTCTGGTTTTGTTTTCCTAATCTGTCTTTCTCCACAGGGCTTGGCTGCACGTGGTAGGGGCCAACCTGCAATCTAAGGCCCATTTGTTCACAGCACGGGACCCAGGGGTGGGTCAGCAACCTCCCTCAGGTTTCCTGGGCTCCGCCTCCACCTGCCTTCACCTGCCAGCCAGCTGTCCATCTTAATCACTCAAAAGTCTGTTTCTGAAAGGGCTTCCGGTGGAATGGGGAGTGTAGACGTCTGGGTCTCCCCTAACAGGGAGGTGCCATTCAGATTTCAGGGAAAGGGATGGTGTGTTTCCTGTCCCAGAGCTACTCCGCTCAGCGTGTCCCAGAATATCTTCCTGCCCTTGGCTGGGCAGAGACCCACTCATGCAGCCCATTGGAAACCTGGAGTTTCTCTCAGCTCTCCCGTGAGGGGGGAAGCACCAGTCAGGGTCCTGGGTGCTAAACACAGGCACTCAACCCCACCCCCATGCCAGTGGGTGACGCTTCCTGAGACTGTTCAAACCCATTGGCTTGGCCTCTGTGGCTGTCTCCTTTGTGGATGTCAAGGTGTAGGGTGTGCATATCACATGATCTCACTCATTTGTGGATTATAATGAACTACATAAACTGATGAACAAAAGCAGATCCAGTGACAGGGAAGCATCAATCAGATGCTCAAACCTCAGAGGGAAGGTAGGGGAGGGTGGGGATAAGGGGGAGAGATCAACCAAAGGACTTGTGTGCATGCATATGAGCCTAACCAGTGGTTAAGGACAACAGGGGGATGGGGGCATGCGTGGGGAGGGGTGTGGGATGGGAATGGGGGGATGAGGACAAATATGTGACACCTTAATCAATAAAGAAATTTAAACAAAAAATAAATAAATAAGTAAAACTGTAAATAAACCCCAAGTATTATCAACAAATGAACTGGCTAAACAAACTAGCATATCCATACAATGGAATACTATTCAGCGATACAAATAAATGAACTGTTATTACACACAGGAAAAAAAAAAAAACCTGCAGCATTATGTCTGACCCGGTTGGCCAGCAGCCCTGCCAGATGTTACACAGCTGGATGTTACACGGTCTCGGTTCTGGTGCTCCGGGCTGTGGAGCCCAGCCTGGGCTCTGGGCCCCAATCTTCTCAGTAAAATCACCCACCCACAGCTGCGAGACCCCTCCTCACCCTCAGCCTGTCCCCCATGAAAGCTGGGGCAGCCCCTCTCATGGCCTCACCGTTCCTGCTGGACTCCAGGTGTTTTCTGTCCTTCCTTGACGTGTCTGTCTCCTCTTCAGCCGGACCTCAGTTGGTAATTGCTGGTGAATGTTCCCCAATTCAGCCGTATTTCCAGTCTGGCCCGGGGAGGAGGTGCATAAAGATCTGCCTATTCGTCTGCCACCTTCTCCGGCCAACCAGAAATAAATTTTTAAAAAGGAAAATAAAATGTCTCCCTCTTGGCCTGGTCTCTCTCTCCCTAGCACTTCCCTTTAGCGACTTCCTTGTTCTATTAATAGCACCCCCTTTCTCTTGTTCTTCTTCTTTCAAAACGTCTGAGTCACTTCTGCTTCCTCCGTGCCCCTTCTCCCGGGGCAGGACTCTCCTCCTCAAACTGGGTTTCTTCTGCAAACACTGGTGAGAGGCAATTCAGACTAAATGCAGTGAGAGCTGTGAGGTCTGCGGACTGTCCGCCCGAAGCAGGTCTTTCCCCTCCTGGCGCTCTTTCCCGCCCTGTGTCAGCCCTGCTGTGGAGGAGCAGGGTCCCCGAGACACGCAGGGGTGCAATCGGGCAGGTGTCATGAGACAAGGCGCCCACGTGCAGGTAGGAGACCCTGCGGGGACCCTGGCCCCGGACCTCACAGGAAAGGGCTGACTGAAGGCACCCTCCACACATCACTTCTCCTCCAAACATGTAGAAATGCTGGGCTATTGGTCCTCGAACACGTGGTCCCATTCCAAACAAACAAGAGAATCAACAGTGACAGGAAAGCGGGGTAACTCACAGAAATGAGCAGAAGCCATTGGGAGTGGCATGGGAGTGGGGGTGAGGTTCCAGGGAAGGGACCACAGGGCCGGCTTCACCAAATCTGTGTGGAGACAGGGGAGCCATTCCCCAGGGTGACACTGGGGTCCTGGTGTGAAGTCCCCAAATTGCCACACCCCAAGTTGGGGATCATGTTGGTGTTGAATTGCAGGTGATGACCTCTGGTTGACATTCTCCTGGCCTGATGGAAAGTATTAGGATGTGTTTCTTCTTATTCGTTCCCTGGGAAAAGTGTGTATAATCTTGGGGTGGGGGGGTGCCTGCATTTCATAAGTGTTTGGAAGAAATCGCTAAGGAAGCTTCCTGCACAGGACTTTGGATGTGGACAATTTTTGAGGGAGAGAGAGAGAAGAGGGAAAGGAGGAGGAGGAATCGGGGGAGGAGGAGGAGGAGGAGGAGGAGGAGGAGAACAAGAACAAGAACAACAAGAGCAAGAAGAACAAGAAGAGAAACATCCATCAGTTGCCTTTTATACAAGCCCCCACCTGGGATCAAACCGGCAACCTTTCGGTGCACAGGATGTCACTCAACCAACTGAGCCACTCCTGCAGGGCCTGGGACAATTTTGGATGACACAGTCATTGTATTTAATCCATATAGAGCAAGCATGTCAAACTCAAAGGCTAACACAGGCCAAATAAACAAGGTTTAAGTGTATGTGGGCCGCAAAAAAAAAACACACAAAAGCTTCCATTTTCATAGAAATGTAGGTTTATCTCGATAGAAACATGCTGAATACAAAGGGCTGAAATTAATGAGTCATCGTTAACATAAAATAATAGAACATTTTAATAAAAATTAATATTTTTTTCTTGAACATGAACTTACCAGACACTGAATAACTGCACAAATAAATAAACATAATGCAAATAAACCTATTTTTCTTGTTCCCCAAAAGCGAAATATTTCCTGTTGTGCACACCAAACAAGTCAGTTCAAGACTAATGATGTGGCCATCAGCTGCTAAAATATTCGCTGCTAGTATTAGTGGAGAGAAATGGCGCACCTGTGTGTAAGGCACATAAGGGAAATGAATGCAACACAATTATAGTCATCAGTCATTAGCGAACGTTGCAATTCGTTATTAATAATCCTATATAATAAAGAGCTAATATGCTAATTAGGCCAGACTGCAGAACGACCTTCCAGAACGACCTTCTGGAATTACCAGTGGGCGGGGCCACAGGGTGGTGAGGCAGCCGGGGCCACGAGGGCCAAGCCCCTTGCATGAATTTCGTGCATCAGGCCTCTAGTTATGTATAACAGGATATTGTAAAAATTAAGTTAAGTTACGAAATTTTTATTAATACGTTTCGTACATACCATTATATTGGCTGGGCCACAAAAATATTCATTGTGGCCCACGGGCCACGAGTTTGACACACTTGGTGTTAGAGGGTGATAGAGATTTCCCTCTTATCTGTGCCCATTCAGTGAATTTTGCGTCCGAAGGTGTCCATTTTAAATGCCGTGTGTAATACATGGCCATCCAATTGTTCAGAATGCCCTGCTACTGTCTTTTTGAAGCCCGCGCAATGGTTCGTGCTATCTGCCCTTGCATCGTTAGTATTAGAAACGTGTGCATTCTCCCATGTTCTCTCGGGCATTCGGGCTGAGATTTATACATGTGATTCATGATTTCAAAACTAAATTGTGGGGACTTTGTGGATTTTCCTGGGTTTTTGTTCTCAGCAGTCACTCCTCGTCCTCTGTCCTTATCGTGTTTCTCCTTACACCTTCGTGTATAATATTTGCTCTTCTTTTACTAATGATCTTTAATGTATTTTTATTGATTCCAGAGAGGAAGGAAGCGGGGAGAGAGAGATAGAAACATCAATGATGAGAGAGAATCAGTGATCGGTTGCCTCCCGCACGACCCACATTGGGGACCAAGCCCACAACCCGGGCATGTGCCCTGACCGGGAATCAAACCGTGACCTCCTGGTTCATAGGTCGATGCTCAACCACCCAGCCACTCCGGCAGGGCTTACTAATGATTTTTAATTGAATATTTTTATGAAAGTATTGTGGGTATACAATATCATATTAGTTTCATAAAGTTATCTCACATTATTGACTGTCTTCTCTTCCCCTTTTCGCCCATCCCTCCTCCCCTCCCCTCTGGCAACCATCAGTTTGCTCTTCATTTCTATGTGTCTGTTTTTATTCCCTTTGGTTTGCTGATGTGAAAAATTCCAGGTACAAAAATAAATAAGTAAATTCCAGGTACTAGTGAAATCTTTCCCTGTCTGAATTATTTCACTCAGCATAATACGCTCCAGGTCCATCCCTGTGGTCTCAATACCAGCGTTTCATTTTTTTAGCTGATTTCTATTCCATTGTGCATGCATGCCACCTCTTTCTTACCCAGTTGTCTACGGCGCTAAAGATTCATTGCAAGCCTTGTTTCTGAATTCTTTGTTTCAGTGTATGTGTTATTGATGGCAGTATGACCGATATCCCCTATCTGTCCTCTACGTCCCCCCTCCACCCAGCCCCACCCCAGGCCTTCAATTCTTGATATAATAGCTTAGGACATTGATTTTTAAAGGGTTTTTTAAATTTTCTAATATATTCATTCATGGTTTTTAATTTCATCGTTTCACAGGCCTGATGTGTAGTATTTACATGATCATTTCATCTAAAGCAGGCCCTTATGTTTGATTATTGAAAACTCTGTTGCTTTATTTCCAGAATGGAGTGATATTGGTTATCTTTTTTTAATTTTTATTTTTATTGAATTCAGAGAGGAAGGGAGAAGGAGAGAGCTATAGTAACACAAATGATGAAAGAGAATCACTGATCGGCTGCCTCCTGAAAGCCCCCACTGGGGAATGAGCCCACAACCCAGGCATGTGCCCTTGACCGGAATCAAAGCTGGGACCTTTAAAGTCTGCAGGCCGATGCTCTATCCACTGACCCAAACCGGCTAGGGCTTGGTTATCTTTGACTATAGAACCGGGTGACTCTCAGAGGGTCCCAGGAGCTGCCGGGGAAGCACCCCTGGTCTCCATGCTGGCTGGGGTCACTAGCTGAGTGTCCTGGGGGAAGTACCCATGCCTTCTGGGGTCCCTGCAGGCCCCTCCCTGGGTGTGGGGTCTGGGTCCTTCCTGGGCTAGTGGAAGGCTAGAGCTGCGTACAAGATGGGCTCTTCTGGGGGCTCCTCTGACGGGGAGGATGGGGGTGCACTTGTCTGCCGTCTAAGGTCCAAGAGGTTCAGCTGGGCGTAGGTCACAGCCTGGGGGCCGTCAGGTACAGCCTGGAGCAGGGGGAGAGGGAGAGAGAGAGGGATGACACGTGGTTGGGGTTTGAGAAGCCTCGGGGCCTGGGGGGGATGGGACCCATCTGTCTGTCCTCTTCTGCTTGTCTGCCCTTTGTGTCCAGCAGTTCCCCAGACAGGGAGGAAGGAGAGGCGGCCTTTCCCTGCCCGGGTCCTGGTCTTGAGTGGCTTACATGGGGGCCGTCATCCTGCCCATTCTGCTGGAGACAGTGAGACAGAACAGCGTCTCCTCGATTCCACAGTAGAAATCCTCCTGTCAATCATCCTCAGGTTGCCAGAGAGCTGGCTTACACTTTAAATAGACCAGGTCCCTCTCCTGATGGAACCTGCAGGGCCTTCCCGAGCCTCGGGGCCTCTGGATGCTTCTGTGGTTCTGACTCTCACCCTAACGCGCTCTCTCTTGTTCACTGGGCTCCAGCCTCATGCCCCTCCTCCTGAAGAAGCAGGCCCTGCCTCAGGACCTCTGCTCCCGCTCTTTCCCTGACCCCACCATGCACTCTATCCCCTCCTCTTGCTTCATGTTCCTTCACAGCACTTTGCTTTCTGGGACACTGTCTGCTTGTTTGCACATTGTCTCCCTCGCCCACAGGGGAGCTCGAGGCGTGTGGAGACAGTGTGGCTCAGGGCGGCGCCGTGGCCCCTAAATGGAGCCGGTAAACAGTGAGCCCCTCACATCTGCTGGGTGAATGAATGAAGGGGTCCTGGGAACCTGTGGGTGAGTCACTTATTCCTGCCTCCTCCTGAGACCTGGGGCTGCATAAAGTCAGACAGAGGATGATGGGCTAGCAAAGGGGGCCCTGTAGGAGGGGCCATGAGGTCACAAGGAAACCAGAAGGAGTGAGTCACAGCAGGACGCTTTGGGGGCCCAGAGGGGAGGTCAGTGTGAACGCTGCTGAGAAACAGGTAAGGTGGGACAGGGAAGGGTCCATTGGATTAAACTGGGCAATAAAAGGTCCTTGGTGGCCTGGACAGAACCAGGGGTCTCACCTGAGGGTCCAGCTCCACACTCTCCCCAGGGTGCGGGTCCTTCACAGAAGCATCTGCTGGGGCAAAACACGGGGTGTCTCCTGGCAGGTCCCCAAGATCTCAGGGCTGCAGGCCCCGCCTGTTCCCCGATGGGCTACTAACCCAGGTTGAGGTGAGGTGCCAGGTCATGCAGTGTGGGTCTCAGTCCTTCTCACCCTGACCCCCAGCCTCCCAGCCTAACCCTCCCCATCGCCTCCTGAAATCCCTGTGCCCCCTCCCCCAGGGCAGCTGTCTCTTCCTCTCACAGAGAGGCTCTGCCTGGGCTTCTGAAGCTGGGCTACAGCTGGGGGAGCACACAGAAGTGTTAGGGGCAGAGATGGGCCATGGATGGTGGAGTTCCTGGGTTTTTGGGGCAGAAATTACATGATCTGCAGGCCTCTGTCCGTGGCCTCGGGGTGTGTGGCCCCTGCAGGAGGTTGGACATGAGGCCCTCTCTGGGCTGGTCCAGAGGAACTATCTCAGCCCTGGGAGGTTAGGAGTCCTTCCCCCTGTGATTCCACAGGAAAGAAGGAAACCTTAACACTCACTTGTGTGCATATTTCATGAGACTGAACATCTGTGCTGACACTGTTTTCTTTCTAGGTTTTCTGATTTCAGATTCTGGAGAAGTCTTTTCTCAGCTGACCTTCTCCATCCATTTGGTTTCCTGTGGCAGGTGCTCTGATCACCCCATTGTGTGACCCAGGTCACCCCGTTCCCTACTCACCTGAGGTCCTGCCTTTGCTCTGACGCTGGTGTTGGAGGTAGAAAAGAAGGAGGGAGAGCAGCAGGACCAGGGCCACCGAGACCCCGATCAGGATGTTCATGTTCCATTTGGGACCTTGGACATGAGTGACATCATGAATGAGCCAGTGATGCCATTTAATGAGCACCTACTGTGTGTGAGGCATGTGCTGGGGTCTGTCATTCATCTCCTCTCACCTCACAACAGTCATGCACCAGGGATTGATGACCCCACCTCCCATTTCACTGAGGCTCAGAGAGGTTAACCACGTGCCCCAGGCCACCCAGCACGGACAGGGCAGGGCTGGGACTATAACTCGGGATGTGGGTTCCCTGTGCTGTCCTCACGCTTCCCCCGAGGGGGACACCAGCTTCGTGCTCTGGGCTCCTCCTCTGCAGGGGCCTGTCCACATCTCATCTGGAGCTGAGGGTCCTTCTTCATTACCCACCCCCAGCACAGCAGGGACATGAGGGGCAGGGTGAGGGGTGGACTCTGAGTCTCTCCCTCATCCATGCCACCCTGCAAGCCCTGATGCCCCTTGGGAAGGTCGGGCTGGGCTGGGGGCTCTGCCTTACTGAGCTCTGTGAGGCCCTTATGTCACCTCACCTCCCAGCAGCCTGTGAGCAGGATGGGACCAGGGATGAGCAGACAGGAACCCGACACTCAGAGGAGAGAGGGGTCCGCCCAGCCCCACAGCAGGAGCAGCAGAGCCAGGAGCTGACCCAGGGCTGATCCACCCTGTTCCCTCCTCTGAGCTGAGCCTGAGCTGAGGGGGAGGACTGGGGCCCGGAGCCTTGTCCTGCTGTCCCTCCCTGTACAGTGTCACCGTCACTGAGACAGAGGGGACAGGCCCCATAACATCACGTCCTGGGGGCTTCCCTGTGAGGCCCTCTCCCAGGAGGTCAGGGCCAGAACCGACAGGAAGTCTAAGCTCTGGACAAGGATTCTCTCCTTTTACACTTGGAGACACTGAGGCCCAGGCAGGGGAAGGGCGGGTCCAAGTCAGCAAATCCAGAGAGGCCTTGACCCCCTAAACCTCCCCCATGGCTCAGCCCCTATCCCCATGGAGGCACCCACCACCTCCCCACAGAGACCCTCACTTACCCCTCTGTGGGCCCAACTCAGACCCTCCTGGGGATGAGGATGACAGGTGAGGAGTTGGGGCTGCCTTCTGCCCACTAGAGCTCAGCTCCTCCTCCCCAGCCTGTGCCCCCACATCTCCCTCTGCCATGACCACCCCACCCATCACCAGCCTCAGACCCTGGGACTCTCAGCGCCCCCAGGGCACAAGCCGTCCTTGAGGATCTGGGTCACTCCATCCCCTGACAGACTCTCAGGACTTGCTTTGTGGTGGGGGTGGGTGCTGTGCTCTCTATGCACAGAGCTCCCTGGGACTCACCAGCTGTGGAGGTGGGCCCTGAGGGTGGGGGGCTGGGGCCTCCAGAGGGTCCTGGAAATGAGGATAGAAAGGGGTGAGGCTGGGGCTCACTCTGGAGTCTCCAAATCACTCAGTCGCTTCTCCATCTGCTCTGTGGCCCCTGAAGACACTCCCCCTGCCCACTTAACTACTACCCAACCCAGTTCATGGGGAGGATTCAGCAAAAGTGAGAGCATCTCTGAGGGCAGATTTCTGCTGGGTGACCAACACTCAGACCCCTCACTCTCACCCAAGCTCAGATGTCTCCTGGGGCGGGACCCTCAGCTGCCTGTGCTCAGAGAGGATGGGATCAGGGGCCCCTCACCTGAGACCGTTAGATCCAGGGGGTCACTAGGGTGAGACCGCTCCTGGGGATTCTTCACAAAATAGCCATAGCATCTGAACGTCCACCTGTGGCTGGGGGTCAGTGGGCCCACAGGGAAGAGAGCCTCGGACTGCCCACTAGGTTGTGGCTGTGAGTCCAGGGTCCAGGAGAGCCTTTGATCTCCTTCCTCAGTCAGAAGAAACCTGTCAAATCCCTGCCTTGAGCCACACTGGAGGGTCACGTTCCCTCCTGAGGTCACGACAGGGCTGGGCAGGGCTGAGAGGCTGGGTTTGCTGTAGATTCCTAGGAGATGAGGAGGCAGCGTGTTAAATGGGGCTCACACCTCCCTCATGTCCCCCAGGGCTGGGCTGTGAGAGGGAGACACCCTGAGAGCAGACCCCCTTCCTGAGGGCAGAGCCTGAGGCTGGGAGCCCTGAGCGTCCTCTCACCTATCACCACCAGCTCCAGGGGGTCACTGTGTCCTGACCAGCCCGTGGGGCTGAGGTAGTTACAGGTATATCTCTCTGCATAATTTCCTCTAATGAGGAACTTGGCCCTGTCTCCAGGCTCCAGCGATTTCTGTGTGGCCAAGTACCAAGGACTGCCATCTGCATACAGCCGGTACTCCTGAGCCTTCGGGGTTCCCCGACACCAGAGGGTCACGGGGCTCTCATAAGGGATCACAGGGCCTGGCTCAGCCCAGATGGTGGGTTTGGGGAGGGTCCCTGGAAGGAAATTAGACGCTGTATTACAAAGACCTTCCCACCCTCTTCCCCCAGCTCAGCCCAAGACCCTCTCATTTTATCACCTCATCCCAGCATCTCTGTGCTCCCTCCTGGGCCCCAGGGGTTCAGGAAGAGGAGGGACATGGAGCCTGGGGAGGACTCACCTGCTTTCACGTGGGTCCTCGGGCCCAGACTCAGCCCTGGAAGAGAATCCTTGTGAGAGATTTGCACCCGGAAGTCTGAGCTGAATCCCTTCCCATCACGGTCCGGTCCACTGGAGCTGCCTGAGCCTGAGGTTCCCCATGAGCAACAGAGTGTAAGCCTCCCCTTCCCGCCTGCTCCCCGTCCCCATGACCACAACTGACCGAGGCAGAGAAGAGCAGAGAGGATGGACGTCATGGCGTCTGCTCTGAGGGCTCCTGCTCTGCAGATGGAGGAGGCCTGGGCCTGAAGGACAGAGACGCACAGGATGTGGCGAATCAGGAGCTGCTGCCGCCCTTCCGGGTTTTTACAGCTGGGGACCCACAGCCAGGGGCCGGCCCCTTCTCTGGCCTGGCTCTGGTTTTTTCCATGATGAGCGCTCAGGAGGACTCCAGGGCCTCCGGAGACACAGCCCATATCTGGAGTCTCTTCTGACTCCCAGGACTCTCTGCCGGATCTGAAACCCTGCTCCGGGACCCAGGTCCTTGTCCTGACTCGATCCTCTGAATAGAAGTTGCTTATTTCCTCCCACGCACAGAATTGACTTTTGGTCTTTGACTCGTCCATAAACAAATATTTGTTGATCACCTACTACCTGCCGAGTATTTGTGCCTGAACCAGAAATACATCCGTGATCGATCCAGGAGACCCATCACCTGTATTTTGAGAATTCTTCTTGGCAGAGTATGGGCATTCAAAGGCTAATATTGCAATGACTTTACTCACAAAGGAGAAATGAGAGAAAATGTGGGACGATCTGGGGACCATGACTAGACTGTGGTTGAGGGGATGGCTGTTTGAAGAGGTGGAGTCCAAAGAGGTGGGAGTGAGAATATTCTTGAAGGAAGGAACATTCTAGAGAACCCTAGAGACATAAAGAGTCTCTGAACAACAGTAAGAGAGGGTGAGGTGGTGGCTGGTCATAGGCGTGCTCCATCCCCCTACCCCCCACCCCCTGCCCATGCAAGGATATGGGATTCTGTCTATAAGGCAAAAGGAACGCATAGGAATGGACTGTGATGCTCAGCCTGAGTTATGAAGATCGTATGGGCCATGTATTACAAACGAACCAGAGAAATGAAATGTGTGTCAATAAAAGATAACATCAACTGTAACTAAGCTCCAACCTTGTGTTTCCAGCCATGTTCCATGAATATCTTACATGGATTTACCACACAATCCTTGCATAGCCCTGAGCAGTCACAACACATGTGCAGGGAAAAGAAATGAGAAGAAGGAACATCAGTCTTGCTTCTAGTCCTGTGCTTTAAGTTGTGGGCTTGGGGAGGAGCTTGCTAGTCCTATAGAACTCTAAGAAAGCAGATATGAAGGAGCACAAACATGTTCAATAGTAGACGGTGTGAGTGTGCGTGTGTATGTGTGTGCATCAGTGTGTGTGTGTGTATGTGTGTGTGTGTGTGTGTGTGTGTGTGTGTGTGTGTGTGTGTTCATGGGGTAACTGCACCTGTCTGGTTGAAGGAAGCAGAAGTGAGAGCTGAAGTTGGAGGGTCCCATCTGGATGATCATTAACAGCCTTCCGTTCAGAATGAAGAGTCTGGATTCACCCTGAAGACAGTGAGGACCATAGAAGGATTTCGAGCAGAAAATGGACAGATTCTGAAATGAGGTTAGATGCCTATGTGGAACGTGAACTGGAGAGGGGAGTGAGGGTGTGGAACTCAGAGCTCAGGAAGGTGGTGGACGTGACGGCTGCCTTGGGGGGTGTGAAGGTGACCTCCCTCCCTGCCTTGGTGACTGGGGGCACCAAGGGGCCCTCAGGACAGTGAGCCCAGAGGTGGGGAGGGAGGAGCCTGGGGCTGTGCAAAATGCATCTGCTCCCACAGGAAGCTCAGCACCTCCTCCTGGCCCTAGGATGCAGGTCCTACATCTCACACAGGTTCCACCTGACTTTCCATCTCTGTGAGCAGCGGGATCTCTCCATGTCCTGGGGGCAATCAACTGAGTCATTTCTGCCCCTTCAGAGCACCTTTGATGGCGGATGTCACTCTCCTCTTCAAAATGTGGAGAACTTTCGGGTTTCAGAAAAAATTTGACATTCATGAGAGTCCTGTCCCAAGGCAGTAAGACACACACAGAGACACACTTTAAATAACTATTGTGGCTCTACCACAGCCTGAATGGTTGGAGGACACTTGAGCAGCCTGCTTCCTCTCTTGGTCTCACTTCCCTCATTTGTAGCCCCATGATACCAACACCTCTCCTACAAATGTGGTGAGAATTCACCCTACCTGAGATATGGGGCAATGGAAACCAGCCTTTCAGATTTAGGTGGAGATGGTGGCGGTTTGAGAAATTGGAAAACAGAGACGCCTCGTCCAAAGGAGCAGAAGGAAGACTCCAGATCAAACCCCTCATGTGGAGTCACCTGGATCATGACAGACCCTTGCCATGCAGTGGGAGGGGGCGGGGATCATGGTCTTTCCATCAGGTGGTGCTGGGCCAGTTGGTGAGTCTGTGGGACACGGTGAACTTTCATGCCTACTTCATGTCTAGACTGTCATATTTAGTTTTCTAAACTCCACAATCACATATTGATTTTTCTTAATAATTTTTTCTATTTTATTTCTTTTATAACAAATTCTTTTTGTTTTTGTTTTGTTGTACATGTTCTTCAAGCTCAACACACCAAGAGGATAAAAGGTCTATATTAGATTGAAACATACTTGTATTGAAGGTAAATCATTTTGAAATTTTAGACCAAGAAGAGACTCTACATAAAAATATGAAAGTCGCATGCTCATATTTCTATGCCCCTTTTGTAAGAAATTGAAGGGACACAAGAAAGAGACGTTTCTAGGCGCCCAATGAATGGAGGGTGGAGCTGTCCACGACGCAGTGCTGAATTCACACCACCTCTCAGGATTAACATACAAAAAGGGCAGAATTAAGGGGGATGGTTGGTGGTCCAAGGTCTTAAGATAAACCTCCTAGATACACACCCACATTCCCGGTCAAGGCTGGACCAGGTCTGGGTCAGCACGACCTCTTTTTTTTTCTTTTTTTTTATTAAGGTATTATATGTGTACATATCTTACCATTGTCCCCCCACCCCACACCCATACATGCCCTCACCCCCAGCACGACCTCTTGAAAGGAGGTGAGCCCTAACGGGTTTGGCTCAGTGGATAGAGCATCAGCCTACCGACTGAAAGGTCCCAGGTTCAATTCTGGTCAAGGGCATGTACCTTGGTTGCGGGCACATCCCCAGAAAGGGGGGAGGGGAGGTGCGGCGTGCAGGAAGCAGCTGATTGATGTTTCTCTCTTATTGATATTTCTAACCCTCTATCCCTCTCCCTTCCTCTCTGTAAAAAAAAATTAATAAAATATATTTTTTTAAAAAGAAAGAAAGAAAGGAGGTGAGCTGTCCTGACTTGTGGATTCGTGATAATAACCTTGAATTTTCTTTGCAGGAACAGGTTGGTGCTGTTCATCCACCAGGAAAAGGCATGAACTCCCAGTGGAAGTTTTTGTTTTAATATATTTTTATTGATTTCAGAGAGGAAGGGAGAGAGAGAGATATATATATAGAAATGTCAATAATGAGAGAGAATCATTGATGGGCTGCCTCCTGCACATGCCCTACTGGGGATGGATCCCACAACCTGGGCATGTGCCCTTGACCAGAATCGAACCTGAGACCCTTCAATCCACAGGCTGACGCTGTATCCACTGAGCCAAACCAGCTAGGGCCCAGTGGAAGTTTTTCAGCAGAGTCTCCGATGACTTAATTTTCAAGTGTTAAATTGACACTCGTGAGACAAGTTCACAGGATGCGGTGGGCAGGGTCCCCACAGAGCACAAGGTGCCTGTCACACAGGATACCAACTCTTATCACCCCAAAAATAGCAGGTGCTGAGGGTCTGACTTGAGCCACATCCCTGAACAGGCCTCCTGTCTAGACTGCCATATTTAGTTTTCTAAACTCTACAATCCCATGTTGATTTTTTTTAATAATTTTTATATTTGACACTATCACCAATGTCCCCCATTTTCTGCCCCTTTGCCCACCTCTACCCAACCCCTATCTGCCCCTCCCTTGTCCTTCACCACACTATTGTCTGTGTCCATGGGCTATGCATGTATGTGTTTTGCCTAATATCTTCATCTTCTGTAATCCAGTCCAAAAGGCAGTTTGATTCTGCATTTCGAGAAGAGAAGAAAACCTACAAGATCTGTTTTCTTGTTGTTGTTTTATTGAAATCATCTCTTGTTTATGGGTCAAAACTCAGTTTCATCAGAGAGAGAGAGAGTTATTGGTGTATAAAAATGCCATTGATTTCTGGATAATTTTGTATCCTGCTACTTTGCTTATTAAGTCTAATACTTCTTTGGTGGGAGTCTTTAAGGTTTTCTGTGTGCAATATCATGTCATCTGTAAATAATAAGAGTTTTACTTCCTCCTTTCCAATTTGGATGCCTTTTTCTTCTTCTTCTTGATTGATCACCGTGGCTAGGACTTCCAGCACAATGTTGAGTAAGAGTGATGAAAGCAGACATCCCTGTCCTGTCCCTATTCTTAGGGGAAATGGTTTTAGTTTTTGCCTATTGAGTACAATGTTGGCTGTAGGTTTGTCATATATGGCCCATATTATGGTGAGGTATGTTCCATCTATTCCCGCTTTGCTGAGAGTTTTTATCAAAAATGGGTGCTGGATTTTGTTGAATGCTTTTTTTTTTTTCACCTATTGATATGATCGTGTGCTTTTTTTATCCTTCATTTTGTTTATGTGACGCATCATGTTTATTGATTTGTGGATATTGTACCAACCTTGCATCCCTGGAAAAAATCCCACTTATCATGGTGTATGATCTTTTTAATGTATTGCTGGATCTGATTTGCTAATATTTTATTGAGGATTTTAGCATCTGTGTTTATTAGGGATTGGTTCGGTAGATAGAGCATCAGCCTCTGGACTAAAGGGTCCCGGGTTCGATTCTGGTGAAGAGCAGATACCTCGGTTGCAGGCTCTTCCCTGGCCCCAAGCCCTGGTCAGGACTCGAGCAGGAGGCAACCAATCAATGATGTGTTTCTCTCACATCAGTGTTTCTCTCTGTCTTTCCCTCTCTCTTCCACTCTGTCTAAAAAAAATCAATGGAAAAATACCCTCAGATGAGGATTAACAAAAAATATATAATAGAGTAAAGCAGAATTGCATGTGGACAAGAATTACCATGGCAACCAAACCCCAAGCAAACTTCAAGGCAGACAAGGGGTTACTAGGGGCTGAGGAGAGGGGAGAGTGTGGAGTGGCTGCTTAACATTCCTGGGTCTCCTTGGAGGGAACCAAAATGGAACGAGGTGGAGGTGATGTTTGCTCCATATTGCAAATGTTCTCAAGGCCATAGGATCCCACATGTTTAAAATGTTCTGTTAAGAATTTCACCTCAATAATATATATAAAGGAAGTGGTTTGGTTCCCAAAAAAGCTCTTCACTTCCTCAAAAGCTAAACATAGGATCCAACAATGACACTCCTACATTTATAACCAAAGGAATTGAAAGCGGGGACTCAAACAGAGTGGCCCCATATTCACAGCAGTAATAGTCGCAATAGCCAAAAGGTGACAACAGCTCAAATACCCATTGACATGAATGACTGAATAAAACGTGGTCTCTTCATACGATGGAATATTATTCGGCCGTTTAAAAAGGACATTCTGCCCCTAGCCAGTGTTGCTCAGTGGATAGAGCGTCAGCCTGCTGACTGAAGGGTCACGGGTTCAATTCCAGTCAATGGCATATGCCCGGGTTGTGGGCTCAATCCTCAGTAGGGGGTGTGCAGGAGGCAGCCGATCAATGATTCTCATCATTGATGTTTCTCTCTCTCCCTCTCCCTTCCTCTCTGAAATTGATTAAAAATATATATCTTTTAAAGGGACATTCTGACACATGCTACAACATGAATGAACCTTGAGGACATTGTGCTACGGAAAATGAGCCACGTGCAGAAAGATAAATACAGTATTGTTAGGAGACAAATCCATAGAGGCAGAAAGTAGGTTAGAGGTTACCAGAAGCAGAAAAAAGAGGAAGTGGGGAGTTGTTGCTCCATGGTGATGGCGATAATATTTAAACGATATAACTAATGCAATTAACACACAGAGTCGCACAGCTAAAAATGGTAAATTTTATGTATAGATATTTTACCACATTAGAAACACCCCCCCTCAAAAAAAAAAAAACTAAGGGAGGAATTGGCCCAGCCAGAGAGGCTCAGGTGGTTGAGTGTCATCCATGCACCAAAAGATTGCTGGTTCGATAGCCAGTCAGAGCACATACCCAGGTTGTGGGTTTGATCCCCAATCCGGAGCCTATAGAAGGAAACCAATTGACGTGTTTCTCTCATCTCTCTCTCTCTCTCTCTCTCTCTCTCTCTCTCTCTCTCTCTCTCCCCTTTCCTCTCTCTGAACATGTTCTTGGGTGAGAAGTTTAAAAGGAGGAGGAGGAGGAGGGAGCCAGCAGGTATGTTCAGTGTTTGAGCACCAACCTATGAATCCAAGAATCATGGTTCGATTCCTGGTCAGGGCACATGCTCAGGTTGTAGGCTCAATCCCCAGTGGGGGGCGTGCAGGAGGCAGCTGATTGATGATTCTCTCTCCTCATTGATGTTTCACTCTCTCCCTTTCTCTCTGACATCAATAAAAAAAAATGTTTTTTAAAGGGAGGAATTATGAGGTCCTTCACGCCTTTATTTATGTATGTGCCCCCCGCCCACCCACCCATGGAGAAGGGAAGGAGCGTGGTTTCTGCACGGCGGGCACCTGCGTCTGGCTCGGCTTTCTTCCAGGGACTTTCCCACTCCTGTCCTATCTGCCAGGCCCGGGTCTCTGGTCCCTGGACCCAGTCTGTGAGGCTCCTGTGTTGTGCAGCCCCTGAGTCTTAGCTGTACAGCCTGGGGAGCCTGGGAAACCCCACCAACAAGGTGCTGCAGGAGAGTTGGGGGTTCCAGGAGAGGGCCACGTTCGCCATTGCACTCGTGGGTGCACACACTGCCGGGCCTTATCGGTGCCAGAACAGGAAGGAGCGCCGCTGGCCGGAGCACAGTTAAGCCTTGGTCCTGGTGGTGACAGGTGGGGGGGTGGGCCTCAAGGAGATCATGGGGAGCCAGTCCTTGGGTGTTATTTTTTCTTTTTTTCCTTTTTTAAAAATGGGTCTTTATGGCCCTAGCAGGTTTGGCTCAGTGGATAGAGCATCAGTGTGCGGACCAAAGGGTCCCGGGTTCGATTCCAGTCAAGGGCACGTACCTCCGTTGCAGGCTCCTCCCCAGCCTGGGCCCTGGTCAGGGTACATGCAGGAGGCAACCAATTGACAGGTTTGCTCTCACATCAATTTTTCTCTGTCTTTCCCTCTCTCTTTTCCACTCTCCCTAAACATCTATGGAAAAATATCCTCGGGTGAGGATTAAAAATAAAAAAAATTTTTTTAATGTATCTTTATTGTTGAAAGTATTACAGATGGCCCCTTTGTGTTTTTTTCCATTGACCCCCTCCACCCTGCACCTTTCACAGACTTTGTTTTTATTCTTTTCTAAATAAATGTATTGGGGTGACATTGGTTACTAGGACTTTGTTTTTAGAACAGTTTCAGATTTACAAAAAAATTAAGAAAAAAATATATATATCTTATCTAATAATAGACAAACATGTAAATTGACTTACCTCCGCTACGCCCACAGCCAATCAGGAGTGAGTATGCAAATTAACCCAACAAAGCTGGCGGGTTAATTTGCAATATGCAGGCACAGAGCAGCTGGGAGGGGTGGGACACCTGCTATGAGGGGGAGGGAGAGATGGCGGAGGGAGCTACAGGAGCGGTGCTCTGAGGGGAGCGGGGACTTGCAGGCTCCCAGGCAGCCGGGAGCGAAGCCAGGGGAAGGAAGCCTATTCTTGCACAAGTATCATGCAACAGGCCTCTAGTACATATATATATGACAGAGCTCCGGCTGGTGTGCTCAGTGGTTAGAGCATTGGCCCAGGCACCGAAGGGTCATGGGTTCAATTCCCAGTCAAGGGCAGGTACCTGGATTGCAGGTTTGATCCCCAGCCATGGTTGGGGCACCTGTGGGAGGCAACCAATTGATGTGTCTCTCTCTCACATCAATGTTCCTCTCTCTCTTTCTCTCTCTCTCTCTCTCTCCCCCTCTCATTCTCTCTCTCCCCTCCCCCCTTCATTTCTCCCTTCCATTCTCTCTAAAAATCAATGGGGAAAAAAATCCTCCTCGGGTGAGGATTTAAACAAACAAACAAACAAAATGGTACATATATTTGGTCTTTGTCCAGTTCCTGGCACAAAACTCTTAAAACTCCTGGAATGTCCACCCTGCTGGTGTCATGGAATTTCTTGGTGGTTTGGGGGAGAGGGGCAACCTACATATTGTCCCTGAGAACAGAACCGTGTGGCTCTTCAGGCTTCAAAGACCAGAGCTCTAGTTCTTTTCCTGTTATGTGTATTTATTTGTTTGTTTGTTTTATTTTATTTTAGTTAATCCTCACCCGAGGATATTTTCCAAGAGTGGAAGGGAGAGGGAGAGACAGAGAGAAACATCGATGTGAGAAAGACACATTGATTGGTAGCCTCCTTGCAAGGGCCCTGGGGCTAAGAGTGGGATGTGCCCGCAACCGAGGTACATGCCCTAGACCAGAATCGAACCTGGGACCCTTCAGTCCACAGGCTGACGCTCTATCCACTGAGCCAAACCAGTTAGGGCAATGCTTTTACATCTTTATGCCCTCCTCCTCTGGGCTCTGGCTGGCTGTCCAGAGCCTTGGCATTGGGCAGGAACATAACGAGATGCATTGAGAAACAATAGCGGAGCAGTAGAGAGCCATTACTCAGAGGGCTGAGGAGAGAGAAGCTCTTCTCACTCCCGTCACACTTGGCTTTCACTTCCTCTCCGAGAGTTCCCCAGACAGCACCCTGTGAAAACAAGGAGAGGTCGTTCTTCACAATCATGTTAAGGGACATCGTTGAGACAACAGATCCCTGACACATCCTTAGACTGACCCACCTCTGATTTTCTTTCTTTTTTTTTAATTTTCTCTTAAATTTATTGGGGTGGCATTGGTTAATGAGATTATATTGGTTTTGCCCTTCCGGGGTAGCTCAGTGGTTGAGCATCGACCCACATACCAAGAGATCACAGGCTTGATTCCCTGTCAGGGCACATGCCAGGATTGCCAGCTCAGTCTCCAGTAGGGGTCATGCAGGAGGCAGCCCATCAGTGACTCTCTCTCATCATTGATGTTTCTATCTCTCTCTCCCTCTCCCTTCCTCTCTGAAATCAATAAAAATCTATTAAAATATACCTTTTTTTAAATACACTTATTGATTTCAGAGAGGAAGGGAGAGGGAGAGAGAGATGGAAACATCAATGATGAGAGAGAATCACTGATGGGCTTGCCTCCTGCACATCCCCCACTGAGGATCGAGCCCACAACCCCAGGCATGTGCCCTTGACCAGAATCGAACTTGGGACCCTTCAGTCCACAGGCCAACGCTCTATCCACTGAGCCAAACCAGCTAGGGCTAAAAATATATTTTTTTAAAAAATAAAGATAAAAATGAGCTCCCATTCCTGGGCTCTGGAGCTGAAATGATATGCAACATGACCAGTGACGGTCCATCCCCTTTGAGTTGTGTCTCTGGGTACCGTGAGCCAAGACCACATGGTGCAGAACTTGATCGGAATGGGCGCGGCCGTGCTGGTGCTCCTGGCTCTCTGCGCAGCCTAAGGTTTCACACGGAGGACACTGGCGAGAGGTGCCTTAACCGAGCCCGAGTGAGCAGAAAAGCCAGGCAGTGTAGCCCTGTGGACCGAGCCCTGGCTCCCACCAGGAAGACGCCCGGGCCTGCAGGCAGATAGCATCCGAGCTTGCGGGGTCCGGCAGAGTACATGGAAGGAAGGGACGCTGAGGAGCTCGGATCCACTTTCAAGCCCATCGAGTGACAGTTTCTTATATGAGCCTGATGTGTTTGCACCCCACCTTCCGGAACGTGGGTGAGAAAATTCTCACCTGTAGCTTCGGTGTAACTCATTTCCTGTAATTAAAAAAAAAAAAAAAAAGGTAACACAAAGCATTCTCAATTCTCCTGGCTGTCTCCTTTCACCCTTTCATTTTTGTTTCTTGTATCTTTATTGTTGATAGTATTACACATGCCCCCTGTATTTTCCCCATTGCCCCCTCCACCTAGTTCCCGCCCTACCCTAAGTCTGCACCATGCTGTTGTCTGTGTCCTTTATGCATGTAAGTTCTTTGGTTAATCTCTTCCCATCCCCCCAGCCCCTTCCCTCTGAGATTCATCAGTCTGTTGCATGCTTTAACCTTTTGCACTCGGATGTCGAGTGTGACTCGACACGGTTAGCATCGGTAGCAGGAATCGAGAAAAAAGCAAGCGAGTGCAAAGGGTTAATGTCCTATTTTATTCATCAGTTTATCCTGTTCATTGGATTCCACATATGAGTGCGATCATGTGATACTTGTCTTTCTCTGACTGGCTTATTTCCCTTAGCATAATGCTCTCCAGGTCCCTCCATGCTATCTCTAAGGGTAAGCAATCCTTCTTTTTCATAGCTGCATAGTATTCCATGGTGTACAGGTCCCACAGCTTTTTTATCCACTCATCTACTGATGGGCACTTGGGCTGTTTCTACATCTTGGCTATTGTAAATAATGCTGCTATGAATATAGGAGTGCATATACTCTTTCGGATTTGGTATTTTGAGATTTTTAGGATATATTCCTAAAAGTGGGTCAAATGGCAGTTCCATTTTTTAATTTTTTGAGGAAACTCCACACTGTTTTCCATAGTGGCTGCACCAGTCTGCATTCCCACCAGCAGTGCACGAGGGTTCCTTTTTCTCCACATCCTCACCAGCACTTATTGTTTGTTGATTGGTAGCCAGTTCCGACAGTTCACCCTTTCTTTATAGGAGATCAGTTGTCATTTCAATCCCCCTGGTCAGGACGTATGTGGGAAGCAACCAATCGATGTGTCTCTCTCACATCAATGTCTCTCTCTCTCTCTCTCTCTCATCCCACTCCCTTCCACTCTCTCTAAAACTCAATGGAAAAATATATCCTCGGGTAAAGGTTAACAACAGCAACAAACAAAAAACCCATAGCACATAACCAGCTTTCTCGCTTGCATGAGCTGTGTTCTCGCTAGCTGCATGTGGTCAACGTGGAAACTCTGATGCGTGGCCCTGGCTTCTCACCCACTACTTCCTGTGCACCCATCAAGACTAAGGTCTCCAAACCATGCAAAACAGGAAGTTAGCTGGAAGCACTCAACCTTATTCTTGGCGGGTCCTATATTGGAGACGCCACTGTGGGAAGACAAGACGGAGCAATCCAACAAGCGACCCTTTCCCCGGGGAGAACAGAGCTTGCGATTTTAGGCCAGACTCTGCCTAGGAGTTCAATCAGGAGTGAACATCTCCGTTTCGATTTTTTTCCCCTCAAGGTAGCCTTTGAGCAAGATGTTATCTACACGAGGGGCTGACACCTTCCTTCAACATGGTGTAAGAACATCATGGTGGAGACTGTCTAGGCAGATAGAATGGATGGATCTCGGCTGCTAGAGAAGGAAAATTCTGAAATTTGGAGCTGAGGGTTGAGGACAACAGACAGTAATGGAATAGAAATCCTGTTCTTTGTAACAGCGTGGATGAACCCGGAGGACATTGTGCTACGTGAAATAAGCCAGACAGATACGGACAAATGCTGCTCATATAAAGGATGACCCTGTTCTACGTTGGTTTTTTTAAAATATATTTTATTGATTTTTTACAGAGAGGAAGGGAGAGGGATAGAGAGGTAGAAACATTGATGAGAGAGAAACATCGATCAGCCGCCTCCTGCACACCCCCCATGGGGGATGCGCCCGCAACCAAGGTACATGCCCTTGACCAGAATCGAACCTGGGACCCTTGAGTCCACAGGCTGATGCTCCATCCACTGAACCAAACCAGCTAGGGGTGTTCTACATTTTTTAAATTTTTTTAACTCCAATTTTTAGTTATTATTATGTTGTATTCGTTTCAGGTGTACAGCATAGCAGTTAGACAATCATAAACTTTACCAAGAGGTCCCCCCGATATTTCCAGGGCCCACCTGAAACCACACATAGTTATCACAATATTGTTGACGCATATTCCCTATTCTGTACTTTACATCCCCAAGACTATTTCAGAACCACCAATCTGAAACTGTTCTATATTTTGATTGAGGTGATGGTCGCATGGCTGTGCATTTATCGTAGGGAAAAAAAAAACTCGCAGAACTAAACATCATCCAAGTGAATTTTACTGTCTATAAAAAGGAAAGTGAATGGAAATGATTCGATAGAAACATCAAGAAATAAGAACAAAAGCTAATCGATTGGGGAAGATTTTTCTCCTAAAAGTGAGGCAGAATCTAAATGGGCATAGCATTTCACTTGCACAAACTGTTTAGACCCTTTGAGAAAAAAAAGCAATGAATGATTTAGACTTTCAAAATATAGTTAAGTATTTTCTATTAAATGCTTTTGGTTAATATTTTAACACCAACTTTTAATTGTTTTATGTTTTAATATTTAATTTCTCCTTTGTAACAGACTAAAGGGATGCATTTATGTAAGAAATGGAAGCTTTTGGGCTTAAAAAGTTACATTTCACTAAAACATGGTAACAAATCTTTGAAGAAGATATGCTGTCATTCTATTCTGACTGAACCAATTAACTTTTCCAAGTGTACACATGCCGTACACAGGGGTTCAAGGATAAACACACATTTTTATGAATGATTCTAGCCCTGGCCGACTAGCTCAGTTGATTATCATTGACCTGATATACCAAGGTTGCCGGTTCTATCCCTGGTCAGGGAGCAGACAAGAGTCAACCAATGAATGCACAAATGAGTGGAACCACAAATCGATATCTCTCTCTCAAAATCAATTTAAAAAATAATAGACCACTAAGTTATTAATTTTTGTGCTTCTGATATATGATATTTGCTGTATTATTTGTACATTAGATAAAATAGCAGTGTAAAGATAAAAATTGTTTTTACTGAACATTAATAGCTTAAATTTAAAAAATAGTCAGCTAATCTACCAAAGTTCACTAAATATTCAGTCTTTTATCATATTTGTGCCATAAAACACTCCAAGGGGGGGGGGGAACCCTCTTTTTATATAATTTATAATCCAGATGATATACATTTCTTATTATTGGCGAAAATATGAATTTAAATTTGCTCTGCATACAAAGGTCAGTGTACTGTTTTAAATCAAAATGTACCCAAAACATTGAAAAAATAATAATGATTCTAAGATTTTTGCTTGAACACCACCTTCTCTGGGCATAATGCCCACATTTCAAAACGTGGACGTTGACCCAGAAACCAGTTTCAGAGAAGACAGACCATTGTCAGAGGATCGGGTGAGGCCTCCGGCTGCGATCAGACGTGGCGTGAGGACCATGTCCCTCTCCTTACGCCGCCCGGTCAGAGGCGAGGGAGAGCTGAGCGCCTTCTTGCACACCAGTCCATCTGAGAGCCCCATGTCGGCAGGTGCCGGGCCTCGCTCACCACATCCTGTGCATCTGCCTGGCCTGCTGGGCTCTGCTTCTCCTCGTCCGCCCGCCCGCCTGGTAGACTCTGCTATGCCGTCTACACTCCCTGCCCTGCTCTGCCTCGGTGAGTTCCTACGGGGACAAGATGTGGGGTTCAGGGTCCAGGGTCCAGGTGGGGCACCCCGGCTCATTGTTCCTATCTTCCAGGACTGTATCTGAGCCTGAGGGTCGGCGCCCAGAACCGTGAGTCCTCCCTTCAAAACCCCAGCGTCACCCTTGCGGGTTCAGGCTGGGCATAGCGTCCGCGGTTCAGAGTGTAGACGTTGGCCCAGAAATGGGTTTCAGGTGGGGCCGACCGCCGTCTCCACCTGAGAACAACGGGAGGGCTGGCCAGCAGCTGGGTAGGAATTGGGGGGGCGGAGGGAGGGGCTTTCTCTGGAGTCCCTCCAGCCTCTGATTCCCTTCCAGAGACCCTCTCAAAACCCCGCATCTGGGCCAACCCCAGTTTCATGGTTCCAAACGGGGCGTCGGTATTCGTCTGGTGCCAGGGGACTCACCGGGCCATGGAGTACCAGCTGCATTTTGAGGGACTCCTCTCCGCCTTCGCAAGACCGGAGCCCCCTGGGCTGAGGAACAAAGTCAAGTTCTCCATCCGGCCCATGACCTCCTACACTGCAGGGCAGTACACGTGCTTCTATCGAACCGGGGAGCTCTGGTCAGAGCCTAGTGACCCTCTGAACCTGGTGATAACAGGTAAGTGTCCCCTGCTCGAGCCGGAGAGTCTCCTCCTCGGCCTGAATCCTGGGGGGCATCGTCATTTATTAATCTATCTCTCTTTTTAATATTTTTATTGGTTTCAGAGAGGAAGGGAGAAGGAGAGAGAGCTAGAAACATCAACGTTGAGAGAGAATCGTGGATCAGCTGCTTCCTGCACTTCTACTGGGGATCTAGCCCAAAACCGGGGCATGTGCCCTGACCGGGAGTTGAACCATGACCTCCTGGTCCACAGGTCGACACTCAACCACTGAGCCACCCCAGCCGGGCTATTCATCTCTTTTAGTCTCTTCCAAACCTCACTCAGACACGGTTTGCCTTGGGGGAAGGCGTTTGATCACTTTCTATAGGGGTTGTCTATTTGAGAGTTATCTCTACATCCTAGAATCAGATTTGTCTTAGGTCAAGTTCTTCCGGTAAGAGACACTGAGATGGATGTTTGTGAGCAAGGAAGGATGAGACTGGGGGGAGGGGGGCAGACCTCAGAAAACAGCCCCTGTGATGGATGAGAGACACAGGCTGGGCAGACTTACTCTGAACCCGGCCACGCATATGCGGCACTCTAGCCCTGAGAGGGCCCTTCAGACTGGTCTCAAATGATGCTAGGAGCCCTCCCCGCCACCTCACCAGCCAGTGATTGGATGAGAACCCCTCCCACGGAGGTTCCACTAGGTACCCTTGCTCTTATGGCACTTGGACTCTCGCCCAAGACAGACCTGGAGTCAGAGTCAGGATGCGTAAGTCAATTTGGTAGCTTGTGAGGAGGAAATGGCTGCCTGACAAAGTAGGAAGGGTAAACGTGATGGGAGGGAGGGAGGGAGGGAGGGAGGGAGGGAGGGTAATCTTGGGGTCCCTTCGGCTGAGGAGTGTTCTCAAACGTAGGCCAATGTGGACTTGCCTGGAGTGCTCATTGAACACAGACGGCTTCGGTACAGCCGTGTTCATGGAAGCACTGTCCACAGTCGCCAAAAGGTAGAAACAACCTAAGTGTCCATCGACAAATGAAGGGGTAAACAAGATGTGGTTTGGCTCAGTGGAAAGAGCGTCAGCCTGTGGACTGAAGGGTCCCGGGTTCGATTCCAGTCAAGGGCACATGCCCGGCTTATGGGCTCAATCCCCAGTAGGAGAAGTGCAAGAGGCAGCTGGTCAGTGATTCTTTCTCATCGTTGATGTTTCTGTCTCCCTCTCCTTCTCGCTTCCTCTCTGAAATCAATAAAAATATTTTTTAAAAAAAGATGTGGTCCATCCACACAAGGACATATTGTCCAGATTTACAAAGGAAGGACCTCCTGGCACGTGCTACGACAGGGGTGAACCCTATGTGAAATAAGTCCATCACAAAAGGACAAGTACTGCCTGATTCAACTTCTCTGAGATCCCTGGAATAGTCACATTCATGGAGACAGGAAGTAGAATAGAGGTGGGGGGAGTGTCAGGGGCCTAAGGGGCGGGGAAAGAGGAAGTTGTTGGTTATGGGGCCAGAGTTTCAGTTTTGCAAGATGAAAAGAGTCCTGTGGATAGAAGGGGTGATGGTGGCACGGCAATACGAATGTGCTTAATGCCACCACACAGTGCACTTCAAAGTGATCAAGATGGCCTGGCCGGGTGGCTCCGGTGGCTGGAGCATCCTCCCATACACCAAAAAGGTTGTGGGTTTGATTCCCGATCAAGACATGCACAGTAGGCAACCAATCTCTCTCTCTCTCTCTCTCTCTCTCTCTCTCTCTCTCTCTCTCTCTCGCTCTCCTTTGTCCTCTTTCTCTCCCTTCCTCTTTAAAGTAAATGAACATATCCTCAGGTGAGGATTTTTTTAAGTGGTTAAGAGGGCCCTAGCTGGTTTGGCTCAGTGGATAGAGCATCAGTCTGCTGACCAAAGGGTCCCAGGTTCAATTCCGGTCAAGGGCACGTACCTCAGTTGCAGGCTGCTCGCCGGCCCAGGCCCTGGTCGGAGCATGTGCAGGAGGCAACCAATGGATATGTTTCTCTCACATCCATGTTTCTCTCTGTCTTCCCCTCTCTCTTCCACTCTCCCTAAAAATCAATGGGAAAATATCCATTGACTAGGTGAGGATTATTAAAAATAATAATAATAAAAATATTTTAAAAAGTAAGAACAAGGGAAGGAAGGAGTGGGAGGTCTGGGAGGCAAGATAAAGATGCCCTTTACCTTCCAACCCCTTTCTCCCACAGGAATGTATGACACGCCCACCCTCTCCGTTCACCCTGGGCCCGAGGTGCTCCCAGGAGAGAACGTGACCTTCTCTTGCCACCTAGAGACGGCAACGACCACGTTCTTTCTGCACAAGGAGGGGACGGCCAGCCGCCCGTGGCGCAGAGTCGGCAACATTCGGGCAGCGTTCCCCATGGGCCCCGTGACCCCAGCCCACAGGGGGACGTACAGGTGTTTCGGTTCTTATAACGAGCACATATGGTCTTTCCCCAGTGAGCCTGTGACGCTCCTGGTCACAGGTGAGGATGCCCCCGGTGTTTCCCCAGGGCCTCTCTGGAACCCCAAGGGACCCCCATGCGATGAGGGCCAATTGGGATGATGGAGAGAGAGAGTTTGTACCTCCCAGTGATGCCTCATCCAGGTCCCTGTCCTTGAGGCCCGGTTGACTGTTGGTGAGGAAGACTATCAGATGAACAGGCATAGATAATAGGTGGGATGACCAGAGGAAACCCAAAGCCCTCACTTTTTCTTTCTTCTTTTTTCTTGTCTCCATTGTCAGGAGATGCCGGGGTCGCTGACCTTGAATCCACAAGACAGCCCTCTTCCCCAGGTGAGTAACAGGCGCTTCTGAACGTGAGGAGGGACTCAGAGCCTCCCAGCACCATCACCTACAGCTCCGTCGGTCAACCAGACAGATACCCTTGCTCCTGTGACCCTTGATTCCAGCGGGGGGCACAGACGATGAGTCAGTCACAGCCCATTCGTCAATCAGACAGCTCGTGCACAGGAAACGGTGGGATGGGAAGAGACAGAGCAGAACCTTGTCGTTAAGGTGATGGGGGAGGCAGGTCGCAAGAGTACACAGGGTTGTCCAGCTGGCCTCACAGAGATGGAGGCCTCTGAGCAAAAACTGTGGCTGTGTGGAGAAAGATAGTTCCAGGAAGATGGCCAGTTTGCTCAGTGGTTAGAGGATAGGCCTTCAGAATGAAGAAGGGTCAGGGGTTCAACTCCCGGTCAAGGGCATGTACCTCGGTTGCAGGCTTGATGCCCGGCCCCAATTGGGGTGTGTGCAGGAGGCAACCAATCCATGTGTCTCTCTCACATTGATGTTTCTCTCTCTCTCCCCCCGCCCCTTCCACTCTCTCTAAAAATCAGTGGGAAGAATATCCTTGGGTGAGGTTTAACAAACAAAAATTTTTTTTAAAAAAGTTTTTTAAAGGAGGCCAGTGGGACTGGAAGTCATGTCCAGTGGGGATGGGGTGGGCCTGGGGCAGCTCACGTAGGACCTTGAGGAAGTGGCAAGCCTGACTTTTCCTGTGTGTGAGGAAAAAGAGATGATATTGATTGACTCGCTGAGGAAACAGGCTCAGCGAGAAGACAGGCCTGGCATGAAGAGAGCCCTAGAGCTGAATTCTTCCTCCTGTTCTCCTGCCTTTTGATTCTTCCACTCCACCTGCCAGATGAAGCCGCTGGGGCCTGGAGGGCGGGGCAGGGACCCTGAAAAGCTCTGGGAAGCCATGGGGTGTGTCCAAAGGGAGGAGAGAGGCTGGGGTGGAAGAGGCCCACACCATCTCCTTTGCTCCCTTATCCACATTCCTTATCTCCTGCAGATGATGGGGAACCCCACTTGGCAATCACAAGGAAGGGACTCCAGAAAGGTAAGCGAGCAGCTGGGGATGCAGACTCTAGAGCAGGCATCCTCAAACTACGGCCCGCGGGCCACATGTGGGTGTTTTTGCCGTTTTGTTTTTTTACTTCAAAATAAGATATGTGCAGTGTGCATAGGAATTTGTTCATAGTTTTTTTTAAACTATAGTCCGGCCCTCCAATGGTCTGAGGGACAGTGAACTGGCCCCCTGTTTAAAAAGTTTGAGGACCCCTGCTCTACAGCAAGCATGTCGAACTCAAAGGCAAACAAGGTGTAAGTGGATGTGGCCAAAAAAAACAAAAGCTTCCATTTTCATAGAAACGTAGGTTTATGTTGATAGAGACAGAGACGTGCTGAAGACAAAGGGCTAAAATACACTGAGTGGCCAGATTATTATGATCTCTGAACACATAATAATCTTGCCACTCCATATATATATATATATATATATATATATATATATATATATATATATATATATATTAGAGGCCCGGTGCATGAATTTGTGCATGGGTGGGGTCCGGCCAGCCTGGCCAGGGGGAGGGGATATGGGCAGTTGGCTGGCCTGCCTGCTGGTCAAACTCCTGGTCAAGGGGACAATTTGCATATTAGCCTTTTATTATATAGGATATACACTGAGTGGCCAGATTATTATGCATTCCGAGATCATAATAATCTGGCCACTCAGTGTAAATGAGTCATCATTAACACAAAATAGTAGAACATTTTAATAAAAATTAATATTTTTTTCTTGAACATGAACTTACCAGACACTGAATAACTGCACAAATTAATAAGCGTCACGCAAATAAACCTATTTCTCTTGTTCTCCGAAAGTGAAATATTTCCTGTTGTGCACACCCAACAAGTCAGTCCAAGACTAATGACGTGGCTATTGGCTACTAGAATATTTGCTGCTAGTGTTAGTGGAGAGAAATGGTGCGCCTGGGCGGAAGGCGCGGAAGGGAAATGAATGCAACACGATGATAGTCATCAGTCATTAGTGAATGTTGTAGTTCGTTATTAATAATGATGTATAACAGGATATTGTAAAAAGTAAGTTACGAAATTTTTATTAAAACGTTCCTTACATGCCGTTATATTGGCTGGGACACAAAAATATTCGTTGTGGGCCGCATGCGGCCCGCAGGCCACAAGTTTGACACGCTTGGTCTGGGAGGAAGGAGCTTGCACAGGAAGGAGTAGGGCCCGGGAAAGAGACGGGATGAGATGCTATCAATCCGTTCCTGCCTGTGATCACCATTCTTCCGACCCCAGAGCTGGCCTCCTGGGATTACACGGCGGAGAACCTCTTTCGGCTCGGCCTGGGCCTCCTGGTCCTGGTGGCCCTTCTGTGCCTCCTGGCCCACAACCGTCTTCTGAGGAAGAAGACGACAAGGGGACTCAAAGTGGCCTCGAGTCAGGAACGCAGGAGAAGGTTCAGATGGCAAGAAGCCCCGGACGAATGACTGAGAGATGCGGCGGCCATAGGTGAAGCTGAACGCTGACCTTGAACTTGAGCTGGGCGACCTCTATGTTGGAAGGAAACCAGGGGACAACTGACGAACCAAGGCAGGAGGAGGGATGAAGAGGCTAAATGTCTCCTGCAGGCAGACCCCACTGTCTCTTGTAGGTTTTGAGTGTTTTGTTGTTGTTGTTGAATGTATTGGGGTGACATTGGTTAATAAACTTACATGGGCTTCAGGGGTACAATTCCATCGTACGTTGCATCGTGTGTTCATCACCCTAAGTCAAGTCTCCTTCATCACCACTTGTCCCTCCTTTACCCTTGCCTACCTTCCCCCACCCCACCCCCTTTCCCTCTACCACCCTCCCCTCTGACAGCTGTCAGTGTGTCCTCTATCAATGAGTATGTGGACTATTGTTTGGCTGTTAAAAAAAATACATAACATCTGCCATGGCCGGGGGGCTCAGTTGGTTGGAGTGTCTTCCCATACACTAAACGGTTGCAGGTTCAGTCCTTGCTGGTTTGGCTCAGTCGACAGAGGATCAGCCTGCGGACTGAAGGGTCCCAGGTTCTATTCTTGTCAAGAGCACATGACTGGGTTTGCGGGCTCGATCCCCAGTAGGGGACGTGCAGGAGGCAGCCAGTCAATGATTCTCTTTCATCATTGATGTTTCTCTCTGTCTCCCTCTCCCTTCCTCTCTGAGATCAATAAAAACATATTTTATATAAATATATTCAATGGATGAAAATAAGGAACATTAGCAAGTGTTTTTATGTCAAGCATTTCCCATTTTCTGTAACTGCTTTAAGGACTTGATGATGTTCCAATAAAGTATTTTTATATAAGGAAAAGTAGGCGAGGTATTTTTACAGGAAATGCAAGTGATAAATGCAAGGGGGACTTGCAGAGCTCTTCATTTAAATAATAATAGTAATAATTTTTTTAAAAGAAGCAAAATTTAAAGCTTCAGAAATTGGAGTCAATTCTGCAGGAGAACATCCATCTCCCTGGTGTTACGGGTCCCTGGGTGTGGAGCCCGACTCCCCTGAGATAGGACCCACACCCCAAGATGGCTGTGCCCCTTCATGTCACTCCTCAACCACTGGAAACTGGTTTCTCACCCCTACTTCCTCCAGAGCTGTTTTCATGACAAACGCTAATGGGTTTCCTAGAACTTGCCGTGGACACGTGGCCACATTGAAGCCTTTTATCTCTGTTCCCCGGCCGGCTGCCTACGACCACTTCCTCCTCGCCTCTCACTGCCTTTCTCTGCTCATTCTCTGACGGCTCCTGCACCATCCGATTTCCAGCCTTCCCAAGGCCGGAGCTTTGGGGTTTGCTGGCAGCCCCCCCACCCCCTTTCTCTGGACACTCGTCTGGGTTGATCTCATTGAAGCCCATGGTTTCACTTTCCCCAAGATGAATGCCCGGATCTGTTTCTCTGAACCCTGATTTTATTCTATTTTAATTTTTTGTCTGACCTTCAGGTTATTTTTATCAGCTTCCCCCCCCCCCACCCCCGCCCACTAATCTGAATGCATCGTCTTTCCACCTACAAAGGTGTCCCTCTCACTTGTAAGAATGCCCACCCTGTTTTCGGTCACTTTGCTCTGTTCTCTGTACCTACACTTGTCTTCTGGTCACTGTTATAAAAATGTGTCACACAAGTCAGCAAGGAACGATACAGTTTATCATTTATGGGTTTATTTATTTATTTATTTATTTATATTAATCCCCATCCGAAGATATTTTTCCATGGATTTTTAGAGAGAGTGGAAGTGAGAGGGAAAGACAGAGAGAAACATCGATGTGAGAGAAACACATCGATTGGTTGCCTCCTGCAGGAGCCCCAACCAGGGCCAGGGCCCAGAGAAGCCTGCAACCGAGGTACATGCCCTTGACTGGAATCAAACCTGGGACCCTTCGGTCTGCGGGCCGATGTTCTATCCACTGAGCCTAACCAGCTAGGGCTAGAGAGATATATTTTTATTATTGCTCCCAGCAAGCGTCCTTATGGCTACTTGTCTTTTGACATTCTGGTCAGGTAGAGGTTATATATAAACGTTTTTTTTCCAGAAGGTTCAGGACAAGAGTATATGTTTCTTTTTTATTATTGATTTTGAGAGAGAGAGAGAGAAACATTGATTTGTTCCTCCACTTATTTATGCATCCACTGATTGATTCTTTAGTATGTTTTTATTTATTTCAAAGGAAAGGAGAGGGAAAGAGATAGAAACATAAACGATGAGAGGGAATCATTGATCAGCTGCCTCCTGCACACCCCACACTGGGATCGAGCCCACAACCCAGGCATGTGCCCTTGACTGGAATTGAACCCAGGACCCTTGCGTCCACAGGCTAACTCTCTATCCACTGAGCCAAACCGGCTAAAGCCATTGGTTGATTCTTGAATGTTCCCTGACCAGGGATCAAACCCGAAACCTTAGCGTATCAGGACAACACGCCTACCAACTGAGCTACTCAACCAGCCCTCTTTATTTATTTTTTTTCTGGGGCTCTTTATTTTTTAACTTTAAAACATTTTTATTCTTCAAGCTGATAGAACTTTACACTTGAAACTTATATCATCTTATTAACCAATGTCACCCCAATAAATCTAATTTAAAAAGTGAATGTTGATTATATATAAACCTTTGAAAGGGTTGTCTGTCTTCTAATAAATTACCGGAGTGTATAATATAATACACACAATATAATATCAGATCATATAAGTAATTTATTTGTAATCACGTCACATGTTTTCTCTGGTACATACAAGTACCAATTGCAACTCACGGCATTTTGATTGACATGTAGTCATCGGTAAATACTTTTGACGTCCATGTTCCTGCATTTCACTTGAAAAGTCTCACAAACCCTAAGACACATTGTCCTCAACTTGCCCATGAAGCTACTTTTGCTTTAGCTTGGCTATGACATATATGTCACCCATGTTTACATGATAGAAGTCACTTGTTTAACTTAACAATGAATGTAATTGTTGTGTAAAATGCTGCATTACATATGGCTAATGTAAAAACCAAGATGTCCATGACCATCAGCTCTCTCTCTCTCTTTTGTTTCTTTTTTGCTCAATCCCTCCACCACCACCTCCAACACTGACCTCCCTTTCTCCCCCCCACCCCCTGCCCCACTACCACCACCACCAAAGTTGTCTGCCTGCTCCCTACCCATGAGTCTGTCTCTGTTTTGCTTGGTAGTTCAGTTTGTTCATTAAATTCTATATATGAGTGAAGTCATATGGTCCTTGCCTTTCTCCAACTGGCTTATTTCACTGAGCATCGTGTTCTCCAGGTCCACCCACGCTATAGCAAAGGGTAAAATTAAGAGGGCATAGAGGGGATAAATGGTGATGCGAAAAAATAAATATTAAATTTTTAAAAAATAAATAGGTCTTGAACTGTGAGCAAAACTGGAAAAAAAATTAAATCTTTTTCTCTGTTTAGCTGGTTTGTCTCAGCGGTTAAAGCATCCACCTGTGAACCTAAAGGTCCCGGTTTCGATTCTGGTCAAGGGCACATGCCCAGGTTGGAGGCTCGATCCCCAGTAGGGGCCGTGCAGGAGGCAGCTGACCCATGATTCTCTCTCATCAACGATGTTTCTCTCTCTCTCCCTCTCCCTTCCTCTCTGAAATCAATAAGAATATATTTTTTAAAAACCCAGAATGAGTTGGTCACTCACCTACAAATCAGACTCTCATGGGGACGGACATCTCTACTGGCATATGCATGTCTGAAACTTTTAAAACTCAGCATGTGAGCAGGGTTTCTCATTTGGGGCCAGGTAGCCCTCTCTTGTGGGGACTGTCTCAGCCAGCTCAGGCTGCCGTAACAAAAACCACAGGTGGGCGGCTAAAACAACAGCAATGTATTCTTTCCCAGTTCTGAGACCAAGTTGCTGACCCACTGGGTTTCTGGTAAGAAAACTCTTCCGGGTCTCATTGGAGCCCAAGTCAATCAATTCACTCTTGTACCTTGAGTTTTACATTTTTTAGTTTTGGGGTGAAGTATTTGTCATAGATATTTCCACATATTAAAGCAATAAACACAGCCCGGCCAGCGTCACTCCATGGTTGAGCATCGACCTATGAGCCAGGAGGTCACAGTTCGATTCCCCGTTGGTCCACATGTCTGGGTTGCAGGCTCAATCCCCAGTGTGGGACGTGCAGGAGGCATCCAATCAATGATTCTCTTTCATCATTGATGCTTCTATCTCACCCTCTCCCTTCCTCTCTGAAATCAATAAAAAATATATATTTTTTAAAAGCAATAAACCTAAAACAAGAGCTCTCCCTGATTTACAGATGGACTTTCTTCCATGCACGCACCTGGATACCGATACCACTGGCTTCCTCTTTTTATTTTTTTACATTTTTATCCTTATTAAGGTATTACACACGTGTCCTTATCCCCCTTTGCCCTCCCATCCCCCCCCCACTCATGCCCTCACACACCCCCGGCTTCTGCATCCATTGGTTATGCTTATATGCACCCTGAATGCTCCCAATCTCATCTGACTTCCTCTCTTTATAAGACCACCCATCCTATTGAATTAGCACCTCACCTTTATGACCTCCCTTAACCTTCATAGCTCCTAAACGCCCATATCCCAAAACACAGTCACACGAGGGGGGTTAGGGCTTCAACATGTGCATTTGGGGCTGCGGGGAGACACACACAGTTCATTCCACAGCAGTGACCTTCCTGGGCACTGTATGATGTCAAGCTGCACCCCTGCCCTCCAGCCAGCAGATCTCAGGAGCACACACCCACCCCCACCAACTGTGACAGCCAAAAATATCTCTGGATAATTCCAAGGGTCTCCTTGGGGACAAAAATCACCCCCCAGATAACCTCTGGCTTAGAAGGATATAGACAGGGTGAGGGGAGAAGGCACGTATGGTGGGAGGGGCCTGCATGGGATCTGGTCGTGGCACAGCAGGGAGGAGGCGGTGCCTGTGCTGAGAAGGGGTGGTGTGGCTTCAACACCCAGAACACCCACCGCCAGGCAGAGAGCAGCAAGGGCAGAGCCTGCGGTGGGTGCACCCTCAGCTGGAGCAGAGGGAGCTGGGAGAACCCTTGTGAGAGGTGAGTGGAGAGGTCAGCAGGGCTGGGCAGAGAACTTTTAAAAAATGCCTCAGCCTGTTTATCTCTTCCAGCTATGCTTTACCTCTTTTCACTGACACGGGCCCTAATGCAGAGCTCTCTGGGAACAAGGGTGTCTCGCTCTGAGCTGAGTTGGGAGAATCGTCCTGGACTTGCAAGCCTGCCTTTGCCCACATTGAGTGGCCCCAAGTGGTTCTCAGTTTCTAGCAAAGAATCGGCTAAGCCAGGGTTTCCGAGCCTCAGCACCGCGGAAATGTGGGACCAGATAATTCTTGGGGTGAAGGGGGCTGTATTGTGCATTGTGGGGTGTCTAGCAGCATCTCTGGAGTCCACTCAGCAGGAGCCAGGACCATCTCCTCCCCGCGTTGTGACAACCAAAAGTGTCCCCAGATATTGAGCTGGGGGAGGGGGAGACCGGCATCACCCTCTGCTGAGAAACACTGGGCTAGAGAGAGGTCCAGGCGGCGAGCCTGGGTCCCAGAACGGTATAGGCATGCTCTAGCCAGAGCCTAAGGACTGCGTTAGGATGGGAGGTTGAGCAGTGGATCTACTGGTTCCCCCCACTGGTCTATAATGGAATGTTCTACCTCTGCCCACTCCCGTGGTCTATGATGGGATGTTCCATCTTTGCCTCCCCCCTTGGCCTGTAATGGAATGTCCCACCTCTGCCCCCACTCCGTGGTCTATGATGGAATGTCCCACCTCTGTCCCTTCTGTGGTCTATGATGGAATGTCCCACCTCTGTCCCCTCTGAGGTCTATAATGGGATGTCCCACCTCTGTCCCTTCTGTGGTCTATGATGGAATGTCCCACCTCTGTCCCCTCTGAGGTCTATGATGGAATGTCCCACCTCTGTCCCCTCTGAGGTCTATGATGGAATGTCCCACCTCTGTCCCCTCTGAGGTCTATGATGGAATGTCCCACCTCTGTCCCCTCTGAGGTCTATGATGGAATGTCCCACCTCTGTCCCCTCTGAGGTCTATGATGGAATGTCCCACCTCTGTCCCCTCTGTGGTCTATGATGGGATGTCCCACCTCTGCCCCCTCCGTGGTCTATGATGGAATGTCCCACCTCTGTCCCTTCTGTGGTCTATGATGGAATGTCCCACCTCTGTCCCCTCTGAGGTCTATGATGGGATGTCCCACCTCTTCCCCCTCCGTGGTCTATGATGGGATGTCCCACCTCTGCTTTCCCCCATGTGGTCTATGATGGAATGTCCCACCTCTGCACACACACACACACACACACACACACACACACACACACACCCTGTGGTCTATGATAGAATGTCCCACCTCTGCCTCTTTCCCCCACCCCCACCCTGTGGTCAGCATTGTGAATACAACAAATGCCACCGAATTGTACACTTTATAATGATTAAAACAGTAAACTTGATGTATTTTGCCTCTCTCTCTCTCTCTTTCTCTTTTTCTCTCTCTCTCTCTTGACATTGCCAAGTATCCCTTATGGGGCAAAACTGTCCTCACTTGAGAACCACGAGTGACTAAGTTGAGTTAATAAAGGGTTCCGTGTCGATTTGGGGCCTTTATCTTCCATTTGGGTCATTCTTTCTCAGCTCACGAAGGTGATGTTTAACCCACAAAATGTGGCACAGGAGGAAAAACGTGAAAGGTTAAGAACTGTGGAAGAGAAATGAGAGACAGCTGGTCACAGAAAGACAAACACCATACGCTTTCACTTACCTGTGGAATCTAAGGAACAAACTAAACCAACCAACAAAGTGGAAACAGACTCATAGACACAGAGAACAGACCGACTGCGACCAGATGGGAGGGCCTTTGGGGGCTGGGTGGGAAAGGTGAAGGGATTAAGGAGTGTAAATTAGCAGTTACAGCACAGTCACGGGGATGTCAAGTACAGCACAGGGAACATCCTATATAATAAAACCCTAATATGCAAATTGACCCAACAGCGGAACAACTGGTCGCTATGATGCGCACTGACCACAAGGGGGCAAACGTTCAACATAAGAGCTGCCCCCAGCCCACAGGCCCCAGACCAGCCAAGGCGGGTACCAGCAGGGAGCTCCTCCAATTTCCCCACTGGTCACCCCGCAGAGGGAGGCAACCATCGGCAATGGCAGGGGGCGGGGCTGATGAGTGGGTGGCGCCAGGCCAGCCTAGGTGGGTGCCAGTGGGGGACCCCCCCAACTGCCCCGCCAGTCACCCCGCAGATTGAACCTGATTCCCAGCCACGCCTAGGGACCCTACCTGTGCACAAATTTCATGCACCGGGCCTCTAGTAGTCAATAATATTGTCATAAATATATGTATGGTGCTAGGTGGATACTTGAAATATTAGGAGGGGATCACTTCAGAGGTTATATAAATGTCTAATTATGTTGTATACCTGAAACTACTATAAAATACTGAATATCACCTGTAATTGAAAAATACAATAATTCTCCAGCCAGTGTGGCCCAGTGGTTGAGTGTCGACCTATGAACCAGGATGTCACAGTTCGATTCCTGGTCAAGGACACATGCCTGGGTTTCTGGCTCGATCCCCAATGTGAGGCATGCAGGAGGCAGTCGATCAATGATTCTCTCTCATCACTGAAGTTTCTGTCTCTTTCTCCCTCTCCCTTCCTCTCTGAAATCAATAAAAATGTATAATTTTTAAAAACTTGGAGGAGCCCTAGTGGATTTGCTTAGTTTATAGAGCATCAGCCTGCAGACCAAAGGGTCTCGGGTTTGATCTCGGTCAAGGGCACATACCTCAGTTGCAGGCTCCTCCCTGGCCTGGGCCCTGTTTGGGGCTCGTGCAAGAGGCAACCAATCGATGTGTTTCTCTCACATCGGTATTTCTCTGTCTTTCCCTCTCTCTTCCACTCTTAAAAAAAAAATCAATGGAAAAATATCCTCACGAGAGGATTAACAAAAAAATGCGAGGGAAAATAGAGATGACTCACTTTTATCAGTGTCTAGGAATTAGTGCTCAAAGAATTTAAGTTTTTGAATTTACTTTTTAAAGGACGTTCTGAAGTGGCTTTGCTGCTTTTCTATGAATAACCAGCAATAGGTTATGGATCACAGAGGCTGTGTTCTCCCTGAGAATGGGTTGCACATGGGGAATTACTGAAAGTTTAAAGTGAACTGTGATGTGATCAGATCTGTGCTTCATCAATAACAGAATTGATTAGCTCTGGCCAGGGGGCTCAGTTGGTTGGAGCATCGTGCCATGCTCCAAAAAGGTTTCAGGTTCAATCCCCAGTTGGGTGAGTATGGGAGGCAACTGATCCATGTTTCTCCATCTCCCTTCCTCTCTAAAAATTGGTGAAATATCCTCGTGAGGACTGAAAAACAACAGGATAGATTAGAGCAGGGCTGGGCAAATTAAGACCCATGAGGCAAATCTGACCCATTGCCTGTTTTTGTAAATAAAGTTTTATTGGAACACAGCCACTCCCCCTCATTAACATTGTCTACGGCTGCTTTTGCACTGGAACAGCAACGTTGACTCGTTGTCACAGTGGCCATGTAGTCTGCAAAACCTAAATATTGGCTACCTGACCTTTATAGGAAAAAAAAATTACCAACTCCTGAATTCGAATATCATAAACTATACCAATCATGGCGACCCATGGGGCTACTATTAAGTTAGACCAAGAAATACCTGAGGTGGCACAGAAAAACAGGGGGAGAAAAATCAACCATCACCAATGTCATAATATTTTTTCCTAGACTACGTATGCCAAGCGTCAAGTTTATGCTAAGTTAGCTTTGGGGCATATTGATAAATGCAGGTTCACCCCAACCCATGTGGCTCCATCGGTTGGAACTTCGTCCTGTGCACTGAAAGGTTGTGGGTTTGATTCTGATCAGGGCACATACCCGGATTTCCTGTTAGATTCCCCCGTCAGCAAGGTTGTGGAAGGCAACAGATTGATGTTTCTCTCACTCATTGGTTTTTCTCTCTCTCTCTTTCTCATCTATTTTCCTTCCCCTTCTCTTAAAATATATAAGCATGTCTTCAGGTGAAGATCTTTAAAAAATTAAAAGTTGCCCTCACTGGTGTGGCTCAGTTGGTTGGGCATCGTCCTGTGCACCAAAGAGTTGCTGGTTCCATTCCCCGCCAGGGCATATGCCCGGGTTGTGGGCTCCACTTCCATCAGGGGGCGTGCAAGAGGCAGCTGATCTATATTTCGCTCTCCCTCGGATGTTTCTCTCTGCCTCTTCCTTCCTCTCTATAAAGCCGTAAAAGGTCAAATAAAATAAAGGCAGTTTCAAACATTGTGCTTTGACTTTTATTATCCCGCATCCTTGTGAAAAAAAAACAACAGACATTTGACATAAAGTGGGTAGGTGACTCGTGCAGAACTTACTATACACTGGAGAGCAGAGAGCATAGAGCATCAGCTCCCTTCTCCACTGTGACCCGGTAATTAACATTGACCGTCAGGCCTCCGCCAGAGAGACTAGTAGATAACTGGGAAGTTATCTTGGGGCGTAAAGAAAGGGAATTCGCAGTAGAAGGAGCTGGCCGCTTGGGCAGCCTTGCAGTCGATGTTCAGCTTGGGGTTACTGTCTCTCACTTCCTTTAGCAGCTTCTGGGTCTGGGCGCTGGACTCGTCGGCCCTCAGCCGGAGCCTCTTCAAAGGGCTGGATCTCTGCTTCAGGGCCTCGAAGAGCACGGTGATCCCGCTCTGCCCCAAGGAGTTCTGGCCCAGGTCCAGGACCTCCAGCCTCTGGTTGCTGGCCAGGGCAGACGCCAGGTCCTGCCAGCAGAAAGACGGGAGGGAGCAGCCACAGAGCCTGTTGAGGGAGGAAATGGGTGCTGATCACTCTCGAAACAAGTCCTTATTGGGGCCCTGCTGGGAGCCAGCCACACTCCGGCCTGCAGGGGACCTGGTAGTGAAGAAATTGGGGAAATGGTTTTCTTCATAGAGCTTATTTTAGGGACATTGGCCATAGGGACATGCTATTTTTTATCTTTATTGTTGTGAGTATTACAGAGGTCCCCTTCCTCACCCTCCCCTTACTCCTCTCCACCCAGTTCCTGCCTTGAAGACCATATGAACAAGTTGTTGGGATAAGTCAGCCAGAGCGAAGGATTAGGTAGGTTGATAGTGGTCAGTGAATTTTGTTGTTAATTCTCCCCCAGGGATATTTTTTCCATTTATTTTTAGAGAGTGGAAGGGAGGGAGGAAGGAGAAGAGAGAGAGAGGTGTGCGAGAGTCACATTGATTGACTGCCTCCCACACACACCTGACCGTGGCCAGGGATCGAACGAACCTGCAGCCCAGGTACGTGGCCTTGACCAGGAATCATACCCACAACCCTTTGGTCCATAGGTCAACGTTCTAACCACTGAACATACCAACCAGAGCAGTCAGTGAATTCCTCCTTGGGAAGATTATACAAGAAAAAAAAAACAAAACTGAAGGACAATGTAGCTGAGATACTAAGCTGCCCCTCAGAACTAACAAGAAGCGGTATGGGCATCCTTGAATCCCATCTGCACCTACGTCCACTCCTCCAGGCCCTGAGTGCCTTTGTAACCCCCCACTGACCTGCATTCCCTTTCTGTTGGCATTTGGGCCCAACACTGGACCAGGGGTAGTTCTATCACAGTCTCTCCCCCGCTCTGCCCCCCGCCAAACTATCTCCAAGGGGATATCTAGTTCCAAAACACCTGGAACAGGCGCAGAAGGACCTACCCCAGGCATTTGAGGTTGCAGCCTGGCTTCTTCAACGCCTCACAGAGAAACCACAATCCAGTCGCGATGGGGTTGAGACTCAGGTCCAAGTGGGTCAGGCTGGAGTCTCCTTGGAGAAAGTCGGAGATGTGTTGGCAGCCGCGTCTGGTTATGCTGCACTGGCTCAACCTACGGAAAAGACGGTCAGAAGAAGAGAGACCAAACTGCAAACTCATCAGTCCACAGAGCCACATAGCAACAGGACAACGATGGACATCTCTTTGGAGAGCCACATTTTTTAAACTTAAACTTCTTCTAACGCCACTTCTTCCAAATAGACTCGCCCAGGCCGTGGTATTTTGTGGAAGAGCCACACTCAAGGGGCCAAAGAGCCGCATGTGGCTCGCGAGCCGCAGTTCGCCGACCACGGGCCCAGACTGAGACATCAGGTGGGTGTTTCCAGGGCCGCGCTAGAAGCCGTAGAGGTGACTTGCAGGCAGTTTTTTAGGAGAGCAGCAGCCCCAGAGAAATCAAAACCGGATAGAACTCCTGAGCAGAAACAGGGGTCCAACTCGACACCGTCTCTGGAATGTTGCCCTCCCTGTGGTGAGCACGGGCACAGGTGGTCCCTGCTGGGCTTGTTCCCAGGTAACAAGGCCAGCAAATCACAGCCCAGGGGTCAATCCAGCCCACCACCTGTTTTGTTTTCTTTGTTTGTTTGTTTGTTTTTCCATTGGAATGATGTTGGTTCTCAAAACCATACAGATTTCAAGTGTACAACTCAACAAAACCTCCTCTGCACACTGCATCATACAACCATCACCCCAAGGCAAAGTCTCTCTCCGTCCCCATTCCCTTTGCCCATCTCCACCTACCCCCCATGGCTTTTTTTTGTCAATAACGTTTTATTGGAACATGGCCACACTCATTCCTGCACGCGGTTACGTGGCGGTGGCCAAGGTGACTAACTGGAACGGAGACCAGATGGCCCACCACGCCTCGCATGTTTACAATATGGCTCTTTGCAGAAAAATAAAATTCCAACCCATACCCTATAGCTCAATCCACTCCCAACTGCAGGAAGAAGTGTGTCATACGAACTCGAAGAACACACAAAAGTGTCAGAACCGAGAACCTAGCTCCTATCCCAAATTCTCAGCCTGGGGAGAAGCCGAAAGGTCCACTCGGCCCTGAAAGGCAGGCAAATATTAGCATCTGTTTCTACCCAAGCGTTCCCTCACTGGCAGCAGGGTCTTGCCGGTTGCTTCAGGAAGAATTATTAAGTGGTGTTATACACTGAGTAGCCAGATGATTATGATCTCTGAACGCATAATAATCTGGCCACTCAGTGTATATCCTATATAACAAAAGGCTAATGTGCAAATTGTCCCCTCGACCAGGAGTTCGACCAGCAGGCAGGCCAGCCAACCGCCCATGTCCCCTCCCCCTGGCCAGGCTGGCGGGACCCCACCCATGCACAAATTCATGCACAAGGCCTCTAATATATATACTGAGTGGCCAGATTATTATGCGTTCAGAGATCATAATAATCTAGCCACTCAGTGTATCTGTCCTACACACACACACACACACACACATAGGACCAATGGGGACTTACACCAGGGTCTGTAGCTGACATTCTGGGTAACTCAAACCCTCGCACAGAAGTCTCACCCCACCGTCTCCAAGGTTGTTCCTGGCCAAGGACAGGTGTGTCAGCCTCTGGTTGACAATCAAAGTGGAGGCGAGCTCCTTGCAACAGACTTCCGTCAGGTGACAGTTTTCCAACCTGCAGAAGCACCACACCCACAGTCAGGCGGGGAGAACATTTCCAAAGCACAACCTTCTCCGGGGAGAGCTCTTTTGGTTCACTCCCCCCACACACACACCCTCTCTATCTTGAGCCATGAGGGACCAGAAAGGAGAGAAGGGCAAGCAAAAATGTAGAATTCATCCACCTGCGACCAGACACGGAAACGAGGTATCCCCTCACACCTGTCAGAATGGCGACCATCAACAAACCAGGTGTTGCCTACGTCAGTAGGGTGTCCAGCAAATAGGGGTGTTCCCATCGCTCTCCTCTATGTGGTCCCAGATCTAAACACAATGGTGCCCCGTGGGAGAAGAGGAGACACTTACGACAACCACTGTAGGAAGCAATTTGGGTGTCTCAGGCTCCCACACAGCAACTTGACGCCCTCATCCCCGAGCTCACTGGCAGTGAGGTCCAGAGATTGCAGGGAATGGTTGACTTTGAGGGCCAAGGAGAAGTCATTCAACTGGTGAGTGAAATCAGAACAAGACCCCAACCTGTGGGATACATGGGGGAAAGTCATTCTCCTGGGAGGACAGAGACCCTACAGGCTTATGCTGCCCACAAAGACTGTATCCTGGGTGCTCATCTCATTCTACTTCAACAGGTAGCCAACCCTGGCCTGAAGGATTGGAGGGAGTTGATCTCGTTGGCTTTTCTTCAAATATCGTCATGGCCATTCAATCACTGCCCAGCCTCCTCTCAAATCTGTAATATAATTCTGTGTGAAGTTTCACCAACATGACCTGTTATTTTTTTGCTTCTCATTTTTTTTAATATGATCATCACATTCTCTGCCCGAGTCTGTCCTATTCTCACTTGGGTCTATGATATACGATTCTATAGGGGAGCCCTCACCGTGTGGCTCAGTTGGTTGGAGCTTCGTCCTGTACACCAGAAAGGTTATGGGTTCAATTCCCAGTCAGGGCACATACCTAGATTTCAGGTTTGATTCCCTGGCCAGGGGCATATGGGAGGCAACCGATTGATGTTTCTCTCACATCACATCTCTTTCTCCCCCTTCCTCTCTCTCTAAAATCAATAAAAACATATCCTCATGTGAGGATTTTTTTTAATAAAATTTTAAAAAGTGATTCTATAGGAGGAAAAAGAGTTGATGCCTGCTACTCAAAAAGTTCAACTTCACAAGTTATTAGGGACTATGCAAATTAAAACAATGAGTTACAATTTGACCTTAGGCAGCCAGGTCCAAAACTCTGTCCAGGTGTTGAGTTTAGAAGTTGCAAGGATGAGAACTGGGAACTCCCTCTGTGCACTGGGAGGACACTGAGGGAATCCATGAATCCGTTCTATTGGGCTCTGAAACCCGGCTACTCCTACAGACAGATCAGAGAGTGGGACTCCAGGACAACCTTATTGTCTGACTTACTATGTGCAAAATCTTTGCAAGTTAATAACGAGGTATCACCTCCCACCTGTCAGAATGGCTGCCATCAATAAATCCACAAACCACACACACTGGTGAGGGTGTGGAGAAAAGGACACACTTGTGCACAGTTGGTGGGAATGAGGACTGGTGCAGCCATTAGGGAAGACAGTATGGAGTTTCCTCAAAACATTAAAAACGGAACTGCCGAGTGAGCGGAGGATCCCACTTCTGGGAATATATCCTACGGATCCCAAAACACCAACTCAGAAGAATATATGCACCCTATGTTCATCGCAGCATTATTTACAATAGCTAAGATCTGGAAGCAGCCCAAGTGCCCATCAATAGAGGGGTGGGTAAAAAAAAAAGCTGTGGTACATTTATGCAATGGGATATTTTGCAGCCGTAAAAAGAAGGAAGAAACGCTTACCTTTTGCCACAGCATGGGTGGACCTGGAGAGCATTATGCTAAGTGACATGAGCCAGTCAGAGAAAGACTCAAATACCATATGATCTCACTTATGTGTGGAATCTGATGAATAAAATAAACTGATGAACAAGCTAGAACCAGAGGCGCGGGTGCCTGGAGCAGACGGACAGATCTCAGCGGGGAGGGAATGAAAGAAGCCGATGAGATTAGACAAAAAAACATAGGCATAGCCCATCGATACAGACCACAGTGTGGTCATGGCCAGAGAGAAGGGGACAGGGCCTGGGTGGATGTGGGCAAAGGAGGAGGGAGCATGGGGGACACCTGTAATAGTGTCAACAATATAAAGGGGGGGAGGGAAACGGTGCCCTAAAGCTGGGTGATGACAATCAACAATGTGATGGGTCTTCACTGACGAAGGGGACTCTCCAGAAGGAGTGAGCCCCCGGAACCAGGAGCCTGGATGCTTCTAGAGGGTTACGGAGTGGGCAGTTCAGGTGGTGGGCTGCTCTGGGTCACAGCAGACAGGCAGCATGCCGCCTGGAGTACCTCGACCCTACGCTAGAGGATGCCACAGAAGTCTGCGTGTTTCTTTGCGTTGGAGGCTCATTACTCAATGCACTATACCTGCTGGAGAGAGTGTAGAGGCTGAGACCCCGCCCCCGTGTGGTGTGATAACCAATCAGAGTCGTGCTCTGTTCCTGACAGTGATGTGAGAAATACCCGAGATGCTGCTTGCCTTGCCCCATGTACCTGAGATACTGCAGGTTGCACCTCCGGTGCTTCAGGGCCTCACACAGCAGCAGCAGCAGCATGCTGTCGCAGTGGATGCTGCCTTCCAGGATCAGGTGCGTCAGGGTCTTCTTGCCCACCAAAGCCAGACAGAAGTCCCGATAGGCGTGCACCGGGGAGACGTTCTTAATCCTGGAAACACAGAAGGGAGGGGTCCCATCTTGGCTGCTGAAAATGGTTGGTGCTCTGAACCCCGAGTGAGATGGGAGGTCACACGTCAGGATGGGAAAGGGGATGGTTCTGCACACTGAAGGGCCACGGGTTCGATTCCTATCCCTGTAGGGGAGCGTGCGGGAGGCAACCAATGGATGTGTCTCTCTCACATCAATGTTTCTCTCTCTCTCTCTCTCTTCACCCCCCCCTTCCATTCTCTCTAAAAAGAAAATCAATGGAAAAAAATATTGTCAGGTGAGGATTAACAAGAAAAGAAAAAAAGGGAAAGGTGATATGATACACTTACTTGAAGAACAAGCCAGTGGAAAAATAGCTGGAAAAGTGAGAGGCTGGGTGTGGAAGAAGCATGGGGTGATGGGGAAAGACGGAATCAGATGATGAAGTTAGCATACCCATTATCTTTGCCCATGGGATTCCCCAGATGAAATATCCGTACCCTTGTTTGTTAAATATTTTTATTGATTTTTAGAGGAGAGGAGAGGTAGAGAAACATTGATGTGAGAGCACAACATCAATTGGCTGCCTCCTGCATGCCACCTACAGGATCGAGCCCGAAACTTGGGCTGTGCCCTGACTGGGAATTGAGCCGGCAACCTTTTGGTGCACAGGACGCTGCCCAACCAATGGAGCCACATCAGTCAGGGCTCCTTATTTTTTGTACGAGAGGCCCGGTGCATTGATTCCTGCACCTGTGGGGTCCCTCGGCCTGGCCTGTGGGGATCGGGCGAAACCATTGTGAGAGGGTGCAGGCCAGGCCGAGGGACCCCACCGGTGCACAATCAAGCCGGGGAGGGACCGATGGAGGGCTCCAGGGTGTGTCCGGCCATCTTGCCCCATCCCAATCGGCAGGACCCCAGCAGCAAGCTAACCTACCAGTCGGAGTATCTGCCCCCTGGGGGTCAGTGCGCATCATAGTGCCTGGTTGAATGGTCGGAGGGACAATTAGCATTTTAGGCTTTTATATATATGGATTGTATCAGTTCCTTCAGCATTCAGCTCACACACTTCTTCCCCAACCCCTCAATGCCTACTGCCTTCTAGTAAGAATAAGTCACTTTTCCCTATACCCGCAGGTGGTCCCTGTATTTCTACAAAGTAGTACTGATGTAGGCTACAGTTAATTAAGGTTTCTAAGCTAGCAAATAAATTGGAGACTCCCTGAAGGTATGGACCATTCTGAGTAGTTGTTTAACTCAAAAACACAGATAACAGTATGGTGGTTACCAGAGGGAAGGGGGGGTGAAGCGTAGTCAAGGGTAAAGTATGTCCCCCAAAAATGCCTATACACACTTGAATAATTATAAAGGCAGTGTTTATTGAAATACATTTCATTTTCAAAACTGAGCTGTCAACTGTTAAAGTGTAATATACATTTTTGGGGGGACCCCTGTATATGGTGATGGAAGGAAATTTGACTTTGGGTAGTGGACACAAAATGCAATATGCAGATCATGTAACATAGAAATGTATGCCTGAAATCTATATAATCTTATTCACCAATGCCACCCCAATAAATCTAACAAAATAAATAAGTTTAAAAATGCACCCACAGTAGATATTTGCATACATACAAATTCTTGGCCAGACTTCATGAAAAGTACCTAGTGTGACATTTGAATCTCCCACTAGCCACCTTGAAGGATAAAAACCCTTTCATTTCTGTGTATTCTGAGCACCTGACTGGTCAGAGCCTGGACAGGCATTTGAATATTGCCCTCACATTAAAAACACACATGCATGGCCCTAGCTGGTGTGGCTCAGTGGACAGAGCATCGGCCTGTGGACCGTAGAGTCCCAGGTTCGACTCCAGTCAAGGGCATGTACCTTGGTTGCAGGCTCCTCCCCAGCCAGGGCCCTGGTTGGGGCACCTGCGGGAGGCAACCAATCAATGTGTTTCTCTCTCATCCATATTTCTCTGTCTTACCCTCTCTCTTCCACTCTCTAAAAAAAAATAATAATAATGGGAAAATATCCTCCGGTGAGGATTAAACACACACACACTCACAGACACAGATGGCCATTGCAAGGTGAGCTGAGCTTCTACTTACACCACCTTCTGGAGGTTACAGGTGACGCGGGTTATCTGCTCACACAGAATCCTCACGGAGGAGTGGCTCAGGTAGCTCTGACTCACTTCCAGAAGTGTCAGGTTCTCGTTGGAACTCAGCACAGAGCAGAGCTCCGTCCAGCGACAAAGAGAGTGATGGTCTTGCTGGGACCTAGCAGGAAGTCACGGAGAAGAGCGCCTGTTAACAGTACAGCCCCGGCCGGGTAGCTCGGTTGGTGAGAGCATCGTCCGGATACACCAAGGCTGCAGGCTCCATCCCCGGATCAGGGCAGAGGGTGGAGGCAGGATGGGAGGGAGAAACACGGGACATCTGTAGTCACGTCAACAATCAAAATCAAACTTTAGCCCTGGCCCGTGTGGCTCGGTGGATGGAGCGTGGGCCTGTGGACTGAAGGGTCCCCGGTTCAATTCCAGTCAAGGGCACATGCCTGGGTTGTGGGGTGGGTCCCCAGTGGGGGGCGTCAGGGGGGCAGCCGGTGGATGGTTCTCTCTCATCATTGATGTTTCTATCTCTCTCCTTCTCTCTTCCTCTCTCTGAAATCAATAAAATATATATATTTAAAAATATTAAACTTTAAAGAAAGAAACAAATCCAGCCGGTGTGCTCAGTGGTTGAGCATCAATCTATGAACCAGGAGGTCATGGTTGGATTCCCCATCAGGGCACACGCCCGGTTGCAGGCTGCATCCCCAATAGGGGGGCGTGCAGGAGGCAGCAGATCCATGATTCTTTCATCATTAATGTCTCTATCTCTCTCTCTCCCTCTCCCTTCCTCTCTGAAATCTATAAAAATATTTTTTAAAAAAATAAAAACACAAGTGGGGTAGGAAAGGCGAGTCCTTACCGCTCCGCCCACATGCCTGGCTCCCAGAACCTGTCATTCTCCAGGAAGATCCCATCATTCTCCAGGAAGATCCCCTTCTCCACCTGCAGCGAGAGACTGCGCAGGGCCTGGCTGTGCCTGAGGCAGAAGGACGCTTGCACGAGGTCCCTCTCACTCTGCAGGTGCAGGACCAGCTCCTTGACGGGCGCCAGGGCCTCCCTCACCAGCGCCTCCTCCTGAGACTCATAGAGGCAGCGCATCAGCTCCCTGGTGTCCGCCCTGGAGGAGAAGGGCCAGTCCCCGGCGCGCGTCACTCGCAGCAGCTCCTGCCTCACGTCCAGGGACACGCGGCAGCCGAACGTGGCCTCCAGCTCCCGGGCCCGCTCCTCGTTGGCCAGGCCGAACAGGAAGTGGCCCACGCGGGTCAGGCTGGGGTTCCGCAGCCGCTCCTCCTTGGAGAGCAGGGCGCGCACGTCCCCGATGTCCTGCGCGCAGCCGCCCGCGTCCCCCGGCCCCGCGCCGTCCAGCAGGTAGAACAGGGCGGCCAGGAACTGCTGGACGCTGAGGTGCAGGAAGGCGTAGCAGCCCTCGCAGTCCGCGTCCGCCTGCAGGACCTTGCCGTCCAGGAACGGGCGCAGGTCGGACTCGCTGACGCCCAGCCGCCCCAGGTCTTGGCCATCGAACAGGGATGTCTGCGCCCAGACGCCCCGGGCGGCCAGGAGGCTCAGGGCGTGGAGCGCAGTGGGGAGGCGCGGGGCGGGGCCGTGGCCGGGGGCTGCGGGCGGGCACTGGCCGCACAGGAAGCGCAGGAACAGCGAGGTGGGGGTCCGGCAGGTGGAGGCCGGGTCCTCCCCCTTCTCCAGCTGCCCCTTCAGACACGTGCACACGACCCAGCACACGGCGGGCGCCGCGCCCATGGGGAACAGCGCCGGGCTGCCCTTCATGCCCCGGAAGGCGCGCAGGGCCTGGTCCTGCTGCTCAAAGTGCCTCAGGAAGTAGCCCCTGCGGTCCGCCTCCAGGAAGCCCTCCACCTCGATGAACAGCGGCTGGTCCACCAGGAGCCGCAGCTCCCCCAGGGCCTCGGGGCGCGTGGTGACCAGCAGCGTGGCCTTGGGCAGCAGCTTCCTCTTCAGCAAACTGCCCAGCAGGACGGGCACGGGCTTCGGCTCCTTCCAGTCGCCACAGATGTCATGGATGAGGGACCCGGAGGGGACTCGGAGCTCGTTGAAGCCGTCGATGACAACCAGGATCTTCTGGCCCTGGGCGAGGACCTGGGGGCCGGCCTCCTGCGCATCTGGGCACTTCTTAGCCAAGAGCTCCGCGAAAGTGCAGGCGCCCTGGCGGCCCAGCTCCTTGCAGCTGAGGTAGAAGGCGGAGTGGAATGTCTCAGGGAGGTGGTCCTGTGCCCAGTCCAGCATCCACTTCTTGGCCAGCGTGGTTTTCCCCACGCCCGCTGCGCCCTGCAGCACCACGGTCAGCAGCCTGCGCTGGGAGGATGTTTTGAAACTGGAGAGCCATGTGGACTTCTGGCCTCCCTCGATGATTCTATAGTGCAAGTCATCACCAACTCCATTCCAAAATGTGTGCTTCCAGATAGAGCAGAATTTCTCCATCGCGTGGCTGGGGCTCTCTCCTTTCCACCTGGAATGAGAGGCAAAGGGGGAAAGTTGGCATGCCAGTCACTCTACTTAACCAGAACATACACTTTGTAAAGGACCAGAAATGAGGAATACCAGGAAGGAATCAAGTGTCTCGTACTGTACCAAACATTGAACGTATAAGACAGTCTCTAAGACAATATTTACCTACCTGGCTTCTCTTTTTTTATTTTTAATATATTTTTTATGATTTCAGAGAGGAAGGGAGAGGGAAAGAGAGAGAGAGAAACATAAATAATGAGAGAGAATCATTGATCAGCTGCCTCCTGCATGCCCCACACTGGGAATCAAGCCCACAACCAGGGCATGTGCCTTGACCAGGAATTGAGCCTGCAACCTTCCAGTGTCCAGGATGATGCTCAACCAACTGAGCCACCCAGCCAGGGCCATCATCCTCTGTCTCTTTTTAAACTACAATTGGTATACAATCTCACATTGGTTCTATCCATTTCAAGTAACAACATAATCCATTCCACATTTATATACCTTACACTGTGATTCCCCCAGGTGAAGGGATTGAGAAGTACAGATTGGAAGTTACAGAATAGTCACAGGGATGTAAAGTACAGCACAGGGAATATAGTCAATAATATTGTAATAACTATGGATGGGGCCAGGTGGGTACTGGAAATATCAGGGGGAAGGAACACTTTGTAAAGTACATGATTGTCTAGCTACTATGCTGTACACCTGAAACTAATACATCATGTTGGATGCAAACTGTCATTTAAAAAGACAACAAAAATGAAACTGAATAACACACTATGCCACATACACGCGGGAAGCCACTGCTTGCCAATACTATCATGAAAGTGCACCAAGGAACGCGGAAGGCCGATGGACCTTGAGCATTAGCAGGGCTGACGCTAAGCACTGATTGTTTGTGTTGAGATAGTGATGGCTCGAAGCAATTTCCTGACCTCACTGATCTTTACTGACCTTAGAGACAGTCTGTCTGCTACCTGTTTGCCGTGCTTTCCTGAGGGCAAGATGTGTATCTAAAACTGAATAAAAAACAGATAAGCCCAGGTCTCAAGTGTGCCTCTTCAAGAAAGAGGCTCCGCCTGGCCCCACCCTCTTAATAATTCATATTTGTGTCTAGTATTTTCATTTGTGTGTTGGCCCCTCCTTCAGATCCTGAACCCAGCCATGCAGGTTGCGGCACATACAGATGCTGTATCATGGGATTGTACATTTGAAACCAATGTGATTTTATTAACCAATGTCACCCCAATAGACTTAATATTTTAAAATTCAAAAAAATTTTGTTTAATTTACAAAGAACAAATTTGCCCAGCCAGTATGGCTCCATGGTTGAGAATTGACCCATACACCAAGAGGATGCCAGTCAGGGCACATGCCTGAGTTGTGGGCTTGATCCCCTAGTGGGAGCACCATGCTGGAGGCAGCCAATCAATGTTGGTATTTTTCTCTCGTCAATGCTTCTCTCTCTCTCTCTCCTTCTCTCTCTAAAATATAAAATCAATAAAAATATTTTTTAATTTTTTTGTTTTAATTTTTTATTGTTTATATTACATATAGTAGTACATATGTCCCCTTTTTCCCCCCATTGACCTTCCCCCAACCTCCCCTACCCCATCGCATGCATGAGGTATTTTTAAAAAAATAACATGTCTGCCAATGATACATCTGATAAGGGGTTAATTTCCAACATATATGAAGTACTCATACAATTCAACAAAAGGAAGACAAACAATCCAATTTAAACATGGGCAAAGGACCTAAATAGACACTTCTCCAAAAAGGACATATAAATGGCCAAAAGTCATGAAAAAATGCTCAATGTCACTAATCATCTGAGAGATGCAAATTAAAACTACAAAAAGGTATCACCTCATACCTGTCAGGATGGCTACCATCAATAAATCAAAAAACAACAAGTTCTGGCGAGGATGTGGAGAAAAGGGAACCCTAGTTCACTGCTGGTGGGAATGCAGACTGGTGCAGCCACTGTGGAGAACAGTATGGAGTTTCCTCAAAAAACTAAAGATGGAACTCCCATTTGACCCAGTGATCCCACTTCTAGGAATATGCCCTAAGAATCCCAAAACACCAACTAAAAAGAATAAATGCATCCCTATGTTCATAGCAGCCTTATTTACAATAACTAAGATCTAGAAACAGCCCAAGCACTCATCAGTAGATGAGTGGATAAAAAAAGCTGTGGTACATTTACACAATGGAATACTGTGCAGCTGTCAAAAAGAAGTATCTATTACCCTTCAAGACAACATGGAGAGACCTGGAGATTATTATACTAAGCAAAATAAGCCAGTTAGAGAAAGACAAATATCACATGATCTCACTTATAGATGGAATCTAATGAACAAAATTGAACCAGAGGCATGGAAACATGGAACAGACTGACGAATCTCAGAGGGAAGGGGGAGTGGATGGGCAGAAAGAAATTAACCAAAGAACTTATATGCATATATGCATAACCCATAGACACAGACAACAGTGTGGTGAAGGATTGGGGTGGGGAGGGAACTGGATGAGGGGGCAATCGGGGGTTCAAGGAGACATCTGTAATACTCTCAACAATTAAGAAAAAAGAATCTGCTCTCCCCCACACACACACCCTATACATGGCCTCAACCAATTAAATAAAAGCAAATTAAAATCTTTACATCCTCGGGTGTTAAGTGGGCAACAGTAGGGATGAGTCACAAGATGAAATACAACTGTTTAGCAAAGACAGAGGGGAAATTACGTCCTATCAGAAGATGGGGGTGGGGGAAGAAGATGGATCATGCAAAATGTTTCAAAGCACAATGGATAAAAAGAGCTCTTGATCATTCTCTCCCCCCCCCCCTTCCTTCCTCTCTCTCTAAAAAAAAATAAAATATTTTAATATATTTAATATAAAATATAAAGTCAAAACAGAACAAAAACCATCAAGTCACACACTCTGCAAGACCTCCAACCCCTCAGATGGAAAAGTCACAGGAACATGGGCGCCCCCAGAACTCCAAAGACCCGCTTGAGTATCCGCGTCATGGATACATCCTGATAGTGTCCTTTTTCAATGCTGTCTTGGAGCAGCATGCATTTGGTTTTGTGAGGAAGAAACTTAAAAGGGAGACTGGGCGAGCATTAGGCTGAGCAAAATAAGCCAGGCAGAGAAAGACAAACGTCACATGATCTCACTTATAGCTGGAGTCTAATGAACAAAATAAACTGATGAGTAAAACAGAACCAGAGGCATGGATGCCTGGAACAGATCTCAGAGGGAGGAGGGTGGGGGTAGGGTGGGAAGAGAATTTATAAGAATTTATATACACATTTGCATAACCCATGGACACAGACAATAGGGTGGTGAAGGCCTGGGGTGAGGCAATGGGGGGAATGGGGAACATCTGCATTAGTAGCAACAATAAAAATGTTTAAATAAAATAAAAACACTAAGCAATCAACAGGAGCAAATCACTGTTAAGCAAACTCCATATTTTTTTCAGGTTTCACCGGCTTTTCCACTAAAGCCCTTTTGTGTTCCAGGAGCCAATCCACGTGGCATTGAGTCAATTTGGTATTTCCATCAGCCTCCATGTCCTCGTGTATCAAGTTATCTGTTATAACTGTAACCCTATAGTTCTATACTAATAAAATATCTATTTTTACATAATGAAAAAAGTGGGGGGGAACACAGCACGTCGGCCACATTTTTCCGGTTCGGATTGAAGGAAGTGATTTCGGGGAGGTGGTGAGTTTAGGAAGTTAGACGCCAGGCTCGTGTGGGCCGGGACACACGGGTGCAGCGAGGACTTGGAGGTGAGAACAGCTGCTCATAGGAACCCCATTGGGAGAGTGAGAAACTAGGTCCGGCTGTGAGAGCCCACGCGGGGAGCTTGACGAGCAGACCAGCATGAGGGGAGAATGAGGTCTGGTGGAATTTATTCAGTTAACCCCTCACCTGAGGATATTTTTTCCATTGATTTCTAGAGAGTGGAAGGGAGAGGAAGGAAAGAGAGAAAGGAAGAGAGAGGGAGGGAGGTTGGTTGCCTCCCGCCCGCCTATGTGTGACCAGACTGGGGTTGGGATGGAACCTGCAAACGAGGTATGTGCCCCTGACCAGAATGGGACCCTTGAATGGGCCAGCTGGCGCTCTAACCACTTAGAAACACCGGCCAGGGCTGGTCGGATGGAATTTTTGAGCAGACAGTGAGGAGAGGGAAGGCTTGCACCTACAGAAGGCACACCCAGAAAAGCAGGATGAAGCAGGCGGGAAGGTAAGCAGAGAGTCACCCCCGGGTCAATGGAGATCTCCGCTTACCCACTCAGAACATGGTCCTACATGACTCAAAGGAGACCGGCCAGGATGGAAATTAACACCAACTACCCGCCCAGCATGGCTTAGCTGTTGAGCGTAGACCCATGACCCAGGAGGTCATGGTTCCATTCCTGGGTTGCAGGCTAGATCCCCAGTGTGGGGCGTTCAGGAGGCAGCCAATTGGTGATTCTCATCATGAATGTTTCTATCTCCCTCTCTCCTTCTCCCTTCCTCTCTGAAATCAGTAAAAATATTTTTAAAAAAAAACAACAACAACTGAGATCTCACTTTCTAGGAAGGGAGCGCGGGGCAGCAAAACCACATATCAGATATCAGAGCCACATGGTGCGCCCGCTTGGAGGTGTGAGCTCTCGGGACCACTGAGGGGGGTGGGGCTTAGCTCAGTGAGGGAGGAATGGGTGGAGGCGGAGGAGGAAGTCAGAAAGGTTTCCTACAAACAGGTAAGGAGTTTGTGCACATGTTGGAAGCCCCACTGACCCTGCTCCCTGTGGGTAATAAGTCATTGAAGTCCTGTTTCCACCCACACGCTTGGGGGGTTCAGCCAACTGCCCCACACAGGCAGATAAGACTTGAGAGGGAGCTTAGGAAAACGAGCAACGAGTGGGTGGTGGAGCCAGGTGAGTAGCGTTTCCCTGGTGAGAGGTCTGAGTGAAGAAGGATAAAGGCCGAAGCTGATAACCAGGCAGGAGCTGAGCAGAATGAGCCTGAGAGGCCCTATCCTGGTGAAATGAAAATTAAGGCACCTGGGCCCTGGCCCCATAGCTCAGCTGCTTAGAGCATCCTCCCCAGAGGCCAAAGCCCAGTCAGGGCACATACAAGAAGCAACCAACGGTCCAGCTAGCGTGGCTCAGTGGTTGAGCGTCTACCTATGCGCCAGGAGGTCACGGTTGGATTCCCAGGCAGAGCACTTGCCCAGGTTGCAGGCTCAATCCCCAGTGTGGGGCGTGCAGGAGGCAGCCTCTCAATGATTCTCTCTCATCATTGCTGTTTGTGTCTCTTCCTTTCCCTTCCTCTCTGAAATCAATTAAAAAAAATTTTTAAGCAATGAATGAATGTGTAAATAAGTGAAACAACAAACCAATCTTTCTCTTCCTCCCTCTCTAAAATCAATTTAAATTTTTTTAAACTTACAATAAATAAAAGCACCTACTAAACTGTGCACCTGAAACAAATATAAAATATTGAATATCAACTGTAATAGAAAAATAAATGAATAAAAGTCAGTCATGCTATTGCCAAAAAAAAAGAAAGAAAAATTTAAATAAAGGCACAAAGGCACCTGCTTGGAAGCAGTGCTGTGCTACAGCCTGAAGGACAGGATTGTTACAGATGCCACGTGTGTCCTTAGCAACAGTACCCTCACACTATCACCATAGGCATTGCGGGGGGGGGAAGGAAGGGGAGAGGAGAGAGGGGAGGGAACTGTGAATTCCATGGCATCCCTGTCCTGAAGCCTGCATTTCTGTGACGCTTGTATCTGTCTTTTGGGACCCAGCTGTGATACCTCCCAATCTACAGATGAAAGACCGAAAACAGCCCCAGTGCCCATCAGAAGATTAGTGGATGGAAAAGCTGTGGTGCATTACACCATGGAATACTATGCAGCTGTGAAAAAGAGGTATCTCTTACCCTTTGCCAACAGCATGGAGGGACCTGGAGAGTATTGTGCTAAGTGAAATAAGCCAGTCGGAGAAAGACAAGCATCACATGATCTCACTTATATAGGGAATCTAATGAACAAAATTAACTGACGGACAACATGGAACCAAGGCATGGATACGTGGAAAAGACTGATAAGGGGGTTTGGTGAGGAGGGGAAGAGACTGGATGAAAGAAGGTGAAGGATTAGCCAAAGAACCTATGAGCACAACCCATAGACACAGACAACAGTGTGGTGATGGCCAGAGGAAAGGGGGTGGAGGGCTCGATGGAAGCGGGCAACAGGGTGTGGGGGGAGATAGGGACATCTGTCATAGTATCAACAATAAAAATAAAGACTGAAGCTCAAAAGCATGCTCCACCCGAAATGAGGAGAGGCAGGAGGGGGCGGGGGCGGTGCCAGGAAGCCACAGATGGACCGGCGAGATCTCTCTGGGGCCACAAAAACATTCTGAAATCAGATTGTGGGGGGGTTACACAACTCCGTATGTCTACTAAACGTCACAGCCCGCCTAAAACAGGGGGGGGGGGGGTAGGAGATGGAATTATACCTCAACGGGACACTTATAAATGACAGAGGGGGGTGGGGATTGCATATGGAAGCACGGGGAGCTGCCCCCTCTCAACCCGTTTTCTCATCCTTGTAAAAGGGAGCTCAGCCTGAAGACCTCAAGTCATCCTTCTACAAGTCTCACAGAGACCCTTTAAAGCTAGCAACAAGATAGAACCGGAGCAACTAAAGCAGTAACTGCTGTGTACTTAAAAGACAGAGAGCCCTAACCGGTGTGGCTCAGTGGATAGACCGTCGGCCGGAGGACTGAAAGGTCCAGGGTTCGATCCCCGTCAAGGGCATGTACTTTGGTTGCGGGCACATCCTAGTAAGGGGTGTGCAGGAGGCAGCTGATCAATGCTTCTCTCTCGTTGATGTTTCTAACTCTCTATCCCTCTCCCTTCCTCACTGTAAAAATCAATAAAACATGTTTTTTTTAAAAAAAAAAAAGAGAGAGAGAGAGAGAGACAGACAGACAGAGAAAGAGGAAGAGAGCTGGTACTCACCGCCTAAGGCGAGCGCTTAGGTCTGGCCTGAGAGTATCCCACGCAAAGGAACCCCCCCAATAAGAGCAGCTCTGCTGCCCGCCCACGATCCGTGATTGGCCGGGGAGCAGATCTTCCCGCCCAGGGTATTGAAATAGCCCCACTGTGATCATCAACGTGCGCTTCTTCACCTTGAAAAGGAGACTCACATTGAAATGACCTGGGCCCTATTTGGGGTGATCCTAATGGAACTGGTCAGAAGCTCCCCGGTGATTTGAATGCTCAGTCTCACTCCTAGACCATCAGGGCGGGGTTTTCAACCTCTCCAGATGGACGACTCTTTGGGGGCGGGGTATGGAGGGGTTATGGTGGGGTGTTTATCAGCATTCCTGGCCCCTGGCCCCCACCCATGAGGTGTCAATAGCATCTCCAGTTGTGACCACCATAAAGGTCCCCAAACATTGTCACATGTCGCCAGGGGTTGAGAACCACTAACGTGGTTGCAATTGGGTGCTTTCTAGCACCAAGTGGATTGAAATGCATGCACATTCTATGTTCAATAAAATGCATATATTAGGCCCTGGCCAGGTAGCTCAGTTGGGTAGAGTGTCATCCAGATACACCAAGGTTTCGGGCTCAATCCCTAGTCAGGGCACATACAAGAATCTCTGTCTCTCTCTCTCTCTCTCTTTTTCTCTCTCTCTCCCCTTCTCTTTCCCTCAAATCAATGAGAATATCCTCAGGTGAGGATTAAAAAGAAAAAGAATGACATGAAAGTCAGTGCCTTGAGCTGTTAGCTAAGCACAATAACTATCCAGCTAACTAAATTAATAAATCACCACATGCATAAATTAAAGCATACAATTGCTTATTGACCACATAGTTTAGGGTTCAGAAAATCAACCTGAAGGCAAAATAATTACATATATATGTATGGACTCATATGTACCATGAGCCAGTTATTACATTATTTCTTTTAACCATCCTATGATGTTTGTACACTCTTTTTTTTTTTAAGTGGTTACAGGGCTGGGGGTTGAGCCTGCAACCGAGGTATGTGCCTTTGACCAGAATCAAACCCAGGAGTCTTCAGTTCACAGGCTGATGCTGTGAACTGAGCCAAACCAGCCAGGGCTATGTATACTCTTTTTTAAAGGATATATTTTTATTGATTTCAGTGAGGGAGGGAGAGGGAGAGAAGATAGAAACATCAATGATGAGAATCATTGATCAGCTGCCTCCTGCATGCCCCCTACTAAGGACTGAGCCTGCAACCCAGGCATGTGCCATTGACCAGGAATCAAATCATAATCTCCTGCAACAGCCTTTGTAGGTGTACTCTGAACACCACCCTCCCCCCGCCATTGACAAGTGAAGAAATTGAGACTGAAATATTGAGTGGCATCCCCCTCAAGTTCACAGAATTCATGGGTGGCAAGGAAAGGAATGGACTTCAACAGACTTCTATTGGAGTGAGTTTGGGTGTGACAGATGGAGCCTGAAATGGTGGCTAAATATGAAAAAGAGGAACGATGTGGCCAGAACAGAGCATGGGGTGAGCTGATAGGAAGCCACAATCAAAAATACTTTGACAGAATGCCCAGTGTCGTTAAAACAGAGCCCAGCCCAGGCCTAGGTCTCTGCAAGGGGGCAGGTGAATGAGGTGAAGAGGGCAGGACCATCACCTGGAGAGGAAGAAATAAAACCCACCCCAACCTCAAACCACCTGCTTCAAAATAAGCTCCCCAAATTCTGCCATTTCTGACAACGTGGATGAACCTGGAGGACGTTATGCTAAGTGAAGTAAGTCAGAGAAAGACAAATACTGCATGACCGCACTTATAACTGAAATCTAAAAACCCTAAACTCAGAAACAAAGAGTAGAATTGTGGTTACCAGGGCGTGGGAGTGGGGGAAATGGGAAGTTGTAAGTCAAATGATACAAACTTCCCCTTCTACAATGATTAAGTCCTGAGGATAGTAATTTTATCATTTTTTAAAATTTTATTTAATCTTTTAATATGTTTTTTTTTATTTCAGAGAGAAAGGGAGAGGGAGAGAGAGAGAGAAACATCAATAATGGAAAGAGAATTATTGATCGGCTGCCTCCTGCACACCCCCTACTGGGGATGGAGCTTGAAACCCAGGCATGTGCCCTTGACTGAAATTGAACCCAAACCCTTCAGTCCACAGGCCGACGCTCAATCCACTTAGCCAAACCAGCTTGGGCAGCAGCATAGTCATTTCAGTTAACAGTATGATATTATGTATTTGAAAGTTGCTAAGAGGTATGAAATGTTCCTACCAACAAAACAACAACAAAAAACATGGTAATTACGTGAAGTGATGGCAGTGTCAGCTAGCGTTGCAGTGGCAATCATACCGCAATGTATGCATGTATCAGATCAACACATTGTGCACCTTAAACTTACACAATGCCATATGTCAATTATATCCCAATCAATAAAAGTAGAAAGGAATGAGGTACTGCCCTGGCAGGTGTGCTCCATGGTTAGAGCATCGGCCCAAACACTGGGCTTGTCTCTCAGGTTTGATTCCTGGTCAAGGGCACGTACCTGGGTTGCATGTTGGATCCCTACCCAAGACCAGTGGATGTGTCTCTCACATTGGCCTCTCTCTCCTCCCTCTCTCTCTCTCTCTCTCTCTCTCTCTCTCTCTCTCTCTCTCTCTCTCTCCCTTGCCTCCACTCTCTCTAAAAATCAATGGAAAAAATATCCTCAAGTGAAGATTAACAAAACAAACCAAAAAAAAAAAAAAGGAATGAAGTGCCTGCTGCATGCTGCAACACAGATGAAAACATTGTGCCAAGATTCAGAAGACCACCTGTTAGGTGGTTCCATTTCTATGAAATTTCCAAGAAAGTCAACCCTGCAGAGACACAAAGTAGATTGCCTGGGGCTGTGGTAGAAACGGGGTAAACTGTAAAGGGGAATTTGAAATCTTAGCGGAGCTGTGGAAGATTTCAAAACTGGATTGTGGCAATGATTGCATAAATTGGGAAACTTAGTAAAAGTCATTGAATTATGCACACACAAAACTCTTTCTAAGAAGTTTTTTTTTTCTGAGTGCCTTCTCAGACTCTGCTGCTGGTTGTGACTGTCATTCTAAGTCAAGAATCAGCAGACTTTCTCTAAAGGCCAAATACTAAATGGCAAGACACTGGGTCTCCATTGCAACTACGCAATTTTGCTATAGTAGCAGAAAATCCCAACTTCTGGGGAATATTATCAGGTGAGAATTAAGAACTCAATAATCCAGCCTTGCGGTCTGTGCTCCTAAAAGCTGAAGCCAAAACAGCTTGAGAGCAAAGAAATGTTAAGGAGTATGCCTGAAAATGGTTCTTTAACAAAAATAGTCATTGTTGTGTTTAAGGTCTCCATTTGTGGCTCTGACAGATGGAGATAGATTAGATAGATGGATGGATGGATGGATGGATGGATGGATGGATGGATGGATGGTGGATGATGAAGGAAGGAAGGAAGGAAGGAAGGAAGGAAGGAAGGAAGGAAGGAAGGAAGGAAGAAAAATGGATGGATGGTAAATGGACAGATGGAAGGATGAAGAGACAAAAGAATAATAGATGGATGGATGGATGGATGGATGGATGGACAGACAATGGATGAATGGACAGATAGATGGTGGATGGATGGATAGACAGATGAATGAGGGATAGATGGATAGAAAGACAGATGGATAGATAGATAGTAGTTAGATGAGTGGATGGAAGGAAGGAAGGAAGGCAGGAAGGAAGGAAAGAAGGAAAATGGATGGATGGTTGGATGAATAATGGATGGATGATAAATGGGTGGGTGGAAGGATGAATGGACATATAGATGATGAATAGATGGATAGACAGATGGGTAGATAGATAGTAGATAGATAAATGAATAGGTGAATGTATTGATTGATGGATTGATTGATTGATATGGATATTTTTCCCTAGTGTCAGAGACAGGAAACCCTATTTAACTACTTTTGACCTGTCTGCCTCTGAGTAGAGCATTCAATTATCTTCTAAGTTCTGGAAAAACCCCTTCTTTTCAGCCACAGACACCCCCAATTATAACCTCTACACCATGTTACCCTACATTGATGGTGGGGACACACACACACACACACACACACAGAGGCTTTTTCTTTCCTTGCTTATGGTACCAGACTTCAGTAAGTAACTCAAGTAAACATGTGGTGACCATCCATCCTTACTTCTTCCCTTTCCTATAAGCTCCAGAATCAACCACTCATTGCATCTCTGGTATTCCTAGCCGTGGCCAAGTACCTCAGTTCGTTAGAGTGTTGTCCCAATACATCAAGGTTGTGGGTTCAATTTCCAGTCAGGGCACATATAAGAATCAACCAATGAATGCATAAATAAGTGGAACAACAAATCAATGTTTCTCTCTCTCAAAAAAAATTGATCAATAAAAAATTTTCTAAAGAATTCAGTTTCATCTCAAGCATAATTTTCTGTTTTCAGATTATACCAATGGAAGCTATTTATGTTGATTTGTTTTAAATTTTTACTATTTTTTTATTGATTTTAAAAAGAGAGGAAGGGAGAGATAGCAACATAATGAGAGAGAAACATCAATTGGCTGCCTCTTGCACACCTCCTACTGAATTGAGCCCACAACCCAGGCATGTGCCCTAACTGGGCATCAAACCTCAACCTCCTGGTTCATGGGTCGAACGAAGCTCAACCACCGAGCAACTCTGGTTGGGCTTGATTTTTTTTTTTTTAAATGAGAGTCAGGTGAGAGTGTGAGCGTCAGGATGATTTTGAGGGCTGTTGAACAAGCCTGGAGACTCCTGGTCAGGGATGCCCTGAGACTCCCACAGGCCAGGTCTGATGTGGGCACTGCCGCTCCTATCACAGACCACACATACTTCAGCCTCATTGCTGCTCCGTCATCAGCAGGAGCCTTGCATCCTCACAATTAGTCACCAGCGGCTCTAGCCCAGCATCCCACCTGCAACCAAGAGGGGCAATGGGAACTCCACCTCAAAGCCCCTATTCTTCCTTGCCCCATGGACCTCATGGAACGGAGGCTGGGGAGAGAATGGCCTAGCATTTACTGCTCCCGTCGGGGGGGGAATGTTATTCTTATACCCAAGGAAGAGTTATTTTTTTAATGCTCTCTGGAGGATATTTTTCCATTGATTTTTAGACAAAGTGGAAGGAAGGGAAGAGAGGGGGAAGGGAGAGAGAGAAAGAGAGAGACAGGGCCCTAGCCAGTTTGGCTCAGTAGATAGCACATTGGTGTGCAAACTGAAGGGTCCAGGTTTGATTCTGGTCAAGGGCAAGTACCTCGGTTGCAGGCTCCCAGCCTGGTCGGGGGCTTGAGGAAGGCAACCAATCAATGTGTCTCTCTCACATCAGTGTTTCTCTCTGTCTCTGTCTCTCCTTTCCAATCTCTCTAAAAATCAATGGGGGGAAAATGTCCTTGGGTGAGGATTTTTAAAAAGAAATTATTTCTTTCCTGTTCATTATCCTGTAGAGGATCTTACCCTACTTTAAAAGATTAAAGTGGGGCACAGAACATACAAATTAGATAGACTGACAGAAGGGCTTCTTGTTTCTTTTTGTTTATTTTGGTGTTTTTGAGCTATAGTGGCAACATTTATTAGTGAGCCCTTGACAAGGCAGCCACAGTGGGTGACGCACTTCCGGGGGGCGGGTCCAGCAGTAGGAGGCTGTGGACCTTGGGGATCTGCTTGGAGATACCACACCCACATCTCCTTCTGCGCTGACAGCAGTTTGAAGTTTAGATGGTCAATGACGTCATGCTGTCAGCTGTGGCTGCAGGCCTCCCAGAGGAACTAGGAAAAGGGATATGGACCTGCCTTGGCTTTCCCTTTGGGGGCGGGGCCACACCCACACTCACTGGAGGGCGGGGTCACTTTCACACAAGTCTGCCCAGCATTCCTGAAGCCAGCAGCCCTCCAGGACTCAGGATCATGTCCCTGGATCTTCCCACCCTGCTCTACCTCGGTGAGTCTGGATAGAAGGGCGGCAGGAAGGTGGTTCTGTAAGGCGGAGCTGTTCTCACCTGTGTTTCCTTCCAGGGTTGTATCTAGCCCAGGGCAGTTGGGTTCAGGAAGGTGAGTATTCCCTTTAATATTCCCAAGGACTAAGAAGGGTTTGGCCAGATTTCAGCTCTTGGGGGCTGGGAAGAGGGGTCCTGGCCTTTAAATTCCTGGCTGTAAGAGCAGAGGAAGTGGAGGGTGGCATGAGAAACAGACACACCTGTAAATTTATTACCGCTTCTTCTAGGAAGTCTCCCCCCACCTGTTATCACAGCTCAGCCTGGATCCATGGTCCCATTTAATATATCAGTGACCATCCTGTGCCAAGGGCCTCCAGACGCTGAAGCCTACGAGATACATAGAGTGAGAGAACCTTCAACTAAAGACACAAGGAAATCACTGATGGCTGGGAACACTCTAAATATCGCAAAGATGGAACCAGACCAGACAGGACTGTACCGCTGTTCCTATAGAATTGCAGGGCACTATTCCCAACTCAGTAACATCCTGCGTGTGGTGATGACAGGTGAGTGGGACTTAGGCAGCAGGGCCAGGAGGGACCTCTTTGCAGAGGGGAGAACCAGGCTCTAAGATACGGAGCAGGAAGCAGCAAAGCCTCTACCTTAGGAAGGCATCAGGGATGATGCAGAGACACATTCCCTCAGGGCAGGACACGGAGGGGATAGAAGCCAGAGCCACATCTGCTCCCGGGGAACAGGGAGGCACAGTGCATGGACATGGCTTCCCTTTATCAACAACTTCCTTCTTTCTCAGGATCTTATGACAAACCCTCACTCTCGAGCATGAGTGGCACCGTGGTGGCTTCAGGAGACCATGTGAAGTTACAGTGTTTCTCCAGTATCAAATTTGAAGCATTTATTCTCACCAAAGAAGAGGCACCTCAGTTCACCCAGAGACAAAGCTCCACCGCCCAGGACAATGGACAGCAGACCACCTTCCACCTGGACCGTGTCACCGCCACACAGGCAGGGACCTACAGGTGCTACGGTGCCTTCAGCAAAGACCCCTATGTGTGGTCTCACCCAAGCGACCTATTGCAGCTTGTGGTCAGAGGTGAGGAAGCTGGTCCATCCCCATGTCCCCTTCTGGAGATGACACTGTCCACTTAGAGCAGTGACTGGGAGAAAGAGAACAGCATGGTGGGAAGCCCTTGTCAATACCATATGCTTCCACAAAAGCTATGAGAACCTCACCCCTCATCCAATCAGCAGGGCTCCTGCCACATGCCCAGGGGCTGGGAGAGCGTGTAGTTCATTGTGAGTTCAGGAAGAAGGAACCTGAGCACAGATGAAACAAAATATGTCCATTTCATCCCCGTTTGCAGAAGCTGCTGATAATCCTGATCCCACAGAACCCAGCCGTCCTCATGGTGAGTAACTGGTAGTCTTTTATTTTTTTTAACTGTAAGGAGACCATTTACAGAGGTAGAAGAAGTAAGTCCTAGAAGAAAGGGGCTTAGGAAACAAGTTATGGAGGTAAAGCAAGGGCCCTTTGAGCTTGGCAGTGAGGAAGCTAATGGTAAGGTGTCTGGTGGGGGAAGCAGGGAAGAAAAAGGGAGATGGAGAGGGAAGGGAATAGCACAGTCAGGCTCTATGGATGGAGAAAGCCAACTGGTAGTCTTTGCAGAAGGAGAAGGAAAGGTGAAGGGAGATTAGGTGCAAATGGAACGAGGGAGAGAGAAGCTTTAGTGCCCACGGAGTACCAGGGAGGCCATCCCCATCAGCTGAGTCAATAGTTTGCAGAGGGGCGTCCCAAAGAAGGACCAGGCAGGGCTCCCATGGAGAAGACTGAAAGCTCCTCACACGGTCCCCACCTCTGTCTTTCATGACCCCAGAATTTTTTAAGGAAATCACCACAGGCTCCTAATGACCAGAGGAAAGAAGGCAGATATTGCTTATGCCGTGAGTGGCTGGGCAATGACCTCCCAGATCCAGGAGACTGGAGACAAGAGTTCAGGTGAAGGACATCTTATTGGGAGGACCTTTGGCTCCTCCTCTGTGACCTCTGTCCTTTCTCTCTCAGGACCTGCTGGTTGGATTGTGTCCCAGGTGAACCAAGTCCGGCTGAGTCTGGCTGGCCTGGTTCTCTTGGCTCTGGTGGTCGTGTTGGTGGAGGCCTACTACAGCCACAAGAGGTCCTTCCACGGACTCAGATGAGACCCCCCTCCACACCTGGGCATCATGACAAACACTGAGGACACTCGTGGTGTCCAAGGACAGTGTTGACCTGAGGGGCGGGTGAGCACAGGAAACCAGGCGCTGGCGGTGTTGTCTACCAGATGATGGGGTGTGTCTGTCTCCTGCAGAATCGGGCACAATGTCCCAACATCACCGTGAATTAATGCAGTACTAATGGGTTCTCTTGGAGTTCTGAAGAGCAAATGCCTAAAATGTGTCCACTGGCCTGCATGGCATTTTTTTAACGTATCTTTTATTGTTGGAAATATTACAGATGTTCCTTTCTTTTTCCCATGGACCCCATCCAACCTGCACCATGCCCCCACCCAGGCCTTCACTGCATTATAATCTGTGCCCATGGTTTTTGCATATAAGTTCTTTGGTTCATCTCTTCCCAACCCCCGACCCCCAGGCCCCTTTGTCTGAGACTCATCAGTTTGTTCCATGCTTCTATGTCTCTGGATCTATTTGTTCATCAATTTATTGTGTTCATTAAATTCCACATAGGAGTGAGATCATGTGGTATTTACCTTTCCCTGACTGGATTAGTTCACTCGCCATGAAAAATTAAAAACGGACCTTCCATTTGACCCAGTGGTCTCACTCCTAGGAATATATCCTAAGAAGCCCGATATACCAACCAGAAAGAATATATACACCCCTGTGTTCATAACAGTGTTGTTTACAATAGCTAATATCTGGAAACAGCCCAAGTGCCCATCAGTAGATAAGTGGATACAAAAGTTGTGGTACATTTATACAATGGAATACTATGCAGTTTTTAAAAAAAGAAGGATGTATGCTATTTTAAAGTAATTTTATTGGGGTGACATTGGTTGATAAGATTATATAGGTTTCAAATGTACAATTTTATGATACATGATCTACATATTGCAGTGTATACTCTTCAGCCATTAGAGCAGATGAAATACTGCCATTTGTAACAACATGATTGGACCTTGAGAATATTATGCTAAGCAAAACGAGTCAGGAAAAGCTAAGAACCATATAATTTCACTCATATGTAGGATATAAAACTGAAATTCATAAACACAGACAACAGTATGGTTATTGCCAGAGGAATGGAGTGAACGGGTAGTAAAGGGGACCACCCACCTGGCATTGCTCAATGGTTGAGCATCAACCTATGAACCAGGATGGCACGGTTTGATTCCCTGTCAAGCACATGCCCAGGTTGCAAGCTCCATCCCCAGTGTGGGACCTGCTGGAGGCAGCCCATCAATGATTCTCTCGAACCATTAAAGTTACTATCTCTCTCTCACTCTGCCTTCTTCTCTGAAATCAATAAAAATATATCTTCTTTGAAAAGGGGGTAAAGAGGACCAAATAGATGGTGACCTAAGAGGATTTGACTTTGGTGAATATGGAGGCTCCCCAGAAAATGCAGATAAAGTTATCGCCCGGCTGCTGTGGCTCAGTTGGTTGAGCATCATCTCAGGCACCAAGAGGTCACTGGTTCAATTCCAGATCAGGGCACATGCCTGGGTTGCAGGTTTGATCCCCAGTAGGGGGGCGGGGCATGCAGGACATAGCTGCTCAATGTTTCTCTCTCTCTCCCTCTCTCTCTCTCCCTCTTCCTTCTTTGCTCTCTAAAATAAATAAAATATAGATGAGAGAGAAAGGTGGTATAAATGGTGTTTAGATAGATAGTAGGATGATAGGGAAATATAATAAATTGTATATAGATAATATATAGATAATTACAGATAGATATATACATGACAGAAAGGTAGGTAGATGAGAGAGAACGCTGGTATGGATGATAGATAGATAACAAAAATAGATGATAGATAAATATAATAGATTATAAATAGATACATATTAGTAACAGATGGAAATATACATGATAAAACATAGGTAGACAAAAGATAAAGAGACAGAGAAACAAAAAGGCATATTTTGCCCCAGTGTCAAAGATAATCAAGTTGTATCTAACCATGTGGACCTGTCTCCTCTTCCTCTCAGTTGGAATCTTCCATTATCTTCTTAATCCTGAGAAAACCCCAATTTCTCATCTGTGATTATCTCACCTTACACCCTCTACTCTAAGCCCAGGCCATGCACCAATGGCACAAACACGGGGTCTCACTTCCTCAGCTAATTGAACTGCTTGTGATGATGCTGGGGTTAAGCTTAGGTGGGTGTTGACTGAAACAACACAACCACAGGAAAACCCTAGAAGCAGCAGGAAATATTTCTAAACCTGAAGAACCAGGTGGAATTTATCATTGTCTACAGTGTCCTTGGGGTCTGATGAATGAAGACATGAACAAATAACTTGAAGCATTAACCCAATCCACCACAGTTCTTATGAAGATTATGTGCAACTTTCCCCACAAGATCTTGATAAAAAAATGAAAACCCAGTAAAGGTCAGCTGTTCCACCACATCAGATTTGAGAGTGACTCATGTGGATGCAAAAGACGAAGATTTTAAATCTAAGTTATATGTTTACTGAGAAAAGTGGATGGCATAGCTACTCAGTAAAGTCCAGCCAGTGAGATGGTTTAAAAACAAAGAGTCAATGCCCAGCCAGTGGGGCTGAGTAGTTGAGCGTTGACCTATGAACCAGGAGGTCCCTGTTTGATTACCAGTCAGAACACATGCCTAGGTTGTGGGCTCTATCCCCTGTGTGGGGCCTGCAAGAGGCAGTCAATCAATGATTCTCTCTCATCATAGATGTTTCTACCTCTCTCTCCCTTCCCCTTCTCCTCTCTGACATCAATAAAAACATATTTTTAATAAACAACAAAAGGGTGAAGAGAAGCTGGCAATCGAATAAACCTCTTTCCTTTTATCAGCAAAAATAAAAGAACCAAGGGCTAACAAAACGCAGTGAGGTTACCTTGCTTTGGTTCATCACTTTCACCCATGGACAGAGTCAGTACTGACAGCGTGGTGGGCACATGCACAGCAAACAAAGAACTAATAATTATGTCACTGCCTCCCTAGTCCGGTCTGCTCTGGGCCACATGCACACACTGTGAGTATAGCTTTGCAGAAGACACAATTATTGACCCATTTTGTACCTGAATCGAAGAAAGCTCAGCATACAGTAGCAGAAACCATGAGCTCACAGAGTATTTCAGAGGTGATCTCAGAGTAAGAACTACTTCTGTCCGCTTCTTCATCTGTGATCCCTCTTACTGCTCACTTTATACAGAAAGATTAAATGCCATGAGGAATTGGGGACAGAAAATAGATACCAAGCGGGGCTAATGGAGGTTTAGAGTTCAGATGACTAACATCATGATCTCAGATGCCTCTGCAAGGCTTTAGCAAAAGAGGTTGTAAAATGCCTTCACTCTGGGGGTGAGAACCAAGGCCCTCCTACCACTTCCTGTTGCTTGGTGTGATTTTCAGAGAAATCCGTTCCGCATACAGGCAGCATCGCTGAGGCCAACGGGCAAGAGAGGACCGAGAATCATGTCCATAGGTCTTCCCACTCTGCTCTATCTCGGTGAGTCTGCACAGAAGGGTCGGGGTGCAAACACAACACTACCGGGCCAGGTCAGAGGTTCAATAAGGCTGGGCTGTTCTCCAATATGAATGAGCGAACAAAACAGACACAGACTCACAGACACGGAGAACAGACTGACAGGAGAGTTTATGGGGACTGGGTGGAAGTTGCCAGAGGAGAGTGTATGGGGACTGGGTGTAAGGGTGAAGGGATTGAGAAGTATAGATTGGGATTTACAGAATACTCCTGGGAGCGTAGAGTACAGCATAGAGAATACAGCCAATAATATTGTAGCAACTACGTATGGGGCCAGGAGGGTACTGGACATAGCAAGGGAAAACACTCTATAATGTATATGATTGTCTAACCACTAGGCTGCATTCTGGAAAATAATACAAAATAATAGTGAATGTAAACTGTAATTGAAAATATTTTAAAAATTAAAAAGACTGAGCTGTTCTCACCCATGTTCCTTCCAGGGTTGTATGTAGCCCAGAGCACTCAGGCTCAGAATGGTGAGTATCCTTCTAATGTTCAAGGACTGAGTAGAGTTTGGCCAGATATCAGCTGTCTTGGGGGCTGGGAGGAGGGGTCTTGGCATTTAGACTCATGGCTGTAAAAGGGGAGGAAGTGGAGGGTGGCATGAGAAGCAGATTCACCTGTAAATTTATTACCTGTTTTTCTAGGAAGTCTCCCCCCACCTGTTATCACAGCTCAGCCTGGATCCATGGTCCCATTTAATACACCAGTGACCATCCTGTGCCAAGGGCCTCCAGACACTACAGCCTATGAGATATACAGAGTGGAAGGACCTCATCCGGGAGCCAAAAGGAGATTACCGGAAACTGGGAAGACTTTATCTATCCAAAAGATGAAACCAGACCAGACAGGACTGTACCGCTGTTCCTATCAGAGTGGAGAACACTGGTCACCGCTGAGTGACATCCTGCCTGTGGTGATGACGGGTGAGTGGGACCCAGTTAGCTGGACCGGAGGGACCTCTTTACAGCGGGGAGAACCAGGCTCTGAGATACGGAGCAGGAAGCAGCAAAGCCTCTACCTCCAGGAAGGCCTCAGGGATGATGCAGAGACACATTCCCTCAGGGCGGGACACAGAGGGGATGGAAGCCAGAGCCACATCTGCTCCGAGGGGACAGGGAGGCACAGCACATGGACATGGCTTCCCCTTTATCAGCAAACTTCCTTCTTTCTCAGGATCTTATGACAAACCCTCACTCTCCCGCATGAGTGGCACCGTGGTGGCTCCAGGAGACCATGTGAAGTTACAGTGTTTCTCCAGAATCAAGTTTGAAGCATTTATTCTCACCAAAGAAGATGCACCTCAGTTCACCCAGAGACAAAGCTCCACCGCCCAGGACAATGGACAGCAGACCACCTTCCACCTGGACCGTGTCACCGCCACACAGGCGGGGACCTACAGGTGCTACGGTGCCTTCAGCAGTTACCCCTATGTGTGGTCTCACCCCAGCGACCCACTGCAGCTTGAGGTCACAGGTGAGAAAGCTGGTTCATCCCCACGTCCCCTTCCGAAGATGACACTGTCCGCTTAGAGCAGTGACTGGTGGGAAGCCGTGTCCACACCATCTGCTTCCACAAAAGCTATGAGGTCCTCACCACTCACCCACCATGCAGGCCTCTGACACATGCCCAGGGGCTGGGAGAGCATGCAGGTTGTTGTGAGTCTGGGGAGACGGAGCCTGAGCACAGATAAAGGAATCACCCCCATTTCCTCCCCATTTGCAGAGGCTGCTGACAATCCAGATCCCACAGAACCCAGCCGTCCTCATGTTGAGTAACGGGTAGTCTTTTTTTTTTTTTTTTTTTAACTGTAAAGAAACAATTTCTTGGGTAAATTACGGAGGTAGAATAAGTAAGTCCTAGAAGAAAGGGGCTTAGGAAACAAGTTATGGAGGTAAAGCAAGGGCCCTTTGAGCTTGGCAGTGAGGAAGCTAATGGTAAGGTGTCTGGTGGGGGAAGCAGGGAAGAAAAAGGGAGATGGAGAGGGAAGAGAATGGCACAGGTGGGCTCTCTGGATGGAGAAAGACAACCGGTAGTCTTTGCAGAAGGAGAAGGAAAGGTGAAGGGAGATTAGGTGCAAAGGGAACGAGGGAGAGAGAAGCTTTAGTGCCCACGGAGTACCAGGGAGGCCATCCCCATCAGCTGAGTCAATAGTTTGCAGAGGGGCGTCCCAAAGAAGGACCAGGCAGGGCTCCCATGAAGAAGACTAGAAGCTCCCACCCCTGCCTTTCATGACCCCAGAATTCCTTAAGGAAATCACCACAGGGCTCATAATGATGACAGCAAAGAAGGCAGATATTGCTTATGCAGAAGGTGGCTGGGCAATGACCTCCCAGATCCAGGAGACTGGAGACATGAGCTGAGGAGGAGGGCACCTTCCTGCGAGGACCTTTGGCTCCTCCTCTGTGACCTCTGGCCTTTCTCTCTCAGGACCTGCTGGTTGGAGTGTGTCCCTGGTGAACCAAGTCCGGCTGAGTCTGGCTGGCCTGGCTCTCTTGGCTCTGGTGGTCGTGTTGGCGGAGGCCTACTACAGCCACAAGAGGTCCTTCCACGGACCTAGATGAGACCCCCCTCCACACCTGAGCGTCATGACCAACACCGAGGACACTCATGGCGTCCAAGGACAGTGTTAACCTGAGAAGCGGGTGACCAGAGGAAACCAGGCACTGGCTGTGTTGTCTACTGTTGTCTACAGTGTGTCTGTCTCCTGCAGAATCGAGCACAATGTCCCAACATCACCGTGAATTAATGCAGTACTAATGGGTTCTCTTGGAGGTCTGAAGAGCAAATGCCTAAAATGTGTCCACTGGCCTGAATGGGTGTTTTTTTTAACTTATCATTTATTGTTGGAAATATTACATAAGTAACATGATAAAATGTAGGTAGACAAAGAGACAGAGAAACACAAAAGCATTTTTTGCACAAGTGTCAACGAAAATTAAGTCTTTTCTAACCATTTCGACCTGTCTCCTCTTCTTCTCAGTTGGAATCTTCCATTATCTTCTTAATCCTGAGAAAACCCCAATTTCTCATCTGTGATTATCTCTCCTTACACCCTCTGCTCTATGCCCAGGCCATGCACCAATGGCACAAACACGGGGTCTCACTTCTTCAGCTAATTGAACTGGTTGTGGTGATGCTGGGGTTAAGCTTAGATGGTTGTTCACTGAAACACCACAATCAGAGGAAAACCCTAGAAGCAGCAGGAGATATTTCTGAACCCGAAGAACCAGGTGGGATTTATCATTGTCTACAATGTCCTCGGGGTCTGATGAACAAAGACATGACCAAATAACTTGGAACATTAACCCAATCCACCACAGTTCTTGTGAAGATTATGTGCAACTTTCCCCACAGGATCTTGGTAAAATGAAAACCCAGTGAAGGTCAGCTATTCCATTACGTCACATTTGTGTGGAAGAGTGACTCATGTGGGTGCAGAGAGGGGAAGATTTTAAATCTAAATTTTATATTTATTGAGAAAAGTGGATGGCATAGCTACTCAGTAAGGTTCAGCCAGTGAGATGGTTTAAAAACAAAGAGGCAATGCCCAGCCAGTGGAGCTGAGTAGTTGAGCGTTGACCTATGAACCAGGAGGTCACTGTTTGATTACCAGTCAGGGCACATGCCTGGGTTGTGGGCTCAATCACCTCGTGGAGCATGCAGGAGGCAGCCAGTCAATGATTCTCTTACATCATTAATGTTTCTACCTCTCTCTCCCTCTCCCTAACCCTCTCTGAAATCAATAAAAACTTACTTTTAAAAACCAACAATAACAACAAAAGGGTGAAGGGAAGCTGGCACTCGAATAAATCTCTTTCCTTTTATCAGCAAAAATAAAAGAACCAAGGGCTGACAAAACCCAGTGTAATTACCTTGCTTAGGTTCATCCCTTTCACCCATGGACAGAGTCAGTGCTGACAGCGTGGTGGGCACATGCAAAGCAAACAAAGAACTAATCATTATGTCATTGCCTCCCTAGTCCGGTCTGCTCTGGGCCACATGCACACACTGTGAGTATAGCTTTGCAGAAAGACACAATTATTGACCCATTTTGTACCTGAATCGAAGAAAGCTCTGCATGTATTACCAGGAGCCATGAGCTCACAGAGTACTTCAGAGCAGATCTCAGACTGGGAACTACTTCTGTCCTGATCTTCATCTGTGATCCCTCTTACTGCTCACTTTATAGGGAAAGACTAAATGCCTGTGAGGAATTGGGGACAGAAAATAGGGACTGAGCGGGGCTGATGGAGGTTTGAAGTTCAGATGACTAACAAACATCATGATCTCAGCTGCCTCTGCAAGGCTTTAGCAGAAGACGTTGTGAAATGCCTTCACTCTGGGGTGAGAACCAAGGCCCTCCCACCACTTCCTGTTGCTTGGTGTGACTTTCAGAGGAGTCCATTCCGCATACAGGCAGCATTGCTGAGGCCAATGGGCAAAAGAGGACCCAGAATCATGTCCGTGGTTCTTCCCACTTTCCTCTATCTCGGTGAGTGTGGACAGAAGGGTCGGGGTGCAAACACAACACTACCGGGGCACATCGGCGGTTCCATAAGGCTGGGCTGTTCTCCAATATGAAAGAACAAACAAAACAGAAACAGACTCACAGACACGGAAAACAGACTGACGGTTGCCAGAGGAGAGTGTATGGGGACTGGGTGTAAAGGCTAAGGGATTGGGAAGTATAGATTGGGAGTTACAGAATACTCCTGGGGCATAGAGTATAGCATAGAGAATACAGCCAATAATATTGTAACAACTACGTATGGTGCCAGGAGGGTACTGGACATAGCAAGGGAAAACACTTTATAACATATATGATTATGTAACCACTAGGCTGCATGCCTGAAAATAATACAAAATAATGCTGAATGTAAACTGTAATTGAAAATATTTTAAAAATTAAAAAGACTGAGCTGTTCTCACCCATGTTCCTTCCAGGGTTTTATGTAGCCCAGAGCACTCGGGCTCAGAATGGTGAGTATCCTTCTAATGTCCAAGGACTGAGTAGAGTTTGGCCAGATATCAGCTCTCTTGGGGGCTGGGAGGCGGATCTTGGCATTTAGACTCATGGCTGTAAAAGGGGAAGAACTGGAGGGTGGCATGAGAAACAGATACACCTGTAAATTTATTACCTGTTTTTCTAGGATATCTCCCCCCACCTGTTATCACAGCTCAGCCTGGATCCATGGTCCCATTTAATACACCAGTGACCATCCTGTGCCGAGGGCCTCCAGACGCTGAAGCCTATGAGATATATAAAGTGGAAGAACCTGAGCCTAGGGACAGAAGGAAATTACTGGTGGCTGGGAAGACAGACACTTTATCTATCCAAGAGATGACACCAGACCGGACAGGACTGTACCGCTGTTCCTATAGGAGTGGAGGACACTGGTCCCTCCTCAGTGACCCCCTGCATGTGGTAATGACGGGTGAGTGGGACCCAGGCAGCAGGGCGGGAGGGACCTCTTTGCAGAGGGAGAACCAGGCTCTGAGATACAGAGCAGGAAGCAGCAAAGCCTCTACCTCTAGGAAGGCATCAGGGATGATGCAGAGACACATTCCCTCAGGGCGGGACACAGAGGGGATGGAAGCCAGAGCCACATCTGCTCCAGGGGAACAGGAAGTCACAGCATATAAATATGGCTTCCCGTTTATCAGCAACTTCCTTCTTTCTCAGGATCTTATGACAAACCCTCACTCTCGAGCATGAGTGGCCCGGTGGTGGCTTCAGGAGACAATGTGAAGTTACAGTGTTTCTCCAGAATCAAGTTTGATGCGTTTATTCTCACCAAAGAAGATGCACCTCAGTTCACCCAGAGACAAAGCTCCACTGCCCAGGACAATGGACAGCAGACCACGTTCCACCTGAACCGTGTCACCTCCACACAGGCGGGGACCTACAGGTGCTACGGTGCCTTCAGCATTTACTCCTATGTGTGGTCTCACCCCAGCGACCCATTGCAGCTTGAGGTCAGAGGTGAGAAAGGCCGTCCATCCCCACATCCCGTTCTGGAGATGACACTGTCCACGTAGGGAGTGACTGGAAGAAAGAGAACAGTGTGGTGGGAAGCCCTTGGCAACACCATCTGCTTCCACAAAGCCATGAGCACCTCACCAGCACTCACCATGCAGGCCTCCTAGAAATAGCAACAGGGAACACTTTTTGAAGCATATGATTATCTAACCACAAAGCTCTACACCTGAAAATAATACAAAGTGATGGTGAATGTAAACTGTAATTGAAAATTTGAAAAAAATTTTTAAAGTGTGAGCTGTTCTTACCCAATGTTTCTTTCCAGGGTTGCATCTAGCACAGAGCACTCAGACTCAGAGCTGACTATCCTTCTAATGTTCAGGGACTCAGTAGGATTTGACCAGATGTCAGCTGTCTTGGGGGCTGGGAGGAGGGGTCCTGGCATTTAGACTCATGGCTGTAAAAGGGGAGGAAGTGGAGGGTGGCATGAGAAGCAGATTCACCTGTAACGTTACTACCTGTTTTTCTAGGATATCTCCCCCCACCTGTTATCACAGCTCAGCCTGGATCCATGGTCCCATTTTATACACCAGTGACCATCCTGTGCCGAGGGCCTCCAGACGCTGAAGCCTACGAGATATATAAAGTGAAAGACCCTGAGCCTAGGGATGCAAGAAAATTACTGGTGGCTGGGAAGACCAGCACTTTGTCTATCCAAGAGATGAAACCAGACCGGACAGGACTGTACCGCTGTTCCTATAGGAGGGGAGGACACTGGTCCCAGCTCAGTGACCCCCTGCGTGTGGTGATGACAGGTGAGTGGGACCCAGGCAGCAGGGCGGGAGGGACCTCTTTGCAGAGGGAGAACCAGGCTCTGAGATACAGAGCAGGAAGCAGCAAAGCCTCTACCTCCAGGAAGGCATCAGGGATGATGCAGAGACACATTCCCTCAGGGCGGGACACGGAGGGGATGGAAGCCAGAGCCAAGTCTGCTACTGGGAACAGGGAGGGACAGCACATGGACATGGCTTCCCGTTTACCAAAAACTTCCTTCTTTCTCAGGATCTTATGACAAACCCTCACTCTCAAGCATGAGTGGCACCGTGGTGGCTTCAGGAGACAATGTGAAGTTACAGTGTTTCTCCAGTATCAAATTTGAAGCATTTATTCTCACCAAAGAAGATGCACCTCGGTTCACCCAGAGACAAAGCTCCACAGCCCAGGACAATGGACAGCAGACCACCTTCCACATGGACCATGTCACCGCCACACAGGCAGGGACCTACAGGTGCTACGGTGCCTTCAGCAGTTACCCCTATGTGTGGTCTCACCCCAGCGACCCATTGCAGCTTGAGGTCAGAGGTGAGGAAGCCAGTCCATCCCCACGTCCCCTTCTGAAGATGACACTGTCCACTTAGAGCAGTGGCTGGTGGGAAGCCGTGTCCACACAACCTGCTTCCACAAAAGCTATGAGGTCCTCACCACTCACCTACCATGCAGGCCTCTGACACATGCCCAGGGGCTGGGAGAGCATGTAGATCATTGTGAGTCTGGGGAGACGGAGCCTGAGCACAGATAAAGGAACCATCCCATTTCCTCCCCATTTGCAGAGGCTGCTGACAATCCAGATCCCACAGAACCCAGCCGTCCTCATGTTGAGTAATGGGTAGTCTTTTTTTTTTTTAACTGTAAAGAAACAATTTATTGGGTAAATTACAGAGGTAGAATAAGTAAGTCCTAGAAGAAAGGGGCTTAGGAAACAGGTTATGGAGGTAAAGCAAGGGCCCTTTGAGCTTGGCAGTGAGGAAGTGAATGGTAAGGTGTCTGGTGGGGAAGCAGGGAAGGAAAAGGGAGATGGCGAGGGAAGGGAATGGCACAGTCAGGCTCTCTGGATGGAGAAAGCCAACTGGTAGTCTTTGCAGAAGGAGAAGGAAAGGTGAAGGGAGATTAAGTGCAAAGGGAATGAGGGAGAGAGAAGCTTTAGTGCCCACGGAGTACCAGGGAGGCCATTCCCCATCAGCTGAGTCAATAGTTTGCAGAGGGGCGTCCCAAAGAAGGACCAGGCAGGGCTCCTATGGAGAAGACTGAAAGCTCCTCACCCGGTCCCCACCCCTGCCTTTCATGACCCCAGAATTCCTTAAGGAAATCACCACGGGGCTCATAATGAGGAGAGAAAAGAAGGCAGATATTGCTTATGCAGAAGGTGGCTGGGCAGCGGCCTCAAGATCCAGGAGACTGGAGACAAGAGTTCAGGTGAAGGACATCTTATTGGGAGGACCTTTGGCTCCTCCTCTGTGACCTCTGGCCTTTCTCTCTCAGGACGTGCTGGTTGGAGTGTGTCCCTGGTGAACCAAGTCCGGCTGAGTCTGGCTGGCCTGGTTCTCTTGGCCCTGGTGGTCGTGTTGGTGGAGGCCTACTACAGCCACAAGAGGTCCTTCCACGGACTCAGATGAGACCCCCCTCCACACCTGGGCATCATGACCAACACCAAGGACACTCATGGCGTCCAAGGACAGTGTTGACCTGAGAAGCGGGTGACCAGAGGAAACCAGGCACTGGCCGTGTTGTCTACTGTTGTCTACAGTGTGTCTGTCTCCTGCAGAATCTGTCACAATGTCCCAACAACACAGCAAATTAATGCAGTACTAATGGGTTCTCTTGGAGTTCTGAAGAGCAAATGCCTAAAATGTGTCCACTGGCCTGAATGGGTGTTTTTTTTAACTTATCATTTATTGTTGGAAATATTACATAAGTAACATGATAAAATGTAGGTAGACAAAGAGACAGAGAAACACAAAAGCATTTTTTGCACAAGTGTCAACGAAAATTAAGTCTTTTCTAACCATTTCGACCTGTCTCCTCTTCCTCTCAGTTGGAATCTTCCATTATCTTCTTAATCCTGAGAAAACCCCAATTTCTCATCTGTGATTATCTCTCCTTACACCCTCTGCTCTATGCCCAGGCCATGCACCAATGGCACAAACACGGGGTCTCACTTCTTCAGCTAATTGAACTGGTTGTGGTGATGCTGGGGTTAAGCTTAGATGGTTGTTCACTGAAACACCACAATCAGAGGAAAACCCTAGAAGCAGCAGGAGATATTTCTGAACCCGAAGAACCAGGTGGGATTTATCATTGTCTACAGTGTCCTCGGGGTCTGATGAACAAAGACATGACCAAATAACTTGGAACATTAACCCAATCCACCACAGTTCTTGTGAAGATTATGTGCAACTTTCCCCACAGGATCTTGGTAAAATGAAAACCCAGTGAAGGTCAGCTGTTCCATTACGTCACATTTGTGTGGAAGAGTGACTCATGTGGGTGCAGAGAGGGGAAGATTTTAAATCTAAGTTTTATGTTTATTGAGAAAAGTGGATGGCATAGCTACTCAGTAAGGTTCAGCCAGTGAGGTGGTTTAAAAACAAAGAGGCAATGCCCAGCCAGTGGAGCTGAGTAGTTGAGCGTTGACCTATGAACCAGGAGGTCACTATTTGATTACCAGTCAGAGCACATGCCTGCGTTGTAGGCTCAATCACCTGTGTAGAGCATGCAGGAGGCAGCCAGTCAATGATTCTCTCACATGATTAATGTTTCTACCTCTCTCTCCCTCTCCCTAACCCTCTCTGAAATCAATAAAAACTTACTTTTAAAAACCAACAATAACAACAAAAGGGTGAAGGGAAGCTGGCACTCGAATAAACCTCTTTCCTTTTACCAGCAAAAATAAAAGAACCAAGGGCTGACAAAACCCAGTGTAATTACCTTGCTTTGGTTCATCACTTTCACCCATGGACAGAGTCAGTGCTGACAGCGTGGTGGGCACATGCACAGCAAACAAAAAACTAATCATTATGTCATTGCCTCCCTAGTCGGGTCTGCTCTGGGCCACATGCACACACTGTGAGTATAGCTTTGCAGAAAGACACAATTATTGACCCATTTTGTACCTGAATCGAAGAAAGCTCAGCATACAGTAGCAGAAACCATGAGTTCACAGAGTACTTCAGAGCCAATCTCAGACTGAGAACTACTTCTGTACTGTTCTTCATCTGTGATCCCTCTTACTGCTCACTTTATAGGGAAAGACTAAATGCCCGTGAGGAATTGGGGACAGAAAATAGGGACTGAGCGGGGCTGATGGAGGTTTGAAGTTCAGATAACTAACATCATGATCTCAGCTGCCTCTGCAAGGCTTCAGCAGAAGACATTGTGAAATGCCTTCACTCTGGGGTGAGAACCAAGGCCCTCCCACCACTTCCTGTTGCTTGGTGTGACTTTCAAAGGAGTCCCTTCCGCATACAGGCAGCATTGCTGAGGCCAATGGGCAAAAGAGGACCCAGAATCATGTCCGTGGTTCTTCCCACTCTGCTCTATCTTGGTGAGTCTGAACAGAAGGGTTGGGGTGCAAACACAATGCTACTGGGGCAGGTCGGCGGTTCCATAAGGCTGGGCTGTTCTCCAATATGAATGAGCAAACAAAACAGAAACAGACTCACAGACACGGAGAACAGACTTACGGTTGCCAGAGAAGAGTGTAAGGGGACTGGGTGTAAGGGTGAAGGGATTGAGAAGTATAGATTGGGAGTTACAGAATACTCCTGGGAGCATAGAGTGCAGCATAGAGAATACAGCCAATAATATTGTAACAACTACCTACGGTGCCAGGAGGGTACTGGACATAGCAAGGGAAAGCACTTTATAACATATATGATTATGTAACCACTAGGCTGCATGCCTGAAAATAATACAAAATAATAGTGAATGTAAACTGTAATTGAAAATATTTTAAAAATTAAAAAGACTGAGCTGTTCTCACCCATGTTCCTTCCAGGGTTGTATGTAGCCCAGAGCACTCAGGCTCAGAATGGTGAGTATCATTTCAATGTCCAAGGACTGAGTAGAGTTTGGCCAGATATCAGCTCTCTTGGGGTCTGAGAAGAGGGGTTTTGGCATTAAGACTTGTGGCTGTAAAAAGGCAGGAAGTGGAGGGTGGCATGAGAAACAGATACACCCGTAAATTTATTACCTGTTTTTCTAGGAAGTCTCCCCCAACCTGTTATCACAGCTCAGCCTGGATCCATGGTCCCATTTTATACACCAGTGACCATCCTGTGCCGAGGGCCTCCAGACGCTGAAGCCTACGAGATATATAAAGTGGAAGAACCTGAGCCTAGGGACAGAAGGAAATTACTGGTGGCTGGGAAGACAGACACTTTATCTATCCAAGAGATGAAACCAGACAAGACAGGACTGTACCGCTGTTCCTATAGGAGTGGAGGACACTGGTCCCTCCTCAGTGACCCCCTGCATGTGGTAATGACGGGTGAGTGGGACCCAGGCAGCAGGGCGGGAGGGACCTCTTTGCAGAGGGAGAACCAGGCTCTGAGATCCGGAGCAGGAAGCAGCAAAGCCTCTACCTCCAGGAATGCCTCAGGAATGATGCAGAGACACATTCCCTCAGGGCAGGACACAGAGGGAATAGAAGCCAGAGCCATGTCTGCTCCCGGGGAACAGGGAGGCACAGCGCATGGATGTGGCCTACCCTTTATCAGCAAACTTCCTTCTTTCTCAGGATCTTATAACAAACCCTCACTCTCCAGCATGAGTGGCACAGTGGTGGCTCCAGGAGACAATGTGAAGTTACAGTGTTTCTCCAGTATCAAATTTGAAGCATTTATTCTCGGGAAAGAAGATGCACCTCAGTTCACCCAGAGACAAAGCTCCACAGCCCAGGACAATGGACAGCAGACCACCTTCCACCTGGACCGTGTCACCTCCACACAGGCAGGGACCTACAGGTGCTACGGTGCCATCAGCAGTTACCCCTATGTGTGGTCTCACCCCAGCGACCCATTGCAGCTTGAGGTCAGAGGTGAGGAAGGCCCTCCATTCTTATGTGCCCTTCTGGAGATGACACTGTCCACGTAGGGAGTGACTGGAAGAAAGAGAAGAGTGTGGTGGGAAGCCCTTGGCAACATCATCTGCTTCCACAAAAGCCATGAGCACCTCACCAGCACTCACCAGGCAGGCCTCCTAGAAATAGCAAGGGGAAACACTTTTTAAAGCATATGATTATCTATCCAATATGCTATACACCTGACAATAATACAAAGTGATAGCGAATGTAAACTGTAATTGAAAATTTTTTAAGACTAAACTGTTCTCACTCAATGTTTCCTTCCAGGGTTGTATCTAGCCCAGAGCACTCGGGCTCAGAATGGTAGGTATCCTTTTAATGTTCAAGGACTAAATAGGTTTTGGCCCGATATCAGCTCTCTCTGGGGCTGGGAAGAGGGGTCTTAGCATTTAAACTCGTGGCTGTAAAAGGGAAGGAAATGGAGGAAAAATAGATACACCTGTAAATTTATTACCTCTTCTTCTAGGCTATCTCCCCCTACTACCTGTTATCACAGCTCAGCCTGGATCCATAGTTCTGTCTAAGAAACCAGTGACCATCAAGTGCCGAGGGCCTCCAGACGCTGAAGCCTATGAGATATATAAAGTGGAAGACCCTGAGCCTAGAGACCGAAGGGAATTACTGGTGGCTGCGAAGATCAACACTTTATCTATCCAAGAGATGACACCAGACCGGACAGGACTGTACCGCTGTTCCTATAGAATTGCAGGGCACTATTCCCAACTCAGTGACCCCCTGCGTGTGGTGATGACAGGTGAGTGGGACTTAGGCAGCAGGGCCAGGAGGGACCTCTTTGCAGAGGAAGAACCAGGCTCTGAGATCCGGAGCAGGAAGCAGCAAAGCCTCTACCTCCAGGAAGGCCTCAGGGATGATGCAGAGACACATTCCCTCAGGGCGGGACATGGAGGGGATGAAAGCCAGAGCCACGTCTGCTCCCGAGGAACAGAGAGGCACAGCACATGGACATGGCTTCCCCTTTATCAGCAACTTCCTTCTTTCTCAGGATCTTATGACAAACCCTCACTCTCCAGCATAAGTGGCACCGTGGTGGCTCCAGGAGACTATGTGAAGTTACAGTGTTTCTCCAGAATCAAATTTGAAGCATTTATTCTCAGGAAAGAAAATGCACCTCAGTTCACCCAGAGACAAAGCTCCACCGCCCAGGACAATGGACAGCAGACCACCTTCCACCTGGACCGTGTCACCTCCACACAGGCAGGGACCTACAGGTGCTACGGTGCCTTCAACAAAGACCCGTATGTGTGGTCTCACCCAAGTGACCCATTAAAGCTTGAGGTCGGAGGTGAGGATGCCCGTCCATCCATATGTTCCCTCCTGAAGTTGATGATGTCTACTTAGAGGGAAGACTGGGTAAAGGAGGAGAGCGGCCTGGGGAGTTGCTGTCAGCACCCTCTTCTTAGACACAAAGCTATGAGGTCAACCTCACTCCTTATCCACCTTGCAGCCCTCTTATCACACGTTCAGGGCTGGGGAGGCCATGTAGGTCTTTGGGAGTCTGTGTAGGAAGAGCCTAAGAAGAACTAAAGTAACCCCCATTTCATCTCCATTTGCAGAAGCTCCTTTCGACCCCACACCCGGGGAGCCCAAACATCCAGAAGGTGAGTCACTGGGTTGTGTGCAGAACGGTCACATGTTCAGGGCCAAGAGGCCATGTAGGTCATTGGGAGTCTGTGTAGGAAGAGCCTGAGAATAACTAAGTAACCCCCCCATTTTATCTCCATTTGCAGAACCTCCTTCCGACCCCACACCCGTGGAGCCCAAACATCCACAAGGTGAGTCACTGGGTAGTGTGGAGAACGGAAAGTACATGGAGTAGAAATCTCATTTACCAGGGACAGAGTCAGCTTTTTTTTTTTTCTTAATTAATCCTCACTGAGGATGCTTTTTCCATTTATTTTTAGAGAGAGTAGAAGAGAGAGAGAGAGAGAGAGAGAGAGAGAGAGAGAGAGAGAAACATCGATATGAGAGAGACACATCTATTGGTTGCCTCTCACATATGCCCCAACCAGGCCCAGGGATGGAACCTGCAACCCAGGTACGTACCCTTGACCGGGAATCAAACCCAGGACCCTTGCGATGTGCAGGCTCACGCTCTAACCATGGAGTAACACTGGCGAGGGCCAGAGTCAGCTTTTTAGGAGGACTTCTGACGGCTGGAGGAAGCAGGGAGCGTACAGGTGAAGGAGGTGGGGCTGTTTTCCGTTGGGAGAGCAGAAGGCTAGATGGTCTGTGGGTGGCAAATCACATCTGTAGGTTCCACAGGTACCTTTCATCATTGGTCCATATGCCAGTATTTCTGAGAGCATCTAGGATTCCTAGCCCTCATCGCGGAGCTCGACTCCCAGAGGGCAGATTGATATTCATTATGTCAGCCCCAAATAACTGAGATAGCCAGACAACCTTTTCTCTGGAGGCTTCATCCCTGCCCTCACCGAGGACACTAAAGCTCTGAGAGCTATTTCTACAATTAATTCAGGGTGTCCCCCCGCTACTCTCTTTTCTCCTCTGAGCCGCATTTTCTCCACATATAAGGAAACAAAAATTCTGTAAAGGATTAAGAAGGACTGTTGAGAGGCATGGATACATGGAACAGACCGACAGCTGTCAGAGGGGCTGGATGAAAGAAGATGAAGGGATTAAATAAAACACACACAGGCACACGCGCACACGCACACACATATGTAAAACACAGACAACAGTGTGATGATGTTTTATTGAGTTGTACACTTGAAATCTGTGTGGTTTTGCGAACCAGTGTCACCCCCAATAAATTCAATTACATAAAAAAGGGGGGCGGAGAAATGCCCTAGCTGGTGGAGGGTCATCCCTCAGGTGGCAGGTGGTTGGAGGGTCATCCCATGCACCAAAGGTGGTAGGTTCGATTCCCTGTCAGGGCACATACATGTGGGAGGCAATTGATCCATGTTTCTCTTTCACATCAAAGTTTCTCTCTCTCTCTCTCTCTCTCTCTCTCTCTCTCTCTCTCTCTCTCTCCTCTTCCATAAAAAAAAAATTACAAAAACAACTGTTCACCCAAGACCTTCTGTGGTTGAGGCCACTGTCAGTGCTTCCCTACATGATGAGTATACTTTAGTATAAACAAGCCTGCAGGCCCATGACTGTCTCTATCAGTGCCTACGACATGCGTGTATTGGGGGACCGTTCACAGAGAAAAGGACAAGTGCATTTCAAAGGTCAGGAGTTGTGTCTTGGACTTGTTGCTTCTGAGATGGCCAGGCAACATCTTACATGCATTCAAGAGTTGGCTTTACATATCTTGAGTTAGAGGGTGACGAACTGTAGATACAGGTGTGGAATTATTGAGCATAAAGTTTGCAAATAACGTAGGGAAGATAATACCGGTACTGCGGTAGAGTGAGAAGGAAGTCCTAAGGGGAAACACAAGCATACAAGCCAAAAAAATCTATCGGGGGTGCCAAGCCGGGTATAGCTCAGCCGTTGAGTGTCGACCTAGGAACCAAGAGGTCACTGGTTTGATTCCCAGTCAGGGCATATGCCCAGGTTGCGGGCTCAATCCCTAGTGGGGGGCATGCAGGAGGCAGCCAGTCAATGATTCTCTCTCATCATTGATGTTTCTATCTCTCTCTCCCTCTCCCTTCCTCTCTGAAATCAATAAAAATATTTTTTTAATCTATTGGGGTAAAAAAAATATATGGCTTATTTCACTTAGCATAATAACCTCCAGGTTCATCCATGAGCAGCTCACTTCTTAATTCTTTTTTTAAAATATATTTTATTGATTTTTTACAGAGAGGAAGAGAGAAGGATAGAGAGTTAGAAACATCGATGGGAGAAAAACATCGATCAGCTGCCTCCTGCACACCCCTGACTGGGAATGTGCCCGCAACCAAGGCACATGCCCCTGACCGGAATCGAACTTGGGACCCTTCAGTCCACAGGCTGACGCTCTTTCCACTGAGCCACACCGGTCAGGCCTCACTTCTTAATTCTTGAAGTGGAACGCTCTCATTCGCTTTGCTACCTTTACAATCTTTTTAAGTTTTTATTAAATTTATTGGCGTGACATTGGTTAATAACATGAGTTTCAAATGTGCAATTCCATAGCACATCATCTGTGTGCTCACCACCCAGACTCAAGCCTTCTACCATCACCATGTATTGGACCCCTCTTGCCCCTCTTCTACCTACCCCTCTAGTAACTAAACTTCTATTGACTGTGTCTATGAGTTTTTGTTTGTATTGTTTGTTTGTTGGCTGCTTTCAGTTTTATATCCCACATATGAATGCAATCATATGGTTCTTAACTTTTTTGATTGACTTTACCTTGTTTAGCATGACATTCACACTCTTGATTTATCTTGGTTGGATCATGGGAGCTGGGGGGGGCGTGTTATATAGTTTTATTGATTTTAGAGAGGAAGAGAGAGAGATAGAAACATCAATGGTGAGAGAGAATCATTGATTGGCCGCCTCCTGCACACCTCTCCTGGGGATTGAGCCTGCAACCAGGGCATATGCCCTAAGCGGGAATGAAACCATAACCACCTGGTTCAAAGGTCGATGCTCAACCACTGAGTCACACCAGCCAGGCTGAATCCATTTTTTTAATATATTTTTATTGATTTCAGAGAGGAAGGGAGAGGGAGAGAAAGATAGAAACATCAATGATGAGAGAGGATCATTGATTGGCTGCATCCTTCACCCCGTTCCCCCCCCCCCCCCCGCCCTTTACTGGGGATTGAATCCGCAACCTGGGCATGTGCCCTTGACCGGAATCAAACCTGGGACCCTTCAGTCCACAGGCCGATGCTCTATCCACTGAGCCAAACCAGCCAGGGCAGGCTGGATCCATTTTTCAGTGGCTCTGTTTATATTATGGCTCACAGGGGTCGACCATTCGGGACTGTGCGGGGCATGGGGGGGCACCCGGCCCCGTGCCCTCCGCGAAGGTACTTTAGGAAGGGCAGCCGCCCCAACACTGTCTCCTCCTTTGCAGCCACAGACCACAACCAGACCCAGGACCCCCAGGGTATTCTGATCGGCTTCCCCGTGGCCATCGTCCTCCTGCTCCTCCTCTTCCTCCTCCTTTTCTTCATCCTCCGCCACCGCCATCGCAAAGCCAAAAACAGTACGTCCTTCAGCGAGGGAGGGAAGCCTGAGCAGAGGCCCCTGTGGTGCAAATCCTACAGGGAAAGGGGGAGAGGCATCTTCTGGGGGCGGGAAAGGGGGTGAGGGAGCCAGAGGCGTGGAGGTGGGGGCTGGTTTGCTGGCTCAAGTTGTGATGGTGATAACTCTCTCTTTTTTTTACTTACTGATTTTGAGAGATTGATTTGTTTTTCCACTTTGTTGTTGTTGTTGTTAATCCTCATCTGAGGATATTTTTTCCCTTGATTTTTTTTCTTTTTAGAGAAAGTGGGAGGGAAAAGGAGAGACAGAGAGAGAGAAACCTCTATGTGAGAGAGACGCATTGATTGGTTGCTTACCCCATGCACCCCCGCCTGGGAATCAAGCCCTTGACCAGAATTGAACCTGCACTTGAACCACGGGCCAACGCTCTAGCCCAGCGGTTCTCAACCTGTGGGTCGCGACCCCTTTGGGGGTCGAACGACCCTTTCACAGGGGTCGCCTAAGACATCCTGCATATCAGATATTTACATTACGATTCATAACAGAAGCAAAATGACAGTTATGAAGTAGCAACAAAAATAATTTTATGGTTGGGGGTCACCACAACATGAGGAACTGTATTAAAGGGTCGCGGCGTTAGGAAGGTTGAGAACCACTGCTGTAGCCACTGAGAAAAGCTGGCTAGGGCTGTTCCACTCATGTATGCATTCATTGGTTGCTTCTTGTATGTGCTCTGACTGGGGATCGAACCGTGACCTCCTGGTTTATGGGTCGAGGCTCAACCACTGAGCCGCACCAGCGGGGCTAAATTCAATTTTTAAAAAAAAACATATCCTCGCCCAGCTGGCGTGGCTCAGTGGTTGAGTGTTGACCTATGAACCAGGAGGTCACCATTCAATTCCCGGTCAGGGCACATGCCCAGGTTGCAGGCTTGATCCCCAGTGTGGGGAGTGCAAGAGGCAGCCAATTGATGATTCTCTCTCCTCTCTCTCCCATTATCTCTGAAATTAATAAAAATATTTTTAAATATATTTTATTGATTTTTTACAGAGAGGAAGGGAGAGGGATAGAGAGTTAGAAACATTGATGAGAGAGAAACATTGATCAGCTGCCTCCTGCACACCTCCTACTGGGATGTGTCTGCAACCAAGGTACATGCCCTTGACCGGAATTGAACCTGGGACCCTTCAGTCCGCAGGACGATGCTCTATCCACTGAACCAAACCGGTTAGAGCTAAAAATATATTTTTTAAAAAACATGTCCTCAGGTGAGGATAAAAAAGTTTTTAAATAAAATATGCAGCCCTAACAACGTCCTCTTCTCTCCAGACGTCACCAAGACAAAGAGACAACAGGCCACGGAGCCCATGAACAGACTGGTAAGAGTTTCCTCCTCTACTCTGCCCCCTCCCAACAATTCCTCTGGTCCTCCATATCACACCATCATATCATAGTCTCCCTTCCTCCCTCAGGCCTCTGAAGCTAGAGACCCACAGGAAGTCACCTATATCCAAGTGGCCTTCAATGCCCCCACCCACGGGACAGCTTCAGCCCCCTCCTTGCTGCCCAGGCCGACCCAGGCCAGCGAGTATGCCACAGTCGTCCTGAGATGAGCCGTGCTCTGGACAGTAGGACTCAGAGCTGCCGGTTGGAAGGTCCCTCCACTGGCGTCATTGCTTCTAAATCTGAGGCTGTCAGCCAGGCTGAGGGAACCCACCCACGTTACCCAGAAAGAAGGCCCCGGCGCCCCCTGAATCGGGAGATTATCACCCAATCAGTTCCAGAATCTCCACCGTAATTACCCAGCAATTCCCGGGACCCTCCCAGGTTATTGGGACAATGGCAGAATACTGTTTGTATGTTCTCGCTGATTAAACAAATATACTTAAATTGTCTTGGGTGCCAGGTTTTCTATTACAGCCTAGATGCACAGAAAAGATCCCAAAACCATTCCTCTTGTCAAAAATGTGGGGTCTAGCCCTGGCCTGGAGGCTCAGTGGGTGGGAGTGTACAACCAAAAGGTTGCAGGTTCAATTCCCATTCAGGGCACATACCTAGGTTGTGGGGTCAATCCCCGGTCGGGGTGAGTACAGGAGACAACAGATCAATGTTTCTCTCCCACATCAATGTTTTTCTCTCTCTTTCTCCCCCTCCCTTCCTCTCTCTCTAAAATTAAAAAATATATATATTCAAAAATAAGTATTGATTTAGAGAGAGAGAGAGAGAGAGAGAGAGAGAGAGAGAGAGAGAGAGAGACCAATTTGTTGTTCCACTTATTTAGATACTTATTGGTTAACTAGAGGCCCGGTGCATGAAATTTGTGCACAGGGTGGGGGGATGTCTATCAGCCTAGCCTGCACCCTCTCCAATCCAGGACATCCCTCTCACAATCCGGGACCGCTGGCTCCTAACCGCTCACCTGCCTGCCTGCCTGATCGCCCCTAACCTCTCTGCCTACCTGCCTGATCACTCCTAACCACTCTCTCCTGCCAGCCTGATCATCCCTAACCACCTCTGCCTTAGCGACACCACTGTGGCTTTGTCCGGAAGGACGTCTGGAAGATGTCCAGTCTATCTGGTCTAATTAGCATATTACCCTTTTATTAAATAGATTCTTGTATGTGCCCTGTAAGGAATGGAACCCACAACCTTGGTATATCAGGATGATGCTCTAACCGACTGAGCTCCCCAGCCAGGGCCATAATTAAAGTTTTGTTGGAATATGACCACTCATGTTTACTTACGTGTTATATATATAATGGCAGAGTCTAAGTGTTGTAAAAGCGAAGAGCTGAAGGAGGATGGTTAAAGATTGATCCTACAGTTTCTTCACACAGCTGAGGCCATTAGTCAGAAAATAGTATAATTTATAAAATCCTTAGTTCTAATATAGACAGTCAAGAGACAACAACTTGCCCTAGCCAGATTGGCTTAGTGAATAGAGCGATGGCCTGCGGACCAAAGGGTCCCAAGTTTGATTCCAGTCAAGGGCACCTGTCCAGGTGGCAGGCTCGATCCCCAATGTGGGGTGTGCAGGAGGTTTCTGATCAATGATTCTCTCTCATCATTGATGTTTCTCTCTCTTTATCCCTCTCCCTTCCTCTCTGAAATCAACAAAAACATATTCTTAATTAATGAATGAATTAACAACCACCCTGAATAACCAACGAAAGACTAGCTGAGGTGGAGTCTTAGAGCCAAGGATTTGCAGAAGAGGCCACATAGAGACAGGTAGGAAGGTCAGACATGCGCAAAGGTCTGGGCCCTGCTCCAAAAATTTAAGAATAAAAAATTAAATTAATTAAATGAGGGAACAAGAAAAGAAAGGGGGTGGGGGGCTGGAATGAAGGCGGAGTGTTGAATGGAGCAGTGATGCATCCGAATGGTGTCTGAGACAGATCTCCCCGGAGGCCACAGTGGAGATGGGACTGAAAGGGGCCTGAGGAGAGGGGAGACCATTTGCAGGCTCGTGAAAGAAGCCATATCAGAGAAGGTCAGGTCTGAGCTCAAGTTAGGCCATGGGCGAGGAAGGAAAGAGTGATGTTAGAGCTACCCAGAGGCTGCAGCAGCTGACCCGCCTCTGTGGTTGAATCAGAGGAAGAAGCTGTGGCTCTCCCTTCTGGGAACACGCCCCCACCTTCCCCTTCTCCTCTTCTTCCTCCGTGCAAGCTACCTTTACCCTTCTCTCTCCTAAGCTCCCAGGGCCCCTTCTTTTGCCTCTATCACATGTTTCCTGAGTCCATTTCTTCTCCCACTCACGTCTTCTATCTCTGTGACTTTCAAAACTACATTTGTTTTTTTTTAAAAAGTAAGAAGTTGGCAGTTGTGCAGAATTTCTGGAGAGCAGTTTGCAACATGTGTCCAAATATAAGATGTGAATCACATTCAAGTCAACAAACCCATTTGGGGAACTTGACCTCAAAGGGTGGTTACACAATGTGGAATATTCAGGAAGTCTCAGTTCAGTAGTCTTTACTTTCTTTTCTTTTTTAAGGTCAGTATTCCTTAAATAGCCACAGAAAAACACACATGCACACACACAAATATATATCCTGGCTGGTGTGTTCAGTGGTTAGACTGTCAGCCCATGCACTGAAGGGTCATGGGTTCCATTCCCAGTCAAGGACAGGTACCTGGGTTGCAGGTTTGATCCCCAGCCCCAGTCAGGGCCAGAGCAGAAGGCAACTGGTCCAGGTGTTTCTCTCACATCAGTCTTTCTCTTTCTCCCTCCCTCCCTTTCACTCTCTCTAAAAAATCAATGGGAAAATATCCTCAAATGAGGATTAACAAAAAAAGGAAATACAAACTTTGAACACTGGACATGCCGTCTCAATTTCCCTTGTAAAACATGCTATGGTAAGGAATATTTTTACTCTAAAGAGCAAATATTCTCACCTATGAGCCATGCAACGATTTCTTTTAACAGAGAAGTGTTTTCCCAGACTCCCCGTGTGGACCTAGTTGCTCTCCAGTCCTTGAGTGTAAGGTGGTCAACCAGATGGCCCTCATAAATCCATTACATGTTACATTCTAACCAGTGTGATGTGTCTCAGAAGTTGAAGATGCCTGAGTTTCTGAAACACTGCTCTGAAAATGGAGCTGTTGACTATTTCGTTTCAAATTCAGTTTTTGGACCTGGAGAGTATTGTGCTAAGTGAAATAAGCCAGTCAGAGGAAGACAAATACCATACGATCCCACTCATATGTGGAATTTAATGAGCAAAACAAACAACATAGAAATAGACTCATAGATACAGAAAACAGACTGGCAGCTGTCAGAGGGGAGGGGCGTTGGGGAGCTGGGTGAAAAAGGTGAAGAGGTTGCCCGGTCGGTGTGGCTCAGTGGTTGAGTGTCAACCTAGGAACCAGGAGATCACGGTTTGATTCCCGATCAGGGCACATACAAGAATCAATCAGTGAACGCAGCATAAGTGGGACAACAAATCCACCTCTCTCTCTCTCTCTCTCTCTCTCTCTCTCTCTCTCTCTCTCTCTTTCCTCTCCCCCCCCCCCCCCCCATCGCTCTCTCCAATCAATTTTTTTAAATATCTGTATGACAGCAGGAAGCAGCTAATCACAGCTGAAGGTCCCAAGCCCTGGTTCTCAAGCTTGGCCCCAATTGCCATCACCTGGGACTCTTTAAGAGCACCCCTACATCTGGGCAGCCCCCACTGACCTACACGTTAGACTCTCTGGGCCTCGGTACTTGGAAACGATGCTCGAGGCAGGTGAGTTTAACACACAGTCAAGGTTGAGAACGCGAGGGGAATGGATGCTCAAATTAGAGAAAGGGTCTCCACCTATCCAGTAATCACGCTGGAGGCGGGCAGTTCTCGGCAGCGGGCCAATCACAGAGCTTGGGTGGAAAGAGACACTTCTTATAGGCGGGTTTCCAAACCTCAGGTGTCTTTGGTCAGAGCATGGGTCCCGGCGCTGGCGAGGTGAGTAACATCCCGGCTTCTTCTTTACTCCATGTGTCTCTGTCTTCATTCAGCTGTTAAGTCCACACAAAAAAATGCCTCCTCTCTCTTTTTTTTTTTTTTAATGTTAAACCTTTTCAATTTCAAGTCGGATTCCCCTCTGACCATGACTCCTATAACTTTGAATAGTTGTGTGTGTTTTTTTCCCTCTTGCTGAAGCTCAGTTTCCTAAGATTACTGGATATAAATGTAAGTTGGATTAACGTTGGCCAAATGAGAACAACATGAAATAACCTGTTTTGTGTCAAAAGCGTGCAACGAATGTTTTAAGGGTAAAAGATACACCCCATGGTCAACGTTGAGGCTAATGTGTGGCCATATGAGGCCAGATTCAAGCTCCCATTTTCCCTGAAGCCGGTATCGAATCTCTAATTTCACTCTTCGTAGCCAAGTTTCTAGAAATAGAAGTATAACTTTGGTTCATAGACTGATGCTCAACTGGCACATACAGATATTTTTAAAAATTGATTTGAGAGGCTGAGGCAGGAGGAGGAGGGAAGAAGAGAGAGAGAGAGAGAGAGAGAGAGAGAGAGAGAGAGATGGATTTGTCCTTCCATTTATTTTATGCCCATGCCTCCACGCCAAGACACCTCATACATGTTTCTGCCCTTCACAGTCTAGCTTCTTGCCCCACCACTCCCCTGAAATTGCTCTTCTTAAGATCTTGTCTGCCAAACACAAAGAAGAGTTGGGGTCCTTCTCTGATGGGTCTCCATCAGGCAGCTGAATCGTTGTTCTAGGTTCCAGTGGTCGGCAAACTCATTAGTCAACAGAGCCAAATAGCAACAGGACCACGATTGAAATTTCTTTGGAGAGCCCAATTTTTTCAACTTAAACTTCTTCTAACGCCACTTCTTCAAAAATAGACTCGCCCAGGCCGTGGTATTTTGTGGAAGAGCCACACTCAAGGGGCCAAAGAGCCGCGTGTGGCTCGCGAGCCGCAGTTTGCCGACCACTGTTCTAGGAAACGTGTCCTCATACAGACAAAACGCAGGCTAGTACAAGACCGGGAGGTCAAGACCAGCACTAAGAATCTCCCATTAACATTTCTTTTGTTAGTTAACATTTTTTAAATTACACTGACATTCACTATTTTATATTCGCTTCAGGTGTAGAGCACAGTGGGTCGACATTTATAGAATTCATGATGTGAGTTCCCCGGTAAGCCTAGTACCCATTTGGCACCACACACGGCCATTACAATATTTTTGACTCTGTTCCTTAGGCTGTGATTTACATCCCTGTGACGATTTTGTAACTACCCACTTGTACTTGTTCATCCCTTCCCCCTTGTTACTCAGCCCCCAACCCTCCTCCCCTCTGGCAACCCTCACGCGGTCTGTTCCCTGTATCTATGAGTCTGTTCCTGTTTTGTTTCTTCATTTATGTTGTTCTTTCGATTCCACGCGTAAGGGTCCCACAGTGACATCTCAATGTAAATACAACCATTGAACACACGGGTGTACACACACTACTTCGGTGTAAGATGTGTTTCCTTACTGTGACTTTGGACCCGTTGCAGGTGTAACTTTTCTCTTTCCGCTCTAGCTGCTCGATGCGGGTGGCCCAACCATCCACAGCCTCAAAGGCCCACCAGGTTCTGACCCATTTCACTTCATCGGCTCGCCTCCCGGCTTTAACGGAAGACTTTATTCTGGGTTTAACGAGTTGGCGATTCTCTTCTGAAATGCCCTTGTTTTTGCACCTGATGCCTGGGTCGGGGTGCTGGGGGGGGGGTGTCTATGGGAGTCGATTAGCTGAGGAATTGAGATCACAGCATCTGAAGGAAGGCTGGTCTCATTCAAGTGTTGGCTTCCACACGCCACAGCTGGTGGAGAAAGACAGTCGCTCATCTCTCTTAAATCTCCTTTCCCTGTGTTTTAAAAGGATCGTCCTTACACATGACCTCATTCAAGTCTTTCAATGAGGGCTAAATTAGATGGGTAACACCTGATTCGCATACAAATGGCACTGGGAATGGGGTAGTTGCCATGGTCTTTTTGTTGTTGTTGTTGGCACTATTAAGGTCCCCCGTTTTCCCATCCTTTGCCCACCTCCATCCAGCCTGCCTCCCCCCCTCTGGCCACCACCACCCTCGTCTGTGCCTATGGGTTATGCACAGATGTCCTTTGGGTAAGCCCTTCACCTTCTGTTGTCCAGTCCCTCCCACTCCCCTTCCCTCCTCCTGCTGTCCGTCCCATGCATCCAGGCCTCTGCTTCTATTTTGTTCATCGGTTCGTTTTGTTCATTAGACTCCACATGTAAGTGAGATCATATGTTATTTGTCTAATCTCCAGGTCCATCCATGCTGTTGCAAAGGTAATATTTTCTTCTCTTTTTTTAAATATATTTTTACTAGAAGCCCAATGCATTAAATTCGTGCGAGGGGCTCGGCCCTTGCAGCCCCGGCTTCGTCCGGAAGGTTGTCAGGATGGTCATTCTGCTGTTTGGTCTAATTAGCCTATTAGCTCTTTATTATATAGGATTGATTTCAGAGAGGAAGGGAGAGGGAGAGAGAGAGAGAAACATCAATGATGGGAGAGAATCATGGATCGGTTGCCTCCTCCATGCCCCACACTGGGGAATGAGCTCCCAACCTGTGCACCTGACCTGACCAGGAATCGAACCGTGACCTCCTGGTTCATAGGTCGATGCTCAACCACTGAGCCACGCCGGCCGGGCAAGATTTCCTTCTTTACAGCCACATAGTACTCCATTGTGTAAATTTACTGCCACTTTTTTTTTGCCTTTTGTTTATTTTTAGCTTATTGTTGACAGTATTACAGATGTCCCCCATTTTCCCCTTCTTTGCCTCTCTCCACCCACCCCACCCCCACCCCAGGCCTTCCCCCACACTATTGTTGTGTCCATGGGCTATGCCTTCAGTATATGCATATGTGTTCTCTGGTTAGCCCTGCTCGTCCCCTCCATCCTCCTCCCCTCTGAGGTCTGTTCGTCTGTTTCATGTACCCATGTCTCTGGACCTATTTTGTTCGTCCGTTTATTTTGTTCATTAGACTCCACCTATAAGTGAGATCATGCGACAGTTGTCTTTCTCTGACTGGCTTATTTCACTTAGCGTACTACTCTCCAGGTCCCTCCATGCTGTCGCCAAAGGTAAGAGTTCCTTCTTTCTCGTGGCCACGTAGTAGTCCATGGCCAAAAGCTCAGCTCTCCCCTGGTAGGACAAGATGGATTTCAACCTGCGGCCTCTCCTGGAACAGCTGGAGCTGGAGGAGTTGAGCCAGTTCAAGTCTCTGCTGAGGACCCTTCCCCCACAGGACGAGTTACAGCACGTTTCCCAGAAGGAGGTGGACGAGGCCAGCGGGCAGCAGCTGGCGGAGATCCTCACCACCCGCTGCCCCGTCTTTTGGGTGGAGATGGTGACCATCCAGGTCTTCGATAAGATGAACCGAACGGATCTGTCCAAGAGAGCCAAGGATGAGCTCAGAGGTGAGCCGACGGGAGGCCGCCCTGTGTCCTGGGGGGCGGGGGGGGGGGAGTGTCCAGGGTTTGAGAAACACAGGGATAGCAGGGAGCCTCGGAGGTGCCACCTGGGCTCAACACAAAGTGTCATTCTTACATCCTCGCCACTTCTTACATCCTCGCCACTTCTTACATCCTCGCCACTTCTTACATCCTCACCACTTCTTTTTTTTAATATATTTTATTGATTTTTACAGAGAGGAAGGGAGAGGGATAGAGAGCTAGAAACATCGATGAGAGAGAAACATCCATCAGCTGCCTCCTGCACACCCCCCACTGGGGATGTGCCCGCAACCAAGGCACATGCCCTTGACCGGAATCGAACCTGCGACCTTTTAGTCCACAGGCCGACGCTCTATCCACTGAGCCAAACCAGTTTTGGCCTTGCCACTTCTTATATCCTCACCACTTCTTATATCCTCGCCACTTCTTATATCCTCGCCACTTCTTATATCCTCGCCACTTCTTATATCCTCGCCACTTCTTATATCCTCGCCACTTCTTATATCCTCGCCACTTCTTATATCCTCGCTATTTCGTGTATCTTAGCTATTTCTACTGTTTCTGGGTCCCGTATACCTACCCTGGGCTCCTTACCATATATCCCTTCTCCTGTTCTAAACTGTTTCTGAAATGTATTCATGATTTTCTTCCTTCCTTCCTTCCTTTGTATTTATTTATTTATTTACTTGCTTATTTTTGAATTTATTGGGGGTGACATTGGTTCGCAAAACCATACAGGTTTCAACGGTGCAACTCAACAAAACATCATCTGCACACTGCATTGTGCACCCATTTCCCCAAGCAAAGTCTCTTTCTGTCCCCATTCCCCGCCCCCGTGCCCACCTCCACCTCCACCCCCGCACCCTCCCACCCCCCTTCCCTCTGGCCATCACCGCACTGTGGTCTGTGTCCGTGGGTTGTGCATATATGTTCTTTGGCTGATCCCTTCACCTTCCTTCATCCAGTCCCTCAACCCTCCTCCCCTCTGACAGCTGTCAGTCTGTTCCGCGCATCCATGCCTCGGTTTCTATTTTGTTCATCAGTGTCTTTTGTTGAATAGATTTCCACATATAACTGAGATCGTATGGTACTTGTCTTTCTCTGAATGACTTATTTCACTTAGCATAATGCTCTCCAGGTCCACCCACGCTGTCGAAAAAGGTAAGAGTGCCTTCTTTTTGACAGCTGCATAGTATCCCATTGTGTAGACGTACCACAGCTTTTTTTTATCCACTCACCTACTGATGGGCACTGGGGCTGTGTCCAGATCCGGGCTGTTGTTTAATGCTGCTGCTATGAACATAGGGGGACATATATTCTTTCAAATTAGTGTTTCTGGGTTCTTTGGATATATTTTCAGAAGTGAGATCGCTGGGTCAAATGGGAGTTCCATTTTTAATTTTTTGAGGAAACTCCACACTGTCTTCCACAGTGGCCGCAGCAGTCTGCATTCCCACCAGCAGTGCACCAGGGTTCCTTTTTCTCCGCATCCTCGCCAGCACTTGTTGTTTTTTGGTTTATTGATGGTCGCCATTCTGACAGGTGTGAGATGATACCTCCTTGTGGTTTTAATTTGCATCTCTCTCGCCTGTCCTCCACAATACTAAATCACCACATAAGCTCTGTTTTGCTTTTAATTCCTACTTCTAATGTTTCTTTCCCGCATAGTATGTCTATAAACATCCTTGCACACATTCATACATTGCAACCCCTACTGTGCTTTAGGTCAGCAGCATTGGGGGCTGGGTGACTCTCTTGGGCGAAAGAAAGGGATATTCCGTGCCCTGTAGGATGGTTAGCAGTATCCCTGGTACATGGGTGCTAGCATCCCAACACCTCTAACCCTTACATGCCTGCAGCACACTGCCCGCCCACCACCACTGGTGACCACCAAAGATGTCTACACATATGGCCAAGTGTCCCCTTTGCGGGGGGAATGGCCCTGAGTAGAGAGCCATGTTTTATGTCACGGGGTTCCCCACTCTCACTGTTCTTAGCCATCTCTTGGGGAGCTTGAAATATACTGACATCTGGAACCTATCGCTGGAGACACCCATTTCACTCATTGATCTATGGCTCCCCCTAGGCATGTAATTCCTTTTTTTTATTACAATTTGACATTCAATATTATTTTGTATTAGATTCAGGTGGACGGCATAGTGGTTAGACATCCGTATACCTTACCAAGTGATTCCCTCAGTAACTGTAGTCCCCATCTGACACCATACATAGGTATTACAACACTGGTTTGTTTTGGATTCTTTGGGTTTTTTCTTTATCTTTATTGTTGAAAGTATTACAGATGTCCCCCTTTTTCCCCCATGGACTCCCTCTACCCCACTCCCACCTTTCCCAGGCCTTCACGGCGATACTGTCTGTGTCCATGGGTGATGGATATGTGCATATAAGTTCTCTGGTTAATCTCTTCTGCCCCCCTCCCAATACTGTTGACTATATTCCCTATGCTATTTACATCCCGTGACTATTCTGTGGCTTCAATCTGCACTTTTTTAAATATATTTTATTGATTTCAGAGAGGAAGGGAGAGGGGGAGAGAGAAAAAACATCAATGATGAGAGAGAACCAGTAATCAGCTGCCCCTTGCATGCCCCCCACTGGGGACCGAGCCCACAACCCAAGCATGTGCCCTGACTCTGACCTGGAATCGAACTGTGACCTTCTGGTTCATAGACCAAGGCTCAACCATTGAGCCATGTGGGTTGGACCCAATTTGGGCTTGTTAATCCCTTCCCTTTTTCACTCAGCAACCCAAGCCCCTCCCATCTGACAACCACCAGGCTGTTCTCTGAGTCTGTTTCTCTTTGGTTGGTTGGTTGGTTTGTTCTTTAGACCCACAGATGCGTGAGGTCCCTGCGGTACTTGTCTTTCTCTGCCTGGCTCATTTCACTGAGCATCGTACCCGCTAGGTCCAGCCATAGGCACGGGGTTCTTCAAGGCTTCTGAGGTGATGCCTGTGTGCATCCCAAGTGTTATAATTCCTACTTAGAGGGCTCTGCTACCTGACATAGTAGCTGCCTCCTATCACTTATTTTCTTTTTTAAAAATTTCTGGCCAGGCCGATGTGGTTCAAGGGTTGAGCACTGATCTATGAACCAGAAGGTCATGGTTCAATTCCTGGTCAGGGCACATGCCCAAGTTGTGGGCTCCATCCCCAGTGTGGGGCATGCAGGAGGCAGCTGATCCATGATTCTCTCTCATCATTGATGTTTCTCTCTCTCCCTCTCCCTTCTTCTCTGAAATCAATAAAAATATATATTTAAAATTTTTCTGGTTTTATTCCAGCTGGGGCTTCATTTTTAGCTTA